>NC_135953.1:7827610-8127610 GCF_053455715.1 Rhinoraja longicauda | reverse complement strand
CAGCGACGGTCGTTTCATTCAGGCGACGGTAGTCCCCACATGGGCGCTAACCCCCGTCCGCCTTGGGGACCAAGTAGAGCGGTGAAGCCCATGGGCTATCGGAGAGGCGCACGATGCCCATTGACTCCATCCGGCGGAACTCCTTCTGAGCTAGACGTAGCTTGTCCGGAGCGAGTTGCCACGCTCGGGCGTGCACGGGCGGTCCGGTGGTGGGGATGTGGTGCTCCACCCCGTGCTTGGGGAGTGAGGAGCGGAAGTGGGGTTCGATGATATCTGGGAAATCCGCCAGGGTGCGCTCATAAGTCGCATCCACCGACGACAGGGAGACCGGCTAGTGCACCAGGCACTGCCGCCTGACATCCACGAGCATTGAATACGTTCGCAGGAAGTTGGCGCACAGCAGCAGCTGGGAAACGTCGACGACGACAAACCCCCACGAAAACCAGCTCTGGCCAAAGTTAAGGGCGAGCGTGCGGACCCTGTAAGTACTGATAGGGCTCCCGTTCGCCGCAGTGAGATGATGAGCCGCATTTGCCCACACGGATGTCGGCGGTGGAAGGAGGCAGGACGCTCACCTCCGGTCCGGTGTCCAAGAGGAACCGATCCCCGGTGCGGAGATCCCAGCGAACACGCGATGGATCTGGCTGGCCGCCGAAGGAATCACTGACGGCCGGCCCCTACGTTTCCCGGGAAGGCACAAGGTGGGCGACATTGTGACTGCGTGGGTTCACCTCATCCAGGCCACTAAACTGGTGACCCCACGCGTCGTGATGAACCGCAACAATGCACAACCCGGTCCCGCCAACCTTGATGCCGTCGCGCTATAACTTCCAACTTTGTGGACGGAAGAGCCTGATGTCTGGTTCCAGCAGGCAGAGGCACAGTTTTCTGTGTGGGGCATGACGGTGGATGAAACCAAATATTTCTACGTCGTCGGCGTTCTGGTCCAGGTGGATCTGGAGGTGGATCTACGTCATTTTAGTTATTTTAGTTTTTTTATTGAAACAGGCCCTTCAGCCCACCGAGACCGCAACAACCAGCGATCCCCGCACATTAACACAATCCTACATACACTAGGGACAATTTACACCAAGCCAATTAACCTCCAAACCTGCACATCTTTGTAGTGTGGGAGGAAACCGAAGATCTCAGAGAAAACCCACGTGGCCACGGGGAGAATGTACAAACCCCATCCAGACAGCACCCGTAGACGGGATCGAACCCGGGTCTCCAGCGCTGCAATCGCTGTAAGGCAGCAACTCTACCGCTGCGCCACCGTGGCCGCCTCATCTATCTCTCCGGTAGGGAAATGAAGAACTAGAGGACATAGGATTACGTTGAGAGGGGCAAGACTAAATAGGAACCTGAGGGGCATCTTTTTCATTCAGTGTAGTCCGTACATGGAACGACCTGCCAGAGGAGGTAGTTGAGACAGGCACCGTAACAGCATTTAAAAGATACTTGGACAGATACATGGATAGGATGGTTTTAGAGGAATGTGAGCCAAATGTGGGCAAATTTGGTCGGCATGAATGAATTTAAGTGCAGATTATTTTTCCGTGCTGTTTGACCCTGTAATAGAGGTCTATAAAATCATGAGAGGAATAAATCGGATAGATGCACAGAATCTTTTGCCCAGAGTAGGGGAATTGAGGACCAGAGGACATAGGTTTAAGGTGAAGGGGAAAAGATTTAATAGGAATCTGAGGGCTAACTTTTTCACATGGAGGGTGGTGGGTGTATGGAACGAGCTGCCAGAGGAGGTAGTTGAGGCTGGGACTATCCCAACATTTAAGAAACAGTTAGACAGGTACATGGATAGGACAGGTTTGGAGGGATAAGGACCAAACGCAGGCAGGTGGGATGAGTGTAGCTGGGACATGTTGGGCTGAAGGGCCAACTCTATGACTCTAAATGGTACTTGTTTAGATGGGCATCTTGGTCGGCATGGATGAATTTAATGCAGATCCTTTTGCCGTGCTGTATGACTCTATTATTCATATGTTAACTCGTCATTATATTTTAGCACTACTGAGATTAATGTTGATGTTAATTGACCTCTTAACTGAAAAACAATTGCCCCAGTATGTAGGGAGTGGGTGAGTCAGTGGGATAACATAGAACCCGTGTGCGCAAGTGATCGATGATCGGTGTGGACTAGGTGGGCAAGAGGGCCTGTGTCCGTGTGTATCTTTTAATCAATCAAAAGTGGATGGGGTGGTCAAAAAGGCTTTTGGCCTTCAACTGTCAGAGTATTGAAACATAGAAAATAGGTGCAGGAGGAGGCCAATCGGCCCTTTGAGCCAGCACCGCCATTCATTGTGATCATGGCTGATCGTCCACAATCAGTAACCCGTGCCTGCCTTCTCCCCATACCCCTTCATTCCACTACCCCCTAGAGCTCTATCTAACTCTCTCTTAAATCCATCCAGTGATTTGGCCTCCACTGCCCTCTGTGGCAGAGAATTCTACAAATTCACACCTCTCTGGGTGAAAAAGATTCTTCTCACCTCAGTTTTAAATGACCTCCCCTTTATTCTAAGACTGTGGCCCCTGGTTCCGGATTCGCCCAACATTGGGAACATTTTTGTATTGAGTATAGAAGTTGGGGGGTCATGTTGCAGTTGTATAAGACGTTAGTGAGGCCGCATTTAGAGTATTGTGTTCAGTTCTGGGCACCATATTGTAGGAAAGATGTTAAGTTGGAAAGGGTGCACGGAAGATTTACACAGATGTTTCCAGGACTCGAGGGTGTGAGCTGTAGGAAGAAGTTGAGCAGGCTGGGACTCTATTCCTTGGAGCGCAGGAGGATGAGGGGTGATCTTATAGAGATGTGTAAAATCTTGGGAGGAATAGATCAGATAGAGGGACAGAGTCTCTTGCCCAGAGTGGGGGAATCGAGGACCAGAGTGCATAGTTTTAAGGTGAAAGGGGAAAGGTTTCATAGCAATCTGAGGGGTAACTTTTTCACACAAAGGGTGGTGGGTGCATGGAACAAGCTGCCAGAGGAGATAGTTGAGCAGGGACTATTGCAACGTTTAAGCAACAATTAGACAGCAACAATTAGACATGGATAGGACAGGTTTGGAGGGATATGGGCAAACACAGGCAGGTGGGACTAGTGTAGATAGGGCAAGGTGGCCGATTTGGGCAAGTTGGGCCGAAGGTCCTGTTTCCATGCTGTAGCACTCCATGACTATCATTCAATGTCATTTGAAATATCAGCTCCTTTTCCATGAAATGCGCATATTTTTTTACTTTTGCTTAGTATACAGCATTGAAACTGGCCCTTCGACCATACCAAGTCCACATTGACCAGCGACCCCCTCACACTAACAATATCCTACACACACTAGCAACAATTTACATTCATACCAAAGCCAATTAACCTGCGCGTCTTTGGAGTATGGGAGGAAACCGGAGATCCCGGGGAAAACCCACGCGGTCACGGGAAGAATGTACAAACTCCGTACAGACGGCACCCGTAGTCGGGCTTGAACCCGGGTCTCTGGCGCTGAGGTAGCAACTCGGCCGCTGCATCACCGTGCAGGCCCGCGTGGTGCGTGAAATCGAACGAATAAAAAAAGAATTCTTCTCAATTTTCCAGGAAACACTTTGGCCGACTTTCCCATCCTGTTCCTCAAGTGGACGAAGCAGTCGGCCGCATACATCACGGAGCTACAAATGATAGCCGACTCTATTGACGATTGTCACAGAGGCTTCACCGTCGTGAGTGTAGCTGCCTCCTCCGCTGGCCTGGCCGGAGGGATTCTGGCCGTCGCGGCGTTACTTGTCGTTCCTTTCACAACAGACGGCTGGGCAGTGCTCGCCGGCGTGGGAATGACGTTGGGTACGGCCGGGGGGGCCATAAAAGTGGCCTCCATCTTGACCGAAGGCGTCACGCAAAAAGGCAGACTAAGTAGGGTCAATGAAATTGTGACACAACACATAAAAGAGGCCAAGCACCTGACAAATGAATTAGCTCTCATCAACCAAGAAGTACAAAAGATGGGTGAAACGAAAGAGAAGGGTCGTTCCGTGAATGCGCTTGTGAATACATGTCAGACTGTCATGACCAGCTTAACCTGTATCTCTGTGGTGGCATCGGCTGTGACCAGGATGACCAGAGGCTCACTGGTCGCTGTTTCAGGAACACTGGCGGGTCTTATTGTGGTGTGGGATTTCTTTTCGGTGGTGAAGGTTGTGAAGGAATTCCACAGGGAAAGAAGGACACGGATTGCTCTGATGATCCGGCAGATTGCTCAACATATGGAAGATGAAGTACTGTATGTAGAGAGTGAACTGACAAAGGCAATGAGCGTAATGAGTATGTAATGAGTGAACTCATTCGGCCCATCGAGTCCACTCCGCCATTCAATCATGATCTCTGCCTCCTAATCCCATTTTCCTGCCTTTTCCCCATAACCCTTGACACCTGTTCTAATCAAGAACTTGTCTCTCTCTGCCTTAAAAATATCCACTGACTTGGCCTCCACAGCCCTCGGTGGCAGTGAGCTCCACAGATTAACTACCCTCTGACTAAAGAAGTTGCTCCTCACCTCTTTTCTAAAAGAGCGTCCTTTAATTCTGAAGCTATGACCTCTGGTCCTAGACTCTCCCACCAGTGCAAATATCCTCTCCACATCCACTCTATCCAGTGCTGTCAAACACTCATCATATGCTAACCCACTCATTCCTGAGATCATTCTTGTAAACCTCCTCTGGACCCTCTCCAGAGCCAGCACATCCTTCCTCAGATATGGAGCCCAAATTTGCTCACAGTACTCCACATGCGGCCTGACCAGCGCCAGATAGAGCCTCGGCATTACATCTCTGTTTTTGTATTCCAGTCCTCTTGTAATAAATGCTGGCATTGAATTTGCCTTCCATACATTGGAACCAGTTCTGGGGGAGGTGGGACCGTTACAAGCAGGACGGTCTGCACCTGAGCTGGAATGGAACCAATGTCCTATGGGGAGTGTTTGCTAGTGCTGTCGGGGAGGATTTAAACTAATGTGGCAGGGGGATGGGAACAAGAGCAGAGAGACAGAGGGGTATAAAATGAGGGTAGAAACAATAGGTAACAAGGTGAAAAGTAAAAGTGGCAGGCAGACAAATCCAGGGCAAAAATCAAAAAGGACCACTTTGCAACATAATTATATAAGGGGCAAGAGTGTTATAAAAACAAGCCTGAAGGCTTTGTGTCTCAATGCAAGGAGTATACGTAATAAGGTGGATGAATTGAATGTGGAGATAGTTATTAATGATTATGATATAGTTGGGATTACGGAGACTTGGCTCCAGGGTGACCAAGGCTGGGAGCTCAACATCCAGGGATATTCTATATTCAGGCGGGATAGACAGAAAGGAAAAGGAGGTAGGGTAGCGTTGCTGGTTAGAGAGGAGATTAACGCAGTGGAAAGGAAGGACATTAGCTCGGAGGATGTGGAATCGATATGGGTAGAGCTGCGAAACACTAAGGGGCAGAAAACGCTAGTGGGAGTTGTGTACAGGCCACCTAACAGCAGTAGTGAGGTTGGGGATGGCATCAAACAAGAAATTAGAAATGCGTGCACTAAAGGTGCAGCAGTTATAATGGGTGACTTCAATCTACATATAGATTGGGTGAACCAAATTGGCAGGGGTGCTGAGGAAGAGGATTTCTTGGAATGATTGCGAGTTGGTTTTCTAAACCAACATGTCGAGGAACCAAAGAGAGAGCAGGCCATTCTAGACTGGGTATTGAGTAATGAGGAAAGGTTAGTTAGCAGTCTTGTTGTGCGATGCCCCTTGGGCAAGAGTGACCATAATATGGTGGAGTTCTTCATTAGGATGGAGAGTGACAAAGTCAATTCAGAAACAAGTGTTCTGAACTTAAAGAAAGGTACCTTTGAGGGTATGAGACGTGAATTGTCCAAGATAGACTGGCAATTTATACTTAAAGGGTTGATGGTGGACATGCAATGGAAGGCATTTAAAGATTGCATGGATGAACTGCAACAATTGTTCATCCCAGTTTGGCAAAAGAACAAACCAGGAAAGGTAGTGCATCCGTGGCTAACAAGGGAAATCAAGGATAGTATTAAAACAAAAGATGAAGCATATAAATTAGCCAGAAAAAGTATCATACCGGAGGACTGGGAGAAATTCAGAGTCCAGCAGAGGAGGACAAACGGCTTAATTAGGAAAGGGAAAATAGATTATGAGAGAAAACTGGCAGGGAACATAAAAATTGACTGCAAAAGCTTTTATAGATATGTGAAGAGAAAAAGACTAGTTAAGACAAATGTAGGTCCCTTGCAGTTGGAAACAGGTGAATTGATCATAGGGAACATGGAGATGGCAGACCAATTGAACAAATACTTTGGTTCTGTCTTCACTAGGGAAGTCTTCACCTGGGTTCTATCCTGTCTACGGGTGCTGTCTGTACAGAGTTTGCACGTTCTCCTTGTGATCTGCGGGGGTTTTCTCCGAGATCTTCGATTTTCTCCCACACTCCAAAGACGTGCAGGTTGTAGGTTAGTTGGCTTGGTGTAAATGTAAATTGTTCCCAGTGTGTGAAGGATAAGGTTAATGTGCGGGGATCGCAAGTCGGTGTGGACTTGGTGGGCCAAAGGGCCTGTTTCCGCGCTGTATCTCTGAACCAAACTAAACTACGATGCTGAGAACTATATTCTGCACTCTGTATCTTCCACTTTGCTCCATCTGTTATACTTGAGTTTGACTTGATTGTATTTATGTGTAGTATCATCTGATCTGTTTGAATACATGCAAAACAAAGCTTTCCACTCTACTCCGATACAAGTGAAAATAATAAAACTAAACCTGAAATGATGCACGATAGAAAGTATCTTCGCTAGTTGCATCGTTGATAGACACAAAATGCTGGAGTGGCTCAGCGGGACAGGCAGCATCTCTGGAGAGAAGGAATGAATGGATGACATTTCTGGTCGGGACCCTTCTTGAGACCGTTGGCTTGTTCAGGAATTTCACTGCACAGGAACACAAGAGGTTGCAGAGAGCAGTGGACTCAGCCCACTCAATTGTATCCCTGCAGCTGATAGAGCCTCCCTTCTTAGGCCCCCTCAGGCACAGCTGACCATGGGTGATGCATCCGACCTAGTTGGCTGCTTGCTCCACATCTCGGCTGGAGCCTCCCACTTTTCTAGTAATTAGATAATTGGTTAGAACGAGTTACTTGAAGTCAGCTGACTCCAATATCTCTGTGTATAAATCGAGGGCACCTCATCAGGAATGCTACATTTTAATTCAGTGGGCCTTACCAATGCAGGGAATTTGGTCAGTAAGTGAATGAATTCACGTTCAATATATAATTTATATATTTATGTAACATTATTGTATATGATAATTTATATCACATTATAAATATATAAATCATATACATTATACAATATACATGATTATATCTCTATATACTAAAACTCTCGTTTGTTATCTTTTTTCGTGGCTGAACTTCAGCCAAAACGGTACACTATAGCACGACAATTTTAGGCCCACCTTATTCACCGTCGTCATTTTAATGGAAGTATTATTGAAATTTGTGTTATTTTTTTTAAGTTATTCACATTTTAAAGGTTTTAAAAACCAGCACATGCGCAGTTGGGGGCTGGTCCTCATCTAAGATGGCCACCAGACCAGCGCCTACACTTACGTAAGATGGCCGCCGGGTGACTGCGCAAGCGTAGTTGGGGGGGGGAAAGGTCGTCATTTACGTCATCCCACTTCCCTCCAGACGCTCGTTTGGTTCCGCGGCCCAAATGGGGGGAGCGCCGCCGCCGCTCCAAACCCCGGGTGTCTCCATCATGGCGCCGATCCCACTGCCGCTCTAAACCCCGGGCGTCTCCATCGTTGCCGCCTCGCTGAGCCCCGGGGTCCCCGCCCCGCCATCACCCTTGTCGCTCCAAACCCCGGGCGTCTCCATCATGGCCGCCGTTCCGACAATTATGGGACCGCTTCAAGAATTCAATGTCTGAAGATTACCTTCAAAGAGAACGGAGAACAATCGATGATCCAAATATCATGATTGATGAGAGGCATCATGATCAGGATCTGTTGTATATTCAAGACAAGCTTGTGAATGACAATAAGACACTGGGATACTTTCATGTGCCACTACCAAGACATGGAAGGATGAACCTTGATGGTGACAATCCAGAATTGCGGCGTGAATTGCAGTACAATAGACCTGAACAACAGTGATTTGTTGAAGAGAAGGAGCCTCTGCTGAATGCTGAGCAGTGTATGACCATGTGTGCAGCTGCTTGGAAAGGAATGTTCCTTCAATGTTTTTCATTGATACACCAGCAGGAATGGGCAAAACAATTCTCACCAATTTGAACCTCTCCAAAGTTCCAGGTCAAGTTGATGTTGCTTTTGCTGTAGCATCCTCTGGTATAGCAGCTACATTGATGCCTGGTGGAAGAATTGCACATTCTCAATTCAAGATACCCATCGAAGTGACCGATAATACAATGTGCAACATTGAGAAGAACTCCAACATGGTTCATTTGATCAGGCGTGTGAGACTGATTGTTTGGGATGAGTGCCCGATGATTAGGAGGAAGAGATTTGAAGCGGTGGACAGAACCCTTCGAGAGCTATGCAAAAAGAACGATGAGCCTTTTGGCGGAATTCTTACCATTTGTTGTGGCGATTTTCGACAACTCCTTCATGTTGTGAAAAGGGGAAATGATGCTGATGTTGAAAATTCCTGCATCAAGAAATCCTATTAACGTTCAAATTGTTATATTTTGTTATTCACATTTTAAACTTTAATAAATCCCTTTTCCACTTGCTGTGCCCGTCAACCGCCCATGCGCAGTAATACCTCCATGTCCCACGTCACCATGGAAACCCGACAGGCAGGAATGGCGGCGCCGCCAGAGAGCTCCTAAGAATGGAGGAAGGGGATAAGGGGGGGATGGAGTGGGTGACTGGGGGGTGGGAGGGGATGGGGGGAGTGGGTGGGGAAGAAGGGGGGTTGAGGGGATGGAGTGAGGGAGGGGGTGCTAGACCAATGCAGAAAAAAACACCATTTTAAAGAAAAATCGCGATTTTCATTGAGACGGGTTTTTTTTTAAGCTATTTATTTTAAAGAAAAAAGCCCCATTTTCCCACGTCACAATGGCAACCCAATGACTTGTGTTGGTCTAGTTACATGATATATTTATCTATATATTCACTGGAGTTTAGAAGGATGAGAGGGGATCTTATAGAAACATATAAAATTATAAAAGGAGTGGACAAGCTAGATGCAGGAAAAATGTTCCCAATGTTGGGGGAGTCCAGAACCAGGGGCCACCGTCTTAGAATAAAGGGGAGGCGAGAAGAAAATTTTCACCCAGAGAGTTGTGAATTTGTGGGATTCTCTGCCTCAGAGGGCAGTGGAGGACAAATCACTGGATGGATTTAAGAGAATGGTTTACCTGCACTCCTGGATCCCTCTGCTCTACAACACTCCCCAGAGCACGACCATTCACTGTGCAGGTTTGGACCCTAAATACAACTCACATTTCTCTGAATTAAATTCCATCAACCATTCCTCAGCCCACCTGCCCAACCGATCAAGATCAAGAGCAGAGGGATCTAGGAGCGCAGGTACACAGTTACCTGTAAGTAGCGTCACAGGTAGACAGGGAGTGGTGCAGAAGAGTGATCTTGGAGCACAGGTACACAGTTACATGAAAGTGGCGTCACACGTAGACAGGGAGTGTTGTAGAGCAGAGGGATCTAGGAGCACAGGTACACAGTTCCCTGAAAGTGGCATCATAGGTAGACAGTGAGTGTTATAGAGCAGAGGGATCGAGGAGCGCAGGTACATAGTATCCTAATAGTGGTGTCACAGGTAGAATGGGAATGGTGTAGAGAGGGATCCAGGAGTGCTGGTACATATTGAGGGGTAACTTTTATACAGAATGGTGAATGTATGAAACGAGCTGCCAGAGGAGGTAGTTGAGGTATGTACGATCTGTAGTTGCCAACAGTCCCGTATTAGCACAGACACGAGGAACAATTTACAAACGTTAACAAAACCAACAAGCTGAAGGATTGGATATACACGCACTTAGATGGATAAGGGCTGACTAGGTGTCATAGAGTGATTCAGCATGGAAACAGGCCCTTCGGCCCAACTTGCCCACACCAGCCAACATCTCCCAGCTACACCAATCGCACCTGCCTGCATTTGGTCCATATCCCTCCAAACCTGTCCTATCAATGTACCTGTCCAAGTATTCCTTGAACATTGGGGTAGTCCCAGCCTCAACTACCTCATCTGGCAGCTCTTTTCATACACACACCACACCTTGTGTGAAAAATTACCCCTCAGGTTCCCATTAAATCTTACTCTCACCTTAAACCTATGTCCTCTGGTTCTCGATTCCCCTACTCTGGGCACGATACTCTGTGCATCTACCAAATCTATTCCTCATGATTTGTTTATCCCCCAGTCCATCCCTCCAGGATGGGGAGTTTGAGTGATGTGCTAATTTCCCTTGAACTTTGAATAACATTCGGGACTTGTCTGCTGAGCAAATCTCCCTGAGGGAGAGAGGGAGAGGTTACAAGGACAGTTTGAGGATAGACACATGATACAGGGCAGCACTTTGGCCCCTCGAGTCCTGGCAATATCCTTGTTAATCTTCTCATTACACTTCCGGCTTGACAACATCTTTCTTATAACATGGTTCCTAGAACTGAACACAATACTCTAAATGCACCCTCACCCACGTCTTATACAACTGCAACATGACCTCCCAACTTTTATTCTGAATACCCTGACTGATGAAGGCCAATGTGTCAAAAGCCTTTTTGACCACCCTATCTACCAGTGACGCCATTTTCAGGGAACTGCACTCCTAGATCCCTCTGCTCTACAACACTCCCCAGAGCCTGACCATTCTCTGTGCAGGTTATGCCCCTAAATACAACAACTCACATTTTTCTGTATTAAATTCTATCAACTGTTCCTCAGCCCACCTGCCCAACCGATCAAGATCAAGTGCAGAGGGATCTAGGAGCGCAGGTACACATTTACATGAAAGTTGCATCACAGGTAGACAGGAAGTGTTGGAGAGCAGAGGGATCCAGAAGCGCAGGTACGTAGTTCCATGAAAGTGGCATCACAAGTAGAATGGGAATGTTGCAGAGCAGAGGGATCCAGGACCGCTGGTACACCGGCCAATTACACTACAAACCTGCACGTCTTTGGAATGTGTGTGTGACCCCGATAAGTGTGTGATAGGACGGTACCGATGCCCCTTATTACCCCACACCCCTCCCCTCCATATTTACATATGGTACAGAAGTGATCTCATTAACTCTTGACTCATCTGACTTTGTTTATCTCCCAGTTCATCTCTCCAGGTGTGGGCAGTTTGAGCGCTGTGCAAATTCCCCTCGAACTTTGAATAACGTTTGGGACAGGGCTGCTGAGCAGGTATCCATGAGGGGGAGAGAGGGAGAGGTGATGGGGAGAGTTTGAGGATGGACACATGACACAGGGTGGCACGATGGCGCAGCAGTAGAGCTGCTGTCTCACGGCGCCAAGGACTCGGGTTCGATTCTGCCTGTGGATGGTGTCTGTATGGAGTTTGTATGTTTGCCCCGTGATCGCAATGGTTTTCTCCCTATGTTCCGGTTTCCTCCCACACTCTATGTACCTGCGCTCCTTGATCCCTCTGCTCTACAACACTCCCCGTCTACCTGTGATGCCACTTTTAGGAAACTACTTGACCAAGTGGACCTGTTGGGACCATTCCTCGTTGGGTTCCCGTCGTGACATGGGAAAATCGCGTTTGTTCTTTAATATAAATGGCGTTTTTTTCCTTAAAAATAGAATAAATCTCATCTGTAATGTTTTTGCTTTTTATGGTTAAAATCCTCTCTCGGAGATCCTCAAGACTGTGCCCTCATTCAACAGCAGCGTCAGTTCGACTGTGACTGCAGTTGCTTTGAGTGGGAAGAAACCACACCCCCCACGTGGGACCCGGACCAATCGGGCATCGAGCGAAAAGTCGGAGCCAATCATTCGACCCGAAGTGGGGACCCAGACCCAGACCAATCGGATGACAAGCGGGAGGTTGTCGTCAATCAATGGACTCCACTTGGGGGTGAACGGCAGGAGCAAATCAGGACTTGCCAGCGACCGGGGAGCGTCGGCACTACCCCCACGTGGGAGCCGGTCCAATCGGGCATTGAGCGGGAGGTCGGAACCAATCACTGGACCCCACGTAGGGGTGAGTGGCAGGAGCAAATCAGGATGCGCTGGCGACCAATCATAGTGAGGAGCGCTGTCAGACCCAGGTCAGTTGCGCTGATCCGGCGGCCATCCGCTGGGCCCAAAACTCTCCTGCATTGGTGTAGCACCCTCCCCTACCCGACTGCCCCGCTTCCCCCCTCAACCCCCCTTTTCACCCCCACCACCCACCTTATCTCCCCCTCACCTGCCTTCCAGTCTTAGGGGCTCTCCAGCACTCCCCACACTCATCCACTCCATCCCCACACTCATCCACTCCATCCCCCCATCTCATCCACTCCATCCCCCGTCACCTACTCCATCCCCCTCCCCCCACCACACCTACTCCATCCCCCCTCCTCTCCCACTCCTTCCCCCCTCACCCACTCCTTCCCCCTCACCCACTCCATTCCCCGCCCCCCCATCCTTCCCCGCCGCCCCCCATCCTCTCCCCCGCCCCCCCCATCCTCTCCCCCGCCCCCCCCCATTCTCCCCCCATCCTCTCCCCCGCCCCCCCATTCTCCCCCGCCCCATCCTCTTTCCCCCCCATCCTCTTCCTCTGCCCCATCCTCTTTTCCGCCCCCCCATCCTCTTTCCCCCCCCATCCTCTTTCCCCCCCCCATCCTCTTTCCCCCCCCATCCTCTTCTCCCCCCCCATCCTCTCCCCCCCTCCCATCCTATCCCCCCCCCCAAATCCTCTCCCCCCCATCCTCTTCTGACACTCCCGTCACTCGGGCGGGTCCACGGGTCTTTTTAACGTTTTTTTTTAAAATGGATTTTTAACTTGTTTTAACGGCTTTTTTTAAACATCTACTCTGTGAAACAAACTGATTTTCTTAACGGTTTTTAAAAATGCAAACGTGAGCGCTATTGAATGACTTTTTTTTAAAAGAATGAAATGAACTAAATTATTTTCCCACTTTCAAGTAAACTGTTTTTTAAATGAGAAAATCCAACCCCCCCCACCCCCATTGGCCGCCACTCCCGTCACGCTGGTGGGTCCCACCCTTCCCTCATTGGTGGTGCCCCCTTCTTTCTCATTGGCCGCCACTCCCGTCACTCTGGCGGGTCCCGCCCCACCCCCACCCTTATTGGTCGTTCCCCCACCCCTCCCAAATGAGGCGTCACACGCTTTTCAAAAGAAAGCATCTATTCTGTAATGGAAAACTCTTTAAATCAAATAAATGTTATCAGTGAAGAAAATCGCTATCTCTAAACGAAAACGCGTTTGTAGAATATTTTTTTTATCAGTAAAATAAATCGTTCAACTGTTAAATAAAAAGAGGGGGTTTTGTTTCCAAGTAAATATAAAAGGCCTTATCTTTAAGTGTCCAACAGCAGCGGCGGGTCGGCGGCACAGCCTGAGTGAAAGGCAGCTCGGAGACGGCAGTTTATTTTAGCGGGAAGATGGGGGGGCGGGGCCCTCCCCACCACGTGAGAGCCGGACCAATCAGGCGTCCAGACGGATCGGCGGTTTGTCTTTAAAAAATGGGCGGCGACCAATCGGGCGTCGAGTGTGACCAAAGATACTAGAGGAACAAGATGGACCACTCCGTTGAAATCGCCTATACTGAAGTGTAGTACGCAAAGGAGCGTAACGTCCGCCATTTTAGTAAGCAAAACCTGCCGTTCGCTCTGCCTCTCGCAGCGTAATCAGTGTTTTGGGGGAACAGTATGTATGTTTAATACCATTAAAATGCGGAATATATCTCATCAACTCACAGACTTTTGTTAATTTTCTTTTAAAATGTTTCTGCAAGTTTCTGCCTACTAAAATGGCGCCGTGACGTACTACGGTTTTTAGGGTCGAGTGGTTTATCTTGTTCCTCTAGTATCTTTGAGCGTGTCTTTTAAATGATGTGTAAAAAAAAAAATCTTATTTAAGCTGATTTGTTTTTTTAAATGAGAGAACTCTTTTTATTTTAATGAAATAAATAATCTCTGTAAAATAAAGAGCCCGAGATGGATGGGAGGTTTTTTGTTCAGCCACGATCACATTGAATGGCGGTGCTGGCTCGAGGGGCCGAAAGGTCTACTCCTGCAACTATTGTCTGTTGTTCTTATTGAAGCAGAACTTTTTTTTTTCTTAAATGTGAAAAATATAAATGTAAAAGATCTCTTGTAAAACAAAGCGTCTATTCTGTAATGAAATACTCTCAATCAAATAATAGTTATCAGTGTAAAAAATCATTATCTCTAAATCAGAGCCCGATTTAAGAAAATTCTTCCCCCCCCCCCCTCAGTCCCGCCCCGTCCCTCATTGGTCGTGTCACCCACTCCTTATGAGACGTCGCACGCTGAAACTTGCCAAGCTTCAGTTTTAAAAGCAATTTTAAGCAATTTTAAAAGAGAAAATTCTACTCCTCCCCCTCATTGGCCGCCACTCCCGTCACTCTGGCGGGTCCTGTTCCCTCCCTCATTGGTCATGCCCCCACACCGCTCCCATTGAGACGTCACACGCTGAACCGTGCCAGTTTAGAAGGGTCTCGACGCGAAACGTCACCCACGCCTTCTCTCCTAGATGCTGCCTGACCTGCTGAGTTACTCCAGCATTTTGTGATACTGCCAGTTTAGTTCAGTTTATTAAGCACATTTTTAAACTTTAAAATCTCTCTAACTTTAAAAATGTAAGACCTATTTGAATGAGCGTTGGATGAAAGGGTCTCCAGTGCAAAGGTGAGTAAGGTGGTCCTAAAATTGTCGCGCAATGTGTGACAGGGGCACAAATACGGTTATATCACAGGCGGCCAAAATCACATACATCCTCACAAACATCATGACATCCTCACAAACATCCTAAAACATCCCCACATCCCTCACTGCGACCCAGAGTTTTAGTAATATACTAGACCAAGTGGACCCGTTGGGCCCGTTCCTCATTGGGTTCCCATTGTGACATGGGAAAATTGAGTTTGTTCTTTAAAATAAATGGTGTTATTTTTTCATAAAAATAAAATAAATCTCATCTGGCATGTTTTTGCTCTTTCTGGTTAAAAAACCTCTCTTGGAGATGCTCGAGAATGTGCCCTCATTCAGCAGCAGCGTCAGGTCGACTGCGATGGCAGTTGCTTTGAGCGGGAAGAAACCGCTCCCCCCTATGTGGGACCCGGACCAATCGGGCGTTGAGCGGGAGGTCGGAGCCAATCATTCGACCCGACGTGGCGACCCGGGCCAATCGGGCGTCGAGCGGGAGCTTGGAGCCAATCAATGGACCCCACGTAGGGGTGAGCGGCAGAAGCAAATCAGGATGCACCGGCGACCAATCAGAGCGGGGAGCGTCAGCGCTCCCACCACGTGGGGACTCGGGCCAATCGGGCATCGACCAGGAGGTCGTAGCCAATCAATGGACCCCACGTGGAGGTGAGAGGCAGGAGAAAATCAGTATGCGCTGGCGGCCAATCAAAGCGTGGGGCGCCGGCCCTCCGCCCACGTTGGTCCCGAACCATTCAGTCGTCGAGCGTGTGGTCAGAGCTGAACACAAAATGGCAGCCATCCCCCAACTGCGCACGCGCCGGAGCTGAACACAAAATGGCAACCCTCCCCCAACCATACCCGCGCGGATCCGGCGGCCATCCGTTGGGCACAAAGCTCTGCATTGGTGTAGCACCCTCCCCTCCCCAACTCCCCACCCTTCCCCTCCTCACCCACTCCATCCCCTCCTCACCCACTCCATCCCCTCTCCCCCCCCCCTCCACCCACCATCCCCCTCAACCCCCCTCATCCCCCCTCAACCCCCCTTATCCCCCTCACCCCTCCAGTCTTAGGGGCACTCCGGCATTTCCCTCCCACTCCAGCCCCACCTCTTCCTCCCACTGACCCATTCTATCCCCCTCCCTCCCCCCCCACTCACCCACTCCATCCCCCTCACCCACAGTAACCCACTGGTGGTCCTAAAATTGTCACGCTATGTGTGACGGGAGCAGAAATACAGTTAACGGCCAAACAAACAACTAACCTCAGCCAAACACACAAGATCACAGCAACACAGAGTTTTAGTAAGGTGGGAAAATAACTGCAGATGCTGGTACAAATCGAAGGTGTCACAAAATGCCGCCCCCAGCCGTATGAACATTGACTTCTCCAACTTTAGGTAACTCCTCTGTCCCTCTCTTCCTCTCCCCCTTCCCAATTAGAAACATAGAAACATAGAAAATAGGTGCAGGAGGCCATTCGGCTCTTCGAGCCAGCACCGCCATTCATTGTGATCATGGCTGATCGTCCCCAATCAATATCCCGTGCCTGCTGCTCCCCATATCCCTTGAGTCCACTAGCCCCCTAGAGCTCTATCTAATTCTCCCTTAAATCCATCCAGTGATTTGGTTTCCACTGCCCTCTGTGGCAGAGAATTCCACAAATTCACAACTTTCTGGGTGAAAAAGGTTTTTCTCACCTCAGTTTTAAATGGCCTTGTGGCGTACACGGGCTGTCCGTCCAAGAATGAGGTAGCACACTGAGTTATTCAACACCACTTTATTCCGTATGTCGCACCCTCCTTCCCTCCTCCTTATCTTCTGCTCTTGGACTCCTCGTGACCTCTCACGAGCCTCTCACCAGCCTCAGGTTATGTACTGTGTGTGGCCCACCACCAGGGGCCGCTACATGACCCCCCCCCCCAGAACCAGAGGCGCAGAAACGGTCGGGCAGCCGGACGACGTGGCTGGACCTTGTACGCACGTTCCCGGGCAAAGGAGTCCTGCCCTGTAAGGGCAAATTAGGTTGGGCCCGAGATGGAGGACGCCCCCGACGACGGGGCTGGGCCTCCCGTACTTGCTCGCTCAGGTCCAAATGGGCCGGTTTTAAACGGGCCACCGATACCGTCTCTTGCCGACCCCCCATGTCCAATACAAAAGTCGTGGGCCCATGCTTCAGCACCCGAAAAGGACCTTCATATGGGCACTGCAAGGGCGACCTGTGTGCGTCGCGCCGAAGAAAAACATACGAGCTGTTGGCAAGAGCCGGAGGCACATACAATGGGGTGATCCCATGCCGGGTTGTTGGGACAGGAGCCAGGGCGCCAATCCTTTCCCGCAGACGGACCAGCATGGTGGATGATGACTCCTGGCGGTCACCGGTGTTCGGAATAAATTCTCCGGGCACGGTGAGCGGAAAACCGTAAACCAATTCCGCCGATGAAGACTGCAGGTCTTCTTTAGGGGCAGTGCGAATTCCCAACAGGACCCACGGTAACTCGTCCATCCAGCCGGGACTGGTGAGGCATGTTTTTAAAGCATCCTTAAGACGGCGGTGGAAACGTTCCAACAACCCATTGGACTGGGGGTGGTAAGCCGTAGAGTGGTGAAGCTGAGCTCCCAATAGGCGAGCCATTGCAGACCACAGTTCCGACGTGAACTGGGCACCCCGGTCGGACGTGATATCAGACGGTATCCCGAAACGAGCAATCCAATTAGCTACTAAGGCACGTGCGCAGGACAAGGCCGAGGTGTCAATGAGCGGGATGGTCTCGGGCCACCGCGTGAGGCGGTCCACTACCGTAAGCAGATGCGAGATGCCACGGGATGGTGGCAGCGGCCCCACAATATCTACGTGGATATGGTCGAAACACCGGCGAGGCACTGCGATGCCTTGAACCGGTGCCCGGATGTGCCGCTGAACCTTCGACGTTTGACATGCAATGCACGTCCGGGCCCAACGCCTGACCAGCTTTCGCAAACCATGCCACATGAATTTTGAAGCAACCAATTTCACCGTCGTGCGAATAGATGGATGGGCCAAAGTATGACAATAGACAATAGACAATAGGTGCAGGAGTAGGCCATTCAGCCCTTCGAGCCAGCACCGCCATTCAATGCGATCATGGCTGATCACTCTCAATCAGTACCCCGTTCCTGACTTCTTCCCATACCCCCTCACTCCGCTATACTTAAGAGCTCTATCCAGCTCTCTCTTGAAAGCATCCGACGAACTGGCCTCCACTGCCTTCTGAGGCAGAGAATTCCACACCTTCACCACTCTCTGACGGAAAAAGTTCTTCCTCATCTCTGTTCTAAATGGCCTACCCCTTATTCTTAAACTGTGGCCCCTTGTTCTGGACTCCCTCAACATTGGGAACATGTTTCCTGCCTCTAATGTGTCCAATTCCATAATTATCTTATATGTTTCTATAAGATCCCCCCTCATCCTTCTAAATTCCAGTGTATACAAGCCTAATTGCTCCAGCCTTTCAACATACGACAGTCCCGCCATTCCGGGAATTAACCTAGTGAACCTACGCTGCACGCCCTCAATAGCAAGAATATCCTTCCTCAAATTTGGAGACCAAAACTGCACACAGTACTCCAGGTGCGGTCTCACCAGGGCCCGGTACAACTGTAAAAGGACCTCTTTGCTCCTATACTCAACTCCTCTTGTTATGAAGGCCAACATTCCATTGGCTTTCTTCACTGCCTGCTGTACCTGCATGCTTCCTTTCAATGACTGATGCACTAGGACACCCAGATCTCGTTGAACATCCCCTCTTCCTAACTTGACACCATTCAGATAATAATCTGCCTTTCTATTCTTACTTCCAAAGTGAATAACCTCACACTTATCTACATTAAACTGCATCTGACATGTATCCGCCCACTCACACAACCTGTCCAAGTCACCCTGCAGCCTTATTGCATCTTCCTCACAATTCACACTACCCCCCAGCTTAGTATCATCTGCAAATTTGCTAATGGTACTTTTAATCCCTTCATGTAAGTCATTAATGTATATCGTAAATAGCTGGGGTCCCAGCACCGAACCTTGCGGTACCCCACTGGTCACTGCCTGCCATTCCGAAAGGGACCCATTTATCCCCACTCTTTGCTTTCTGTCTGTCAACCAATTTTCTATCCATGTCAGTACCCTACCCCCAATACCATGTGCTCTAATTTTGCCCACTAATCTCCTATGTGGGACCTTGTCGAAGGCTTTCTGAAAGTCAAGGTACACCACATCCACTGACTCTCCGCTGTCAATTTTCCTAGTTACATCCTCAAAAAATTCCAGTAGATTTGTCAAGCATGATTTCCCCTTCGTAAATCCATGCTGACTCGGAATGATCCTGTTACTGCTATCCAAATGCTCAGCAATTTCGTCTTTTATAATTGACTCCAGCATCTTCCCCACCACTGATGTCAGACTAACTGGTCTATAATTACCCGTTTTCTCTCTCCCTCCTTTCTTAAAAAGTGGGATAACATTTGCTATCCTCCAATCCACAGGAACTGATCCTGAATCTATAGAACATTGAAAAATGATCTCCAACGCTTCCACTATTCTAGAGCCACCTCCTTAAGTACCCTGGGATGCAGACCATCAGGCCCTGGGGATTTATCAGCCTTCAGTCCCATCAGTCTACCCAAAACCATTTCCTGCCTAATGAGGATTTCCTCCAGTTCCTCCATCACCCTACGTTCTCCGGCCCCTAGCACATTTGGGAGATTGTGTGTATCTTCCTCAGTGAAGACAGATCCAAAGTAACGGTTTAACTCGTCTGCCATTTCTTTGTTCCCCATAATAAATTCCCCTGCTTCTGTCTTCAAGGGACCCACGTTTGCCTTGACTATTTTTTTCCTCTTCACGTACCTAAAAAAACTTTTGCTATCCTCCTTTATATTATTGGCTAGTTTACCCTCGTACCTCATCTTTTCTCCCCGTATTGCCTTTTTAGTTAACTTTTGTTGCTCTTTAAAAGAGTCCCAATCCTCTGTCTTCCCACTCTTCTTTGCTATGTTATACTTCCTCTCCTTAATTTTTATGCTGTCCTTGACTTCCCTTGTCAGCCACAGGTGTCTCTTACTCCCCTGAGAGTCTTTCCGCCTCTTTGGGATAAATTGATCCTGCAACCTCTGCATTATTCCCAGGAATACCTGCCATTGCTGTTCTACCGTCTTCCCTGCTAGGGCCTCCTTCCAGTCAATTGAATGGCGTCGAAAACCTGACGACGCCAGGCTGCCGGAACAACAGGCCGCAGCTGTCCTGTGGAGATGTCACATAGGACGGTGATACCGGCGGGGCCCAAAGGAATTTCTTCGAGCACCAGACCCGTGATGGCAGTTCGGTATGCCTTCATCTCCTCATCTGCCAGCTGTGCTGCCGCTAAAAGAGAATAATCAATTCCTGAAACCATGTCGAGAGCGGCTATCATCGCTGGGCGAAACAAGGCGTCCGCGGCCCAATTACTTTTCCCTGCGATGTGGCGGATGTCCGTGGTAAACTCCGAGATCGCCATGAGTTGGCGCTGCTGCCGAGCGGACCAAGGATCCGCAACCTTGGCAAAAGCAAAGGTAAGGGGTTTATGGTCGGTAAAAACGATGAAGTTTCGGCACTCCAGGAAATACCGAAAATGTCTAACTGCCAGATGTAAAGCAAGCAGCTCCCGGTCGAATGTGCTATATTTACATTCCGCCGAAGTTAGCTGGCGGCTGAAAAAGGCAAGAGGTTGCCAGTGTCCGTCAAAAAATTGTTCTAATACGCCACCGACCGCAGAGTCCGAGGCGTCCACGGTTAGTGCCGTAGGGGCGTCGACACGTGGATGCACTAACATCATCGCCCAAGCCAATGCTTCTTTCGCCCCCTCAAATGCCGCCACGGTGACGTCGGACCACTGTACGTCCCGCCGCTTGCCTGACAACAGATGAAATAATGGCCGCAGTATTCTCGCCGCCTCCGGCACAAATCGGTGGTAGAATTGAACCATTCCCACAAACTCCTGCAGGTCGTGGAAACCGGCGAATGGCCTCCACCTTGTCTGGTAAGGGTACCGCGCCATGCCGCGTCACCCGGTGGCCCAGGAAATTGATTGCTCGGAGGCCGAACTGGCATTTAGCCGGGTTGATCACCGGCCCAAATTCATTGAGGCGATGACACAACAGCCGGAGGTGGGCGCAATGCTCCTGCCGTGAACAACCTGCCACCAGGATGTCATCCATATAGATGAAAGCGAAATCGATCCCCCGCCCAACGGTGTCCATCAGGCGTTGGAATGCCTGCGCGGCGTTTTTAAGGCCGAAAGGCATACGCAGGAATTCAAATAACCTGAAAGGGGTGATGATGGCGGTTTTCGGCACATCCTCCGGTCGCATGGGGATCTGATGGTAACCCCTAAGTCGATTTTAGAAAAGAACTTGGCCCCGGCCAGATGGGCAGAGAAATCTTGAATGTGTGGGATGGGATATCGATCTGCAATTGTGGCGTCATTTAGGCGGCGGTAGTCCCCGCAAGGCCTCCAACCGCCGGATACCTTGGGCACCGTGTGCAGTGGAGAAGCCCATGGGCTGTCCGAGCGTCGAACAATTCCCATGGCTTCCATCTTCTGAAACTCTGCTTTCGCCATCTGCAGTTTGTCGGGGGCCAGTCTGCGGGCGAGGGCATGAAGCGGTGGTCCCGAAGTGAGGATATGGTGTTGAACCCCGTGCCTGGGGTCGGTTGTGCTGAATTTAGGGGTCAGAATTTCTGGGAAATCGGCCAAAATTTGGGCGTAGATGTTATCCACTGCTGCCACCGGGTCGCGGGTTGGCACAGCGGACGCAGGAGGACGTAAGGGAATTGATTCTAGTGTAGATGCACGGAGCAGGCATTGACCTCGCACATCCACCAGCAGAGATTGCGCCCGGAGGAAATCCGTGCCCAACAGTGGCTGGTGTACGTCTGCCACGGTAAATGTCCAGGAAAAGTGGCAAGCACCAAATATCAGGGGAATGGTACGGACGCTATATGTCCGTATGGGGCTCCCATTAGCGGCGGTCAATAAAGGACCCCGATTGCCAGCACATGTTTCCATCCCGGACGGAGACACCACGCTGATTTCGGCCCCTGTATCCACCAGAAATCTGTGGCCTGACCGCCGATCCCAGGCGTATAGGCGATGGAACTTGCCGACCGCCGCGGTGATTACCGGCGGCCGGCCCCAGCGTTTCCCGGAAACGTACAGGGCGGACGGCACTGGCGGGTCGCCGAACCCCAGCGCTGATGGTAGAAACACCATGCCCCGTCACGGGTTTCTCTGGCAGGCTCGGACGGCTCCGTGGAGTCCCTGGCCAGTGTGGATCGAGACCGCCGCGTTTTCCCGGGCATTGTGGGCACTTGGCCTAGCACCCCCATTCTCTGCCGCACGGACACCCACAGCTCGTCGGCACGCTCCCCAAAAGCCTGAGGGTCTTCGAAACTTACCCCTGCCAGGGCGGCAAGGTAGCGCAGCGGTAGAGTTGCTGCTTTACAGCGAATGCAGCGCCGGAGACTCAGGTTCGATCCCGACTACCGGTGCTGTACTGTAAGGAGTTTGTACGTTCTCCCCGTGACCTGCGTGGGTTTTCTCCGAGATCTTCGGTTTCCTCCCACACTCCAAAGACGTACAGGTATGTAGGTTAATTGGCTGGGTAAATGTAAAAAAAATAATAATAAAAAAAATTGTCCCTAGTGGGTGTAGGATAGTGTTAATGTACGGGGATCGCTGGGCGGCACGGACTTGGTGGGCCGAAAAGGCCTGTTTCCGGCTGTATATATATGATATGATATGATGATGATATCTTCTGGAAGCTGCTGCAAAAGGGCATATTCAAAATAACATGCAGGGCTGGTGGCCGTCCATGAGCGAGAGCATCTCACTCATTAGGTCCGAGGGCTTCTGGTCACCCAGCCCGCCCATGTTTGATTTTGCGGATGTAAAACTGCGCTTCGGCCTGTTGAAACCATACCCGAGGCTGGGCGCTCCAGAAGGTAGGTAGTTTCAGTGCGACAGCGTCCAGTCGGGCCTGCTCGGCGGCGGGCTTGTCGCTGTCTGCGTATTCGTACATGTCTATTTTGGACATCGGTAGGTCACCAGATGTGGCAGACACGGGGCTGTCCGTCCAAGAATGAGGCAGCACACTGAGTTATCCAACACCACTTTATTCCGTGTGTCGCACCCTCCTTACCTTCTCTCTCATCTTCTGCTCTTGGATTCCTCACGAGCCTCAGGTTATGTACTGTGTGTGGCCCACCACCAGGGGCCGCTACAGCCTCCCCTTTATTCTAAGACTGTGGCCCCTGGTTCTGGACTCTCCCAACATTGGGAACATTTTTCCTGCATCTGGCTTGTCCAGTCCTTTTATAATTTTATATGTTCCTATAGATCCCCTCTCATCCTTCTAAACTCCAGTGAATACAAGCCTAGTCTTTTCAATCTTTCCTCATATGTCAGTCCCACCATCCCAGGGATCAAACTCGTGAACCTACGCTGCATTGCCTCAATCACAAAGATGTCCTTCCTCAAATTAGGCGACCAAATTGTACACAATACTCCAGATGTGGTCTTACCAGGGCCCTATACAACTGCAGAAGAACTTCTTTACTCCTATACTGATATCCTCCCGTTATGAAGGCCAATATGCCATTAGCTTTCTTCACTGCCTGCTGTACCTGCACGCCAACTTTCAGTGACTGGTGTAGAAGGACACCCAGTCTCGCTGCACTTCCCCGTTACCTAACCTGACACCATTGAGATAATAATCTGCTTCCTTGTTTTTTCCGCCAAAATGGATAACCTCACATTTATCCACATTATACTGCATCTGCCCTGCATCTGCCCTGCATCTGCCCACTCACTCAACCTGTCCATATCACCCTGCAACCTCCTAACATCCTCTTCGCAGTTCGCACTGCCACCCAGCTTTGTGTTATCTGCAAACTTGCAAGTGTTACTTCTAAATCCTTCATCCAAATCATGAATATATATGGTGAATAGTTCGGCCCCAACACCGAGCCTTGCGGCACTCCACTCCTAGATCCATCTGATCTTCAACATTCCCTCTCTACCTCTGACACCACCTTCAGGGACCTGGGTACTTGCTTTCCAAGATCCCTCTGCTCTACAACACAACCCTCTGACTGAAAATGTTTTTCCTCATCTCAGTTCTAAATGGCCTACCCCAACATTGGGAACATGTTTCCTGCCTCTAACGTGTCCAACCCCTTAATAATCTTATACGTTTCAATAAGATCTCCTCTCATCCTTCTAAATTCCAGTGTATACAAGCCTAGTCGCACCAGTCTTTCAACATATGATAGTCCAGCCATTCCGGGAATGAACCTAGTAAACCTACGCTGCACGCCCTCAATAGCAAGAATATCCTTCCTCACATTTGGAGACCAAAACTGCACACAGTACTCCAGGTGCAGTCTCACTAGGGCCCTGTACAACTGCACAAGGACCTCTTTGCTCCTATACTCAACTCCTCTTGTTATGAAGGCCAACATTCCATTGGCTTTCTTCACTGCCTGCTGTACCTGCATGCTTCCTTTCAGTGACTGATGCACTAGGACAACCCAGATCTCGTTGTACGTCCCCTGTTCCTAACTTGACACCATTCAGATAATACTCTGCTTCCTATTCTCACCACCAAAGTGGATAACCTCACACTTATCCACATTAAACTGCATCTGCCATGCATCCGCCCACTCACACAACCTGTCCAAGTCACTCTGCAACCTCATAGCATCTTCCTCACAGTTCACACTACCAACCAGCTTTGTATCATCTGCAAATTTGCTAATGGTACTTTTAATCCCTTCATCCAAGTCATTAATGTATATTGTAAATAGCTGCGGACCCAGCACCAAGCCTTGCGGTACCCGACTAGTTGCTGCCTGCCATTCTGAAAAGGGACCCATTTATCCCACTCTTTGCTTTCTGTCTGTCAACCAATTTCTATCCATGTCAGTACCCTACCTCCAATACCATGTGCTCTAATTTTGCCCACTAATCTATGTGGAACCTTGTCGAAGGCTTTCTGAATGTTAAGGTACACCACATCCACCGGCTCTCCCCTGTGAATTTTCCTAGTTACATCCTCAAAGAATTCCAGAAGATTAGTCAAGCATGATTTCCCCTTCGTAAATCCATGCTGACTCGGAACAATCCTGTTTACTACTATCCAAATGCTCCGCAATTTCATCTTTTATAATTGACTCCAGCATCTTCCCCACCACTGATGTCAGACTAACTGGTCTATAATTTCCTGTTTTCTCTCTCCCTCCTTTCTTAAAAAGTGGGACAACATTAGCTACCCTCCAATCCACAGGAACTGATCCTGAATCTATAGAACATTGGAAAATGATCACCAATGCGTCCACAATTTCTAGCGCCACCTCCTTAAGCACCCTGCCGATGCAGACCATCAGGCCCTGGGGGATTTATCAGCTTCAGTCCCATCAGTCTACCCAACACCATTTCCTGCCTAATGTGGATTTCCTTCAGTTCCTCCGTCACCCTAGGATCTCTGGCCACTAGAACATCTGGGAGATTGCTTGTATCTTCCTTAGTGAAGACAGATCCAAAGTACCAGTTCAACTCGTCTGCCATTTCCTTGTTCCCCATAATAAATTCACCCGCTTCTGTCTTAAAGGGACCCACATTTGCCTCGACTATTTAATGTCTGGAACTTGTTGTTCTCTGCAGTACTACTTGGCATTCTTGGTCACACCACGCTGTGCAGTTATGCAAAACAACCTGTTATACCTTAGCTAGCATTCTAAGTAAGTAAAGCAGGCTCACCACACGCCACATGCAAATCTGTAACGTACACATTAACCCTTAAACTGCCATCCTCCTCTACACACACTGGGGACAATGTACAATTTTACCGGCCAATTAACCAAAAACTTGCTCGTGTTTGGAGTGTGTGTGTGTGTGTGACCCCGATAAGTGTGTGACAGGACGGTACAGATGTCCCTTATTACCCCACATCCCCTCCCCTCCATACATGCGGATGCTACAGATGTGATCTCACTAACTCTGACTCATCTGACTTTGTTTATCCCCCAGTCCATCCCTCCAGGTGTGGGCAGTGTTTGCCCGCTGTGCTAATTAGCCTCTAACTTTGAATAACATTCGGGACAGAGCTGCTGAGCAAGTCTCCCTGAGGGGGAGAGATCACGGGGAGAGTTTGCGGATAGACACATGACACAGGGCGGCATGTTGGACCCGGATTTGATCAACAAGGACCCGGATTTGATCCTGCCTACGAGTGCTGTCTGTACGTTCTCCCTGTGACCACGTGGAATTTCTCCGGGTGCTCCGGTTTCCACCCACTCTCCAAAGACTTGCGGGTTTGTAGGTTAATTGGCTTGGGTACAATAGGAACTTGTCCCTCGTGTGTGTAGGATAGTGTTAGTGTGCGGGGATCGCTGGTCATCGCAGACTCATCGGGCCGAAGGGCCTGTTTCCACGCTGTATCTCTAAACTAAACTAAATCCCTTGTGTGTGTACCTGCACTCCTAGATCCCTCTGCTCCACAACACCCTCTATCTACCAGTTGCCACTTTCAGGGAACTATCAATAGACAATAGAATAGGTGCAGGAGGAGGCCATTCGGCCCTTCGAGCCAGCACCGCCATTCAATGTGATCATGGCTGATAATTCTCAATCAGTACCCCGTTCCTGCCTTCTCCCCATACCCCCTGACTCTGCTATCCTTAAGAGCTCTATCCAGCTCTCTCTTGAATGCATTCAGAGAATTGGCCTCCACTGCCTTCTGAGGCAGAGAATTCCACAGATTCACAACTCTGACTGAAAAAGTTTTTCCTCATCTCAGTTCTAAATGGCCTACCCTTATTCTTAAACTGTGGCCCTTGTTCTGGACTCCCCAATATTGGGAACATGTTTCCTGCCTCTAACGTGTCCAACCCTCTAATAATCTTATACGTTTCGGTAAGATCTCCTCTCATCCTTCTAAATTCCAGGGGGGGGGGGAGGAGAGGGGGGGGGGGAGAGGGGGGGGGAGAGGGGGGGGAGAGGGGGGGGGAGAGGGGGGGGAGAGAGGGGGGGGGAGAGGGGGGGGGAGAGGGGGGGGAGAGGGGGGGGGAGAGGGGGGGGGAGAGGGGGGGGGGAGAGGGGGGGGGAGAGGGGGGGGGAGAGGGGGGGGGAGAGGGGGGGGGGAGAGGGGGGGGGAGGGGGGGGAGAGGGGGGGGGGGGGGAGGGGGGGGGAGGGGGGGGGGAGGGGGGGGAGGGGGGGGAGAGGGGGGGGAGAGGGGGTGGAGAGGGGGGGGAGAGGGGGGGGAGAGGGGGGGGGAGAGGGGGGGGAGAGGGGGGGGAGAGGGGGGGGGAGAGGGGGGGGGGAGAGGGGGGGGGGAGAGGGGGGGGGAGAGGGGGGGGGAGAGGGGGGGGAGAGGGGGGGGGAGAGGGGGGGGAGAGGGGGGGGAGAGGGGGAGGGGGGGGGAGGGGGGGGAGGGGGGGGGGAGGGGGGGGGGAGGGGGGGGAGAGGGGGGGGAGAGGGGGGGGGGAGAGGGGGGGGGAGAGGGGGGAGAGGGGGGGAGAGGGGGGGGGAGAGGGGGGGGAGAGGGGGAGAGGGGGGGAGAGGGGGGGAGGGGGGGAGAGGGGGGGAGAGGGGGGGAGGGGGGGGGGAGGGGGGGGGGAGGGAGGGGGGAGGGAGGGGGGAGGGAGGGGGGGGAGAGGGGGGGAAGAGGGGGGGAAGAGGGGGGGAAGAGGGGGGGAAGAGGGGGGGGGAGGAGGGGGGAGGGGGGGAGGGAGGAGAGGGGAGGGGGGGGAGGGAGGAGAGGGGAGAGGGGGAGAGGGAGAGGGGGAGGGGGGAGGGGGAGGGGGAGGGGGAGGGGAGGGGGAGGGGGAGGGGGGGAGGGGGAGAGGGAGAGGGGGGAGGGGGGAGGGGGGAGGGGGAGGGGGAGGGAGTGAGTGAGGGAGAGCGAGAGCAAGAGCGAGAGAGTGAGAGAGAGGGGGAGGGAGGGAGAAAGCGAGGAGAGAGAGATGGGGAGAGAGGGGGAGTGGTGTGGTGATGGGTGTGGAGGGGAGGGAGGGGGGCGGAGGGAGACAGAGAGAGGGTCTGACAGTCTTGTCTCTTCACAGGTGGCCATAGCTGTGACAGCACCATCGGAATGTGTCGTGTAAGTGGATGTAATGGCAAAGAAGAGTTTTTACCCTTCTTGTTATGCGAGGTGGGGGGACTGCTGTAAATACCCTTATGCCTAACGAGAGGACCCCTGCCCTCTCCCCCCTCCCTCCCTCCCTCCCTCCCCCACCTCCATCCCGAGATGGGACGTACCGCGGACGGATGTGAAATAAAAACCTCCCCAGCATCGTGAAAATAAAGTCTAGTGTCTGTCTGTGTGGGAGAGGGGGAGGGAGTGGAGGGAGTGGAGGGAGTGGAGGGAGTGGGAGGGAGGGGAGGGAGAGAAAGATGGGAAGAGGGAGAGGGAGAGGGAGAGGGAGAGGGAGGGAGAGGGAGAGGGAGAGGGAGAGGGAGAGGGAGAGGGAGAGGAGAGGGAGAGGAGAGGGAGAGGGAGAGGGAGAGGGAGAGGGAGAGGGAGAGGGAGAGGGAGAGGGAGAGGGAGAGGGAGAGGGAGAGGGAGAGGGAGAGGGAGAGGGAGAGGGAGAGGGAGAGGGAGAGGGAGAGGGAGAGGGAGAGGGAGAGGGAGGAAGAGAGAGAGAGAGACAATAGACAGTAGACAATAGGTGCAGGAGTAGGTCATTCGGCCCTTCGAGCCCCGCACCGCCATTCAATGTGATCATGGCTGATCATTCTCAATCAGTACCCCGTTCCTGCTTTCTCTCCATACCCCCTGACTCCGCTATCCTTAAGAGCCCTATCAACCTCTCTCTTGAATGTATAAGAAAATAACTGCAGATGCTGGTACAAATCGATTTATTCACAAAATGCTGGAGTAACTCAGCAGGTCAGGCAGCATCTCGGGAGAGAAGGAATGGGTGAAGTTTCGGGTCGAGACCCTTCTTCAGACTCTTGAATGTATTCAGAGAATTGCCTCCACTGCGCTCTGAGGCAGAGAATTCCACAGATTCACAACTCTCTGACTAAAAAAGTTTTTCCTCATCTCTGTTCTAAATGGCCTACCCCATATTCTTAAACTGTGGCCCCTGGTTCTGGACTCCTCCAACATTGGGAACATGTTTCCTGCCTCTAACGTGTCCAACCCCTTAATAATCTTATACGTTTCGATAAGATCCCCTCTCATCCTTCTAAATTCCAGTGTATATATGACCTAATCGCTCCAGCCTTTCAACATACGACAGTCCCGCCATTCCGGGAATTAACCTAGTAAACCTACGCTGCACGCCCTCAATAGCAAGAATATCCTTCCTCAAATTTGGAGACCAAAACTGCACACAGTACTCCAGGTGCGGTCTCACTAGGGCCCTGTACAACTGCAGAAGGACCTCTTTGCTCCTATACTCAACTCCTCTTGTTATGAAGGCCAACATTCCATTGGCTTTCTTCACTGCCTGCTGTACCAGCATGCTTCCTTTCAGTGACTGATGCACTAAGACACCCAGATCACGTTGTACGTCCTCTTTTCCTAACTTGACATCATTCAGATAATAATCTGCCTTCCTATTCTTACCACCAAAGTGGATAACCTCACACTTATCTACATTAAACTGCATCTGCCATGCATCCGCCCACTCACACAACCTGTCCAAGTCACCCTGCAACCTCATAGAATCTTCCTCACAGTTCACACTGCCACCTAGCTTTGTATCATCGGCAAATTTGCTAATGGTACTTTTAATCCCTTCATCCAAGTCATTGATGTATATTGTAAATAGCTGCGGTCCCAACACCGAGCCTTGCGGTACCCCACTAGTCACTACCTGCCATTCTGAAAGGGACCCATTTATCCCCCCTCTTTGCTTTCTGCCTGTCAACCAAATTTCTATCCATGTCAGTACCCTACCTCCAATACCATGTGCTCTAATTTTGCCCACCAATCTCCTATGTGGGACCTTGTCGAAGGCTTTCTGAAAGTCAAGGTACACCACATCCACCGGCTCTCCCCAGTCAATTTTCCTAGTTACATCCTCAGAAAATTCCAGTAGATTAGTCAAGCACGATTTCCCCTTCGTAAATCCATGCTGACTCGGAACAATCCTGTTACTGCTATCCAAATGCTCCGCAATTTCGTCTTTTATAATTGACTCCAGCATCTTCCCCACCACTGATGTCAGACTAACTGGTCTATAATTTCCCGTTTTCTCTCTCCCTCCTTTCTTGAAAAGTGGGATAACATTAGCTACCCTCCAATCCACAGGAACTAACCCAGAATCTATAGAACATTGGAAAATAATCACTAATGCGTCCACAATTTCTCGAGCCACCTCCTTAAGCAGCCTGCAATGCAGACCATCAGGCCCTGGGGATTTATCAGCCTCGAGTCCCATCAGTCTACCCAAAACTTTTTCCTGCCTAATGTGGATTTCCTCCAGTTCCTCTGTCACCCTAGGATCTCTGGCCACTAGAACATCTGGGAGATTGTTTGTATCCTCCTTAGTGAAGACAGATCCAAAGTACCGGTTCAACTCGTCTGCCATTTCCTTGTTCCCCATAATAAATTCCCCTGCTTCTGTCTTCAAGGGACCCACATTTGCCTTGACTATTTTTTTCCTCTTCACATACCTAAAAAAGCTTTTGCTATCCTCCTTTATATTATAGGCTAGTTTACCCTCGTACCTCATCTTTTCTCCCCATATTGCCTTTTTAGTTAACTTCTGTTGCTCTTTAAAAGAGTCCCAATCCTCTGGCTTCCCACTCTTCTTTGCTATGTTATACTTCTTCCCTTTTATTTTATGCTGTCCCTGACTTCCCTTGTCAGCCACAGGTGTCTCTTACTCCCCTTAGAATCTTTCCTCCTCTTTGGGATAAATTGATCCTGCAACTTCTGCATTATTCCCAGGAATACCTGCCATTGCTGTTCCACAGTCTTCCCTGCTAGGGCCTCCTTCCAGTCAATTTTTGCCAGCTCCTGCCTCATGCCTCTGTAATCCCCTTTGCTATACTGTAATACTGACACCTCCGATTTTCCCTTCTCCCTCTCAATTTGTAGAGTAAAACTTATCATATTGTGGTCACTGCCTCCTAATGGCTCATTTACCTCAAGTCCCCTTATCAGGTCAGGTTTGTTACATAACACTAAATCCAGAATTGCCTTCTCCCTGGTAGGCTCCAGTACAAGCTGTTCTAAGAATCCATCTCGGAGGCACTCCACAAACTCTCTTTCCTGGGGTCCATTACCAACCTGATTTTCCCAGTCTACCTGCATGTTGAAATCTCCCATGACCACCGTAGCATTACATTTGTGACATGCCAATTTTAGCTCCTGATTCAACTTGCACCCTATGTCGAGGCTACTGTTTGGGGGCCTGTAGATGACTCCCATTAGGGTCTTTTTACCCTTACAATTCCTCATCTCTATCCATACTGATTCTACATCTCCTGATTCTATGTCACCCCTTGCAAGGGAGTGAATATCATTCCTCACCAACAGAGCGACCCCACCCCCTCTCCCCACCTGCCTGTTTTTTCTGTACGTTGTGTACCCCTGAATATTCAGCTCCCAGCCCTGGTCCTCTTGTAGCCATGTCTCAGTGATTCCCACAACATCATACTTGCCAATATCTAACTGAGCCTCAAGCTCATCCACTTTATTTTTTATACTTCGCGCATTTAAATACAACACTTTAACTTCGGTATTAACCTCCCCTCTCACACTGGTTACAATTGGCCCTGACCTTACTCTCATATCCCTTCTAGAACTTCCCTTCCCATTCATACGAGAGTCCTTTACAGTTTCTCCTCTATTCGCTTCCCCTTTAACTCCATCTCCATATTCCCAGTTTGTCAACCCCTCCCCCCCCACTACTTAGTTTAAAGCCACACTTGTAGCACTAGCAAACCTGCCTGCCAGAATGTTGGTCCCCCTGCTGTTAAGGTGCAACCCGTCCCTTTTGTACAGGTCACCCCTACCCCAGAAGAGATCCCAGTGGTCCAGAAATCTAAATCCCTGCTCCCTGCACCAGTCCCTCAGCCATACATTCATATCCCCGATCTCTCTGTTCCTGCCCTCACCAGCACGAGGTGCAGGCAGCAGTCCAGAGACAACCACCCTCGACGTCCTACTTCTCAGTCTTCTTCCTAACTCTCTAAACTCACGCTGCAGTATCTCCTTCCTCTTCCTCCCGACATCGTTCGTTCCCACGTGAACAACTACTTCCGGTTGATCACCTTCCCTCGCTAGGATGTTCTGAAGCCGCTCCGTGATGTCTTGAACCCTGGCACCAGGGAGGCAACAAACCATCCTCGACTCCCGCCTGTCACCACAGAATCTACTGTCTGTAGCTCGGACAATGGAGTCACCCACTACTATGGCTCTTCCTGACTTCGGTCTCCCCAGTCGAGTTTCCTTGCCTGGGTTAGAACTGCCAACACGACTGCCGCTCGGACTGGAAGCGTCTTCCGCCCCAACAGGGTGTACCTGTTTGCAATAGGCATAGCCACCGTGGTCTCCTGTAGTCCACGTTCGCTCCCCCCTGAAACGGTCTCCCACCTTCGCTCAACCTGGACCCTTGGCGTGACAGCCTCACAGTAGGTCCTGTCCAGGAAACTCTCGCATTCCCGGAAGGCCCTGAGGTCAACCAGCTGCTTTTCCAACTCTGCCACATGTCCAGTCAGGAGCTGCACCTGGACACAGTTCTTGAAGGTGTAGCTCCCAGAAGCTCCAGCAGTGTCTCTACCTTCCCACATCCTGCAGGAAACACACTGCATCAACTTGTGCGCCATCACTTCGTGGTCAAAAACAATTCAGGCGCAAAAAACAAGCGTGAACTCCTCACCTCAGCCTCCTCGCCGAAGACTCGCAGCCAAAGACTAGCACTTTTCTCACTGGGCACTTTTCTCACTGGGCACTTTTCTCACTGGGCACTTTTCTCACTGGGCACTTTTCTCACTGGGCACTTTTCTCACTGGGCACTTTTCTCACTGGGCACTTTTCTCACTGGGCACTTTTCTCACTGGGCTCTTTTCTCACTGGGCACTTTTCTCACTGGGCACTTTTCTCACTGGGCACTTTTCTCACTGGGCACTTTTCTCACTGGGCACTTTTCTCACTGGGCACTTTTCTCACTGGGCACTTTTCTCACTGGGCACTTTTCTCACTGGGCACTTTTCTCACTGGGCTTCACGCTTGTTTTTTGCGCCTGAATTGTTTTTGACCACGAAGTGATGGCGCACAAGTTGATGCAGTGTGTTTCCTGCAGGATGTGGGAAGGTAGAGACACTGCTGGAGCTTCTGGGAGCTACACCTTCAAGAACTGTGTCCAGGTGAAGCTGGGGGGTAGTGTGAATTGTGAGGAAGATGCAATAAGGCTGCAGGGTGACATGGACAGGTTGTGTGAGTGGGCGGATACATGGCAGATGCAGTTTAATGTAGATAAGTGTGAGGTTATTCACTTTGGAAGTAAGAATAGAAAGGCAGATTATTATCTGAATGGTGTCAAGTTAGGAGGAGGGGGAGTTCAACGAGATCTGGGTGTCCTAGTGCATCAGTCAATGAAAGGAAGCATGCAGGTACAGCAGGCAGTGAAGAAAGCCAATGAAATGTTGGCCTTCGTAACAAGAGGAGTTGAGTATAGGAGCAAAGAGGTCCTTCTACAGTTGTACCGGGCCCTGGTGAGACTGCACCTGGAGTACTGTGTGCAGTTTTGGTCTCCAAATTTGAGGAAGGATATTCTTGCTATGGAGGGCGTGCAGCGTAGGTTCACTAGGTTAATTCCCGGAATGGCGGGACTGTCGTATGTTGAAAGGCTGGAGCGATTGGGCTTGTATACACTGGAATTTAGAAGGATGAGGGGGGATCTTATTGAAACATATAAGATAATTAGGGGATTGGACACATTAGAGGCAGGAAACATGTTCCCAATGTTGGGGGAGTCCAGAACAAGGGGCCACAGTTTAAGAATAAGGGGTAGGCCATTTAGAACGGAGATGAGGAAGAACTTTTTCAGTCAGAGAGTGGTGAAGGTGTGGAATTCTCTGCCTCAGAAGGCAGTGGAGGCCAGTTCGTTGGATGCTTTCAAGAGAGAGCTGGATAGAGCTCTTAAGGATAGCGGAGTGAGGGGGTATGGGGAGAAGGCAGGAACGGGGTACTGATTGAGAGTGATCAGCCATGATCGCATTGAATGGTGGTGCTGGCTCGAAGGGCTGAATGGCCTACTCCTGCACCTATTGTCTATTGTCTATTGTCATTCGGCCCTTCGAGCCTGCACCGCCATTCAATATGATCATGGCTGATCATTCAGCTCAGTAGCCTGTACCTGCCTTCTCTCCATACCCCCTGATCCCTTTAGCAAAAAGGGCCACATCTAACTCCCTCTTAAATATAGCCAATGAACTGGCCTCAACTACCTTCTGTGGCAGAGAATTCCACAGACTCACCACTCTCTGTGTGAAGAAATGTTTTCTCATCTCGGTCCTAAAAGACTTCCCCCTTATCCTTAAGCTGTGACCCCTGGTTCTGGACTCCCCCAACATCGGGAACAATCTTCCCACATCTAGCCTCTCCAACCCCTTAAGAATTTTATATGTTTCTATAAGATCCCCCCTCAGTCTTCTAAATTCCAGCGAGTACAAGCCCAGTCTATCCAGTCTTTCCTCATATGTAAGTCCCGCCATCCCAGGGATCAATCTGGTGAACCTTCTCTGTACTCCCTCTAAGGCAAGAACGTCTTTCCTCAGGTTAGGAGACCAAAACTGCACACAATACTCTTGCTCCTAAACTCAAATCCTCTTGCTATGAATGCCAACATACCATTCGCTTTCTTCACTGCCTGCTGCACCTGCATGCTTGCTTTCAATGACTGGTGCACCATGACACCCAGGTCACGTTGCATCTCCCCTTCTCCCAATTGGTCACCATTCAGGTAATACTCTGCTTTCCTGTTCTTGCCGCCAAAGTGGATAACCTCACATTTATCCACATTATATTGCATCTGCCATGCATTTGCCCACTCGCCTAATCTATCCATGTCACTCTGCAGCCTCCTAGCATCCTCCTCGCAGCTAACACTGCCACCCAGCTTCGTGTCATCCGCAAACTTAGAGATGTTGCATTCAATTCCCTCGTCCAAATCATTAATATACACTGTAAATAACTGGGGTCCCAGCACTGAGCCTTGCGGTATCCCACTAGTCACTGCCTGCCATTCCGAAAAGGACCCGTTTATTCCTACTCTTTGCTTCCTGTCCGCCAACCAATTTTCTATCCACCTCAACACTGAACCCTCAATACCGTGTGCTTTAAGTTTGTACACCAATCTCTTATGAGGGACCTTGTCGAAGGCCTTCTGAAAGTCCAGATATAACACATCGACTGGTTCTCCCTTATCCACTCTACTAGTTACATCCTCGAAAAATTCTACTGCAATTGCCACTTACTTTTGTTCTCAGCTAACGGGCGTCCTTGCTCTGCTCCCGGACTTTTCTGACTGAGTGGGAGAAAGAGGGGGGAGAGAGAGAGAGGGAGGAGAGTTGGAGGAAGGGGAGGGAGGGGGAGGAAGGGAGAGTGAGACAATGAGACAATAGACAATAGGTGCAGGAGTAAGCCATTTGGCCCTTCGAGCCAGCACCACCATTCAATGTGATCATGGCTGATCATTCACAATCAGTACCCCATTCCTGCCTTCTCCCCATACCCCCTGACTCCGCTATCCTTAAGAGCTCTATTTAGCTCTCTCTTGAAAGCATCCAGAGAATTGGCCTCCACTGCCTTCTGAGGCAGAGAATTCCACAGATTTACAACTCTCTCTGTGAAAAAGTTTTTCCTCATCTCCGTTCTAAATGGCCTACCCCTTATTCTTAACTGTGGCCTCTGGTTCCGGACTCCCCCAACATTGGGAACATGTTTCCTGCCTCTAGAGTATCCAATCCCTTAATAATCTTATATCTATATACTAAAACTCTCATTTGTTTGTTTGTTTGTTCTCGAACTTCAGCCAAAATGGTACACGATGGCGCGCCAATTTTAGACCCACCTTACTTACCGCCATCACTTCGGTGGTAATGCAGGTAGTTTTATTGAAATCGGTGTTATCTTTTCAAAGTTATTCACATTTTAAAGTTTTAAAAAACCTACGCATGCGCAGTCGGGGGCCGGTCCTCACGTAAGATGGCCGCCAGACCAGTGCCTACATTTACGTAAGATGGCCGCCGGGTGACTGTGCGTGCACAGTTGGGGGAGGGTTGCCATTTTGAATGATCAGGAAGAAAAAAGTTCGTAGGAAGGAACTGCAGATGCTGGTTTAAACCGAAGTTAGACACAAAAAGCTGGAGTAACTCTGTGGGACAGGCACGGGAAAGAATGGGTGACGTTGCCGGTCTCGACCCGATACGTCACCCAATCCTTCTGTTCAGAGATGCTGCCTGTCCCACTGAGTTACTTCAGCATTTTCTGTCTAAACACGTGACGATGTTCACTTATATGCAATAAACATTTGTGAAATAAACATTTGTATTAGAAACATAGAAACATAGAAAATAGGTGCAGGAGTAGGCCATTCGGCCCTTCGAGCCTGCACCGCCATTCAATATGATCATGGCTGATCATCCAGCTCAGTAGCCTGTACCTGCCTTCTCTCCATACCCCCTGATCTCTTTAGCCACAAGGGCCACATCTAACTCCCTCTTAAATATAGCCAATGAACTGGCCTCAACTACCTTCTGTGGCAGAGAATTCCACAGACTCACCACTCTCTGTGTGAAGAAATGTTTTCTCAACTCGGTCCTAAAAGACTTCCCCCTTATCCTTAAGCTGTGACCCCTGGTTCTGGACTCCCCCAACATCGGGAACAATCTTCCCGCATCTAGCCTCTCCAACCCCTTAAGAATTTTATATGTTTCTATAAGATCCCCCCTCATTCTTCTAAATTCCAGCGAGTACAAGCCCAGTCTATCCAGTCTTTCCTCATATGCAAGTCCCGCCATCCCAGGGATTAATCTGGTGAACCTTCTCTGTACTCCCTCTAAGGCAAGAACGTCTTTCCTCAGGTTAGGAGACCAAAACTGCACACAATACTCCAGGTGCGGTCTCACCAAGGCCCTGTACAACTGCAGCAGAACCTCCCTGCTCCTAAAATCAAATCCTCATTGAAATATGACTAAAGTTCAGCAAACATTCATATGTTGGTTCAAGCTGAGCTCGCCCAAGGAAAGTGTATTTGCAGGAGGCGTGAATGCATCGAAAGAAAATCTCATCAATCTGTCTTGAGAGCGGTCAAGTGTTGCAGCAGGCGTCTGAATGTAACAGAATGGTGACCGCAAAAGCATTGTTTCCCTGCTGCCGTTAAATGATGCACAAAGTGACTCATGTGGTGAAAAGCAACCACTCCACACATTGCTTGCTTGTCCAAGCTGGCAAGAGCCAATATCAATGAATTTCTGAGACCCAGCTAATCTGTTCACAATGACTGGCTGTTCAGGTTCCTCCCTCACTGGGGAACTATAAGCATGACTCAGAGTACTTCCTTCTCACCTTCTGTGAAGGACCCACTGTGTGGCAGTGCATTGAGTGAACAAAGGCAGAACTTCGGTGAGACAGGTTAGACGTGGAAACTCAAGAGGCAAGAGAGTTTTATTGTCAGGAAGGAACTGCAGATGCACGTTTACACCGGAGATAGACACCGAAGATAGAACGTAGATGGTCTGTCCTCCGTGGTTTATTGTCATATGTCCCAGATAGAACAATTACATTTTTACTTGCAGCAGCACAACAGAAAATGTAAACATAGTACTCTGTAAATAACATTAAAAAAGTGTAAAAAAAGATTATATATATATATCTATCTATCTATATATTCGTAAAACTCTGATCTTGTATGTGTATGTATATATATATATCTCTATATATATATTGTGATGTCTTGAGAGGTCGGGAGCTTTTCTCTTGAAGGTTGGGAGGTGTGGGTGCCGGAAATGAAGACAGAAACGTTCTTGTTTTCAAACTTAAATTCCATATATTTAGTCTTTTCCAAAAACAGGTAAACTTAATTGTTTGCAGACAGGTACACAAACCCAAAACAGGTAGTTAAATCAAAACTGTAGCTTGCTGCCTTCATACGAAATATAACTCAAACACTGCCCCCCCTCCCCTCCCCCAATCAGGTGGAGTGGGTGAGGGGGGAGGGGAGGGGGGAATAAAGGGGCTGGAGGGGGGATGGAGTGGGTGAGTGAATGCTCTCTCTTGAAAGCATTCAGAGAATTGGCCTCCACTGCCTCCTGAGGCAAAGCATTCCACAGATTCACAACTCTCTGAGTGAAAAAATGTTTCCTCATCTCCGTTCTAAATGGCCTACCCCTTATTCTTAAACTGTGGCCCCTGGTTCTGGACTCCCCCAAAATCGGGAACATGTTTCCTGCCCCTAACGTGTCCAACCCCTTAATAATCTTATATGTTTCGATAAGATCCCCTCTCATCCTTCTAAATTCCAGTGTATACAAGCCTAGTCGCTCCAGTCTCTCAACATACGACAGTCCCGCCATCCCAGGAATTAACCTCGTGAACCTACGCTGCACTCCCTCAATGGCAAGAACGTCCTTCCTCAAATTTGGAGACCAAAACAGCGCACAGTACTCCAGGTGCATAGTATCTCTAAACGAAACTAAAGTGAACTAAGGTGGGACTAGTTCAGATGGGGCATTTTGGTTGGCACTGGACAAGTTGGGCTGAAGGGCCTGTTTCCACACCTCATCACTAAGGTGGGAGCAGTGGTATTATGGTCAGCATGAACAAGTTGGGCTGAAGGGCCTGTTTCCATGCTGTACGACTCCAAGACTCTAAGCCATACTGATGTGATGAACATACAAATGAAACAAAAATCTATTATTTCTCGAATTAGACACAGGCAGAAATAATCCAATTCTCTCTCTGAATCACAAACCAATTAGGGCGAACAGCGTAATTTCAAATTGAATATGCCATATCCGTTTAATTGCCTTTCGAATTCCAAATCTATCTCGTCCCCTCTCCCTCCACCGGGACAAATATTCTTCATTTACTGATCCATTGTTCTGAAATTACCATGGCATTTAAAATCAAGAAGGTTATCTGCTTGTGGTGATGAAATAAATAATGGATTCAATTTTCAGAGACTGAAAGGCGGAGGTTGAGAATAAATGTATTTAAAAGGAAATCTAAATCCAAAAAGTTAAAGCCCACCGTGGGAGGAAGTTATCTACTTTGTTGAAAGTTTCACTGAACAATAAGTTTGGGTTGTTGGTCAAACAAATGTACAGCCTGAAATATTTGTAGGTGTTTATCGATTAAAATGGAATTTCTTGAGGCTCCATTGGTTAAGGTTGTGTAGAGACAAGGAATCGCAGGTGGTGGTTGACCAAAAAGGAACCAAAGTGCTGGAGTAACTCAAAGATAGACACACTGCTGGAGAAACTCTGCGGGTCAGGCAGCATCTCTGGAGAGGAGAAATGGGTGATGTTCCGGGTCGAGACCCTTCTTCGGAACGGTGAGTCAGGGGATAGGGAAACTAGAGGTGTGAATTGGTTCACAACAAATCAGAACCGGCACCAATGGCCAAGGAACAGTGGAGCCCACAATGGTCCATTGTTGGCTGTGGAGGATAAGGGACATGATCAGTGGATCTAGCAGGATGACTCGGGTGGGGGAGGGACAGAGAGAGAGGGAACGCAAGGGTCAAGAAGGCGACTCAAGTAGTCTGAAGAAGGGTCCCAACGCGGAATTACACCCATCATCTTTCTCCAGGGATGCTGCCTGACCCGCTGAGTTACTCCAGTATCTCGTGTCTATCTTTCAGAACAACCTGCACCTGCAGTTCTTTGCTTCCACTGGAGTAACTCAGTGGGTCAGGCAGCATCTCTGGAGAACATGGATGGGCAACATTTCGAGTCGGGACCCTTTTTCAGACTGATTGTAGTGGAAGGAAGGAAGCTGAGATTGAGGAGAGGCAGCACAAAGCATGAACTGAGGGTGGTGAAGGTGTGGAATTCTCTGCCTCAGAAGGCAGTGGAGGCCAGTTCGTTGGATGCTTTCAAGAGAGAGCTGGATAGAGCTCTTAAGGATAGCGGAGTGAGGGGGTATGGGGAGAAGGCAGGAACGGGGTACTGATTGAGAGTGATCAGCCATGATCGCATTGAATGGCGGTGCTGGCTCGAAGGGCTGAATGGCCTCCTCCTGCACCTATTGTCTATTGTCTATTGTCTATTGAATACTTTATTGTCACATGCGACAACTCACGGTGAAATTCTTTGCTTGCGTAACTAAGGTATGCAAACAGTCACCCATAAAGGGCACTTACAAAGTTATAAAGTACTCCCGCGCTAGGTCCGTCCCCATAGTTCTCCCCCCTGACCCCCTCCCTCACGGCGGTCCCTCCACACCGGGTCCTCAATGTGCAGGCAATAGGTGAACAGAGGTGAAATAGGGAGGTTGGTTGGCAGATATTAAAAGAGATTAAAGCAGACGGTGTGGAATTGTGAAGCCGGAGGAAGAAATATGGGTGGAGGGGGAGGGGTGGGGCACAGAGGATGGAGGGAGGAGAAAGGGGAAGTGTGGGGGAAAAAGTGGAGGGGGAGAAAATGTAGGGGGAGTGGGTATTGTTAGAGGTGACATAAAATTGGATAATTCAATGTTCATACCATCGGGTTGTAAACTACCCAAGAGGAATATGAGGGGCAGTTCCTCCAGTTTGCATGTGAACCCACTCGGGCAATGGAGGAGACCCTGGGCAGAAAGGTCAGTGGAAACGGGAAGGGGAGTTAAAATGGTGAGCAACCAGGAGATCCCACAGATAGACACAAAATGCTGGAGCGACTCAGCGGGTCAGGCAGCATCTCTGGAGCAAAGGATAAGGAATGGGTGACATTTCGGGTCATGGAGCGATACAGCATGGAAACAGGCCCTGCGTTCCAACTTGCCCACACCGGCCAACATGACCCATCAACACTATTGCCAGCTGCCTGCGTTTGGCCCGGATCCCTCAAGACCTGTCCAAATGTTTCTTAAACTGTTGGAACCCCCTTTTTCAGACATATCCTGATCCTGAGTACTTGGCGAAACAGTTGCCGAGTGTATGCTTGGTCTTTCCAATGCAGAAGGCCCAGAAGGTTGTGTTCACTGAAGCATTAAAGGGACATAGAGTGTTTCCAATGCACCACGAATAAAACGTAGTCAATTGGGGGAATGATATCCACCAGACTATATGTCAATCCAACGATGGGATAGCAATATCACAGAACACAAAAGGCTGTGGAGGCCAAGTGTGGTTTAGTTTAGAGATACAGCGCGGAAACAGGCCCTTTCGGCCCACCGGGTCCGCGCCGACCAGCGATCCCCGCACATGAACATTACTGAATCCTATACCCACTACGGACAATTTTTACATTCACCAAGCCTACAAATCTGTACGTCTTTGGAGTGTGGGAGGAAACCAAAGATCGCAGAGAAAACTCATGCAGGTGATGGGGAAAACATACAAACTCCGTACAGACAGCACCCGTAGTCGGGATTGAACCCAGGTCTGCGCTGTATTCGCTGTAATCTTTCCCCTCTCACCTTAAACCTACACCCTCTTAGAGTCATAGAGTCGAACAGCGTGGAAACAGGCCGTTCGGCCCAACATGCCCATGCTGCCCACCATGTCCCATCTACACTAGTCCCACCTGCCCACGCTTGGTCCGTTTCGTTCCAAACCTGTCCTATCCATGTACCTTTCCGAATGTTTCTTAAGCGTTGCAATGGTATCTAAACGTTTCTCAAACGTTCCTTGGTCTTGATTCCTCCACCCATTCCTCCGGCGCAGTGGCGCAGCGGTAGAGTTGCCGCCTTACAGCGAATGCAGCGCCGGAGACCCGGGCTCGATCCTGACTACGGGCGCTGTCTGTACGGAGTTTGTACGTTCTCCCCGTGACCTGCGTGGGTTTTCTCCACGATCTTCAGTTTCCTCCCACACTCCAAAGACGTACAGATATGTAGGTTAATTGGCTTGGTAAATGTAAAAATTGTCCCTAGTGGGTGTAGGATAGTGTTAATGTGCGGGGATCGCTGATCGGCGCTGTCCCGGTGGGCCGAATGGGCCTGTTTCCGCGCTGTATCTCTAAACCAAACTAAGCTCTGGGAATAGGATTCTGTGAACACGCCCCATCTGTTCACCTTTGTCTTCAGATTGAAGGGTTAATAAATGCAAGAAAAAAAAGCACAAAGCAAACGCGAAGATCAATACTCTGTGAAAAACTTTTCACTGCTAGAAACATGGGGGGGGTGTGGGGATTTTGTGTGGAACTCTCTTTAAAAGCATCATTCCTTTGTTAGGTTAACCTTTCCCTTCAAATGTCAAGCTTGTAGGTTACGCTGCCAATTACAGAATCCAAGATGCCCACGTACAGATGGGACTAGGCTCGCAGTGAGCACTGAACACAAGGTGACAGGGTAATTGTGTGGCCTCGTAATGCACGGTATAATCAAGGGTCGGCTGAACAGAAGTGCACAGGAAGGAATACATGCATTTTGATGAGTGCGGCTTAGAACATTGTGAGTATAAAATCGCGTATAAAATCATGAGAGGAATGGATCGGATAGACGCACAGAGTCTCTTGCCCAGAGTAGGGGAATCGAGGACCAGAGGACATAGGTTCAAGGTGAAGGGGAAAAGATTTAATAGGAATCTGAGGGGTAACTTTGTCACACAAAGGTCATATGGAACGAGCTGCCAGAGGAGGTAGTTGAGGCTGGGTCTATCCCAACATTTAAGAAACAGTTGGACAGGTACATGGATAGGACAGGTTTGGAGGGATATGGGCCAAGCGCAGGCAAGTGGGACGAGTGTAGCTGGGACATTGTTGGCCGGTGAGAGCGAGTTGGGCTGTAGGGCCTTTATCCGCACTGTATCACTCTATGACTCTTAACATAAAACAGTACACCACAGGAACCAGGCCCTTGCCCGACAATGTCTGTGATTCCAGGTTAAACTAGTCTCCTCTGCCGACACATGATCCATATCCATCCATTCCCTGCAGATTGATTGAATATTGATTGATTGATTGGTTGATACTTTAATAGCACATGTGACATGCCACAATGAAATTCTTTGCTTTGCATCCCGTAGAGTCATAGAGTGATACAGCGTGGAAACAGGCCCTTCGGCCCAGGTTGCCCACACCAGCCAACATGTCCCAGCTACATTAGTGCCACCTGCCTGTGTTTAGTCCATATCCCTCCAAACCTGGCCTATCCATGTACCTGTCAAATTGGTTCTTAAACTTTGGGATTGTCCCTACCTGCCTCAACTACCTCCTCTGGCAGCTTGTTCCATACATCCACCACCCTCTGTGTGAAAAAGTGACCCCTCAGATTCCTATTAAATCTTTCCCCCTTCACCTTAAACCTACGTCCTCTGGTCCTCGATTCCCCAACTCTGGGCAAGAGACTCTGTGCGTCTCCCCGATTATTCCTCACATGATTTTACATACCTTACACAAGGTATGCAAAGAGTTGCAACGGATAGGATAGGGCGCAAACAAAGTTACAAACTTTGGCCTCCACTGCCACAGAAGGCAACTTCACTGGATGTTTTCGAGAGTGAGTTAGATTTAGCTCTTAGGACAGAATCAAGGGATGTGGGGAGAAAGCAGGAACGGGGTACTGATTGTGGATGATCAGCCATGATCATGTTGAATGGCGGTGCTGGCTCGAAGGGCCGAATGGCCTCCTTCTGCTTCTATGTTATTCATTACAGTCCCAAATGGTCCCTCGTTGTCCTCTCGGTGCCCCCCCCCCCCCCCGCACACCAGGCCCTTGTTGTCCTCTTGGTGCCCCCCCCCCCACACCGGGCCCTTGTTGTCCTCTCGGTGCCCCCCCCCCACACCGGGCCCTTGTTGTCTTCTCGGTGCCCCCCCGCCACACCGGGCCCTCGTTGTCCTCTCGGCGACCCCCACAGGTCGGGTCCCTTGGAGATTTCTGCAGCCCCCGCTCACCCCATGTTAGTTCCCTCTATGTTCTCAGTGCCCCCCATGCTGGGTCCCTCGTTCTCAGTGCCCCCCCCACACTGGGTCCCTCGTTGTTCTCAGTGCCCCCCCACACACTGGGTCCCTCGTTGTTCTCAGTTAACCCCCCCCCCACACCGGATCCCTCATTGTTCTCGCTGCCCCCCACCCCCCCCTCTGCCAGCCCTTTCCGACCTCAGGCACCCTTCTGTGAGCCTATCTAAACGCTTCATAAACGTCACTATGATATCTGCCTCTACCACCACCCCCGGCAGCCACCCACTCACCCACCCACCCACCACCCTCCGTACAAATAAACGCCCCGCTCATCTCCATTAAACTTTGCCCCTTTCATCTTAAACCTATGCCCTCGAGTCTTTGACCTTTCCACCCTGGGAATAGGTTCTGACTGTCTACCCTATCTATACCTCATAATTTATTACATTTTTACTTCTATCAGGTCTCGCAACCTCAAGGGCTGCACATTGGCGCAGCGGTAGAGTTGCTGCCTTACAGCGCCAGAGACTTGGCTTCTATCCTGACCACGGGTGCTGTCAGTAGGGTTTGTTTGTACGTTCTCCCTGTGACCATGTGGGTTTTCTCCAGGTGCTCCAGTTACCTCCCACATCCCAAAGAGGTGCAGGTTTGTAGATTAATTGGCTTCAGTAAATTATCCCGAGCGTGTAGGATAGTGTACTGGTGACCGTTGGTCAGCTCGGGCTTGGTGGGCGGAAGGGCCCATTTCCACATACTTTAGGAAAATAACTGCAGATGCTGGTACAAATCGAAGGTATCACAAAAAGCTGGAGTAACTCAGCAGGTCAGGCAGCATCTCAGGAGAGAGGGAATGGGTGACGTTTCGGGTCGAGACCCTTCTTCAGTCTGAAGAATGGTCTCGACCCAAAACTTCACCCATTCCCTCTCTCCTAGATGCTGCCTGACCTGCTGAGTTACTCCAGCATTTTGTGATACCTTTGACATACTTTATCTCTGAACTAAACTAAACTAAAATAAACCACTGAAGATGCAGAAAAAAATTGGTATAAACCTTCCTTTAAGTTAATAGCTTCTAATCTAGGCAGAGGAGGTAGTTGTGGCAGGTACTATCGCGAAGTTTAAGAAACATTAGGACAGGTTTAGAGGGATATGGACCAAACGTGGGCAGGTGGGACTAGTGTAGATGGAACATATCATATCATATCATATATATACAGCCGGAAACAGGCCTTTTCGGCCCTCCAAGTCCGTGCCGCCCAGCAATCCCCGTACATTAACACTATCCTACACCCACTAGGGACAATTTTTACATTTACCCAGCCAATTAACCTACATACCTGTACGACATCTTGGTCAGGATGAGTAATTGGGCTGAAGGGAGTATCAATCTCTGACTCTAAGTGACAAATAATAGCACCATTGAACCATTGGTAGGTCAGGACCACTTGCCCACTGAGAGGATGTTTCAGTTGCCTGATAGCAGCCGGGAAGAAACTGTCCCTGAATCTGATGGTGTGCGTTTTCACACACTTCTGCACCTCTTGCTTGATGGGAGAGGGGAGAAGAGGGAGTGACTGGAGTGAGACTGGCCCGTGATTATGCTGCTGGCCGTGCCGAGGCAGCGCGAGGTGTAGATGGAGGAGCGATAGATGCCAAATATAAAGAGAGCATGGCAGCTTTTCCAGCACGTAGAGTTGCAGATATTCTCCCAGCTGACACTGAGACGTAAATGGAAGGCATTAAGATGCAATTTTGACATCGCAGATGCCATGACATTTGAATACTGTTTCAAAAATTGCCCCTTTCTCACCCTTATTATCTATAATGTATGTTGAACATCTTGTCTTTTATAATGTCACCGTTTGTAAAGTTCACTGCTGCTGACGAATGTGGGAGTCTATGGAAACGTTTGTGCCCCAGTCAACACTTTCAACGTGCAGAGTATCTGTTATAGAAACATAGACAATAGGTGCAGGAGTAGGTCATTCAGCCCTTCGAGCCAGCACTGCCATTCAATATGATCATGGCTGATTGTCCAAAATCAGTACCCCGTTCCGGCTTTCTCCCCATTTCCCCTGATTCTGTTAGCCCCAAGAACAATATCAAACTCTCTCTTGAGAATATCCAGTGAGTCGGCCTCGACTGCCTTCTGCGGCAGAGAGTTCCACAGATTCACAACTCTCATCAAGCAAGAGGTACAGAAGTGTGAAAACGCACACCTCCAGATCCTGGGGCAGTTTCTTCCCGGCGTGCCAACAAGGCGAAGTGCTGATACTTAATTTAATTTTAGTTTAGTTTAGTTTAGAGATACAGTGCGGAAACTGGCCCTTCTGCCCACCGAGACCGTGCCGACCAGCGATCCCCGCACACTAATGCTATCCTACACACACTCGGGGAACATTTTCTACATTTTTACCATGTCAATTATCCTACAAACCTGCACGTCTTTGGAGTGTGGGAGGAAACTGACCAAAGCCTCCCCGAAAAAACCCACGCGGTCACGGGGAGAAAGTACAAACATCGTACAGGCAGCACACGTAGTCAGGATCGAACCCCGGTCTCTGACGCTGTGAGGCAGCAACTCTACCCCTGCGCCACCCTTGCGTTTCCATTTGTCCTGAGATTTTTAATTTATGCTTGATAGCGGCTCACAAAGATAATATCCTTTTAAACGCTAGTTGTATTACACACCTGCAAGTATTGACGTTGGGGCTGTGTGCAGTGGAGCTGGTCCACTGGTGCTTTTGCCCCGTTCAGATGTTGCTGGGAATCGTCTGGTGACCTGCACCCACTCTTTCCTCCGCAGTGTTGCCATAGCTACTGACGCAAAATCTCCACAATCTTAATCATTTGTCACAAGGTTAATCTCTGTCTGGGCCACGCTACAAATCAGGAGAATCCTCCTTCGCAACGCTGGTGAGCCCAGGAAATGTCAGCCTGTCACACTTGACCAGATATCTCATGACAAACATCCCTTCAGGAAATGAGGCTGTTGACGTACAAGTCTTGTTGTGCGAGGCCCCTTGGGCAAGAATGATCATAATATGGTAGAGTTCTTCATTAGGATGGAGAGTGACAAAGTCAATACAGAAACAAGTGTTCTGAACTTAAAGAAAGGTAACTTTGAGGGTATGAGGCGTGAATTGTCCAAGATAGACTGGCAATTGATGCTGAAAGGGTTGACGGTGGACATGCAATGGAAGGCATTTAAAGGTCGCATGGTGAAGTGCTGATACTTCGGCCCAACTTGCCCACACTGTCCCAGCTACCCTAGTCCCACTTACCTGCGCTTGGTCCATCACCCTCCAAATCTGTCCTATCCATGTAGACGTTAGAGATACTGCGCGGAAACAGGCCCTTCGGCCCACCGAGTCCGCGCCGACCAGCGATCAACGATACAGAGTACACTCGCACTACCCTACACACACTCGGGACAGTTTATAATTTACAGAAACCATTTAACATGGGAGGAAACCGGAGCAACCGGAGAAAACCCAAGCAGTCAGAAGGAGAACGTACAAACTCAGTACAGACATCACCCGTAGTCAGGATCGAACCCGGGTCTCTAGCGCTATAAGGCAACGACTCTACCGCTGCGCCACCGTGCTGCTAAATGATGCATCTGCCTTTGATTATCATTACTGCATCCCTCTCAAGTCAATGCCCCCTAATATGGCTGTGGATAATTAACAAAAGGAAAATGTCACCAACATTCATGCACTGTAACTCCAGTAAGACATTAAATGTGCAGGAAGGAACTGCAGATGCTGGTTTACACCGAAGAAAGACACAAAATGCTGGAGTAACTCAGTGGGACAGGCAGCGTCTCTGGAGAGAAGGAACGAGCGACGCCTCGGGTTGGAACCCTTGTTCAGGCTGAAAGGTAGAGGTGGGAGGGTGTGGAGATGGGAAGCTGGAGGCGAGAAAAGGCCAAAACAAAACATGGCCGGCAATAGATGACCTCAGGGAGGGTGGAACCCAAAATGAACCATTGTTGTCTGGGGAAGGCGTGCTAATGAGAGGGATACAAGGATACAAACTGTGGAGCAGGTAGGAGGACTGGTGTAGGAAGGAACTGCAGATGCGGGTTTAAACCGAAGATCGACACTGTGGTGGGGGAGGTGAAGGGAGATGGGGGGGGGGATGCTGGAGTTACTAGAAATTAGAGAAATCAATATTCATACTGCTGGATTATAAGGTGCCGTCGTAAAACGAGATGCTGGAGTGAGTCGGCGGTTCAGGCAGCATCCCTGGTAAACATGGGTACGTGACATTTTGAGTCGGGACCTTCAGACCCAGAGCGTCACGTATTCATGTTCTCCAGAGATGCTGCCTGACCCGCTGAGTTTCTCCAGCACTTTCAGTTTTCCTTTTGTATTGAATAGTGAAATTCTTTGTTTGCGTACCTCGCCATGGTATGTAAATAGTCACACATAAAGGGCACGTACAAAGTTACAACCCCCCCCCCCCTCGTGAACCCCCCTCCCCGGGTCCTCCTCCTTTGTTCTTCCCCCCTCTTCCCCCTCCCTCAAGGCGGTCACCCCCGGGCCAGTCCTCCCCCTTTGTTCTTCCCCCTCCCTCATGCGGTTCCCCCCCCCCGTGCCAGTCCTCCTCCTTTGTTCTTCCCCCTCCCTCACGGTGGTGCCCCCCCCACGCCGGGTCCTCCTCCTTTGTTCTTCCCCCCTCTTCCCCCTCCCTCAAGGAGGTCCCCCCCCGCGCCAGTCCTCCCCCTTTGTTCTTCCCCCCTCCCTCACGGCGCCCCCTCCCCCCCCACGCCGGGTCCTCCTTTGTTCCTTCCCCCGGCAGCGGCACCCTCACTTTCACGTCCTCGTCCGTCAGTCGGCACCATCATCGACTGCCGCCCCGACCTCTCCACTATCGCCGCCGGGTCCTCTCTGTTGCGCTGACCCCTGCCCAGGTTGCCGGCTGCGCTGACTCGCGGCGGGTGGGCTCAGACCCGCGTTGGCTCTGGCCTCGGCGACACCGCGTCCCATAGAAACATAGAAAATAGGTGCAGGAGGAGGCCATTTGGCCCTTCGAGCCAGCACCGCCATTCATTGTGATCATGGCTGATCGTTCACAATCAGTACCCCGTTCCTGCTTTCTCCCCATATCCCTTGATTCCACTAGCCCCTAGAGCTCTATCTGACTCTCCCTTAAATTCATCCAGTGAATTGGCCTCCACTGCCCTCTGTGGCAGAGAATTCCACAAATTCACAACTCTCTGGGTGAAAAAGTTTTTTCTCACCTCAGTTTTAAATGGCCTCCCCTTTATTCTAAGACTGTGGCCCCTGGTACCGCCCGGATGCTTGTATAAACCAGCATCGGCACAAGTTTGATATTGTATCTACATAACTGCGCATTGTAACCTTGAGGAATGTTTCAATGTGCTACAAAGTCAATGTATATATTGTTTAACTAAAAGCCTCTTAAACACCGCTATCATATCTGCCTCCACTATCCCTCTGACAGAACGTTCCAGGGACCCATTACCCCCAGGGTAAACACTTACAATACAATACAATACAATACAATATATCTTTATTGTCATTGTACCCAGGGGTACAACGAGATTGGGAATGCGCCTCCCATACGATGCAATAAATTAATTAATTTAGACAACAGCAACCCAACGAAACAATTGTAACAGTTTTAGACAGGATAAACATATAACATATAACAACTACAGCATGGAAACAGGCCTGTCCGGCCCCACCAGTCCACGCCGACCATTCTCCCTGACCTAGTCTCATCTACCTGCACTCAGACCATAACCCTCTAATCCCCTCCTATCCATATACCTATCCAATTTACTCTTAAATAATAAAATCGAGCCAGCCTCCACCACTTCCACCGGAAGCCCATTCCATACAGCCACCACCTTCTGAGTAAAGAAGTTCCCCCTCATGTTACCCCTAAACCTTTGTCCCTCAATTCTGAAGCTATGTCCCCTTGTTGGAATCTTCCCCACTCTCAAAGGGAAAAGCCTACCCACGTCAACTCTGTCCGTCCCTCTCAAAATTTTAAAAACCTCTATCAAGTCCCCCCTCAACCTTCTACGCTCCAAAGAATAAAGACCCAACCTGTTCAACCTCTCTCTGTAGCTTAAGTGCTGAAACCCAGGCAACATTCTAGTAAATCTCCTCTGTACCCTCTCCATTTTTTTTTTTTTTTTTTTCAGGCAGCATCTCGGCAGAGAAGGAATGGGTGACGTTTCGGGTCGAGACCCTTCTTCAGACGTAGAGCTTTCCTTTCTGCCTCCGTGCAGCTGAGGTACCACACAGGGATGCCATGCGTTAGGATGCTCTCTATGGTGCAGCGGTAAAAGGTCGTCAGCAGCTGTTGGGGTAGACCAGACTTTTTCAGTGTTCTTAGGTAGAACAGTCGTTGCTGTGCCTTCTTGACCAGCGCAGCAGTGTTATTGGACCATGTTAGGTCCTCCGAAATGTGAGTGCCCAGAAACTTGAAGCTGGACACTCTCTCCACACTGTCCCCGTTGATAGAGATCGGGGCATATTCCCCATTATGTGACCTACGGAAGTTGATGATCAGCTCCTTGGTCTTGGTGGTATTTAGGGACAGGTTGTTATCCGAGCACCAGTCCGCCAGGTTCTGCACCTCCACTCTGTATTTTGTTTCATCACCGTTGGTGATCAGCCCGATCACCGTTGTGTCGTCTGCAAACTTGACAATGGTGTACCTATTAAACTCTTACCTGCCTGCACGTGATCCATAATCCCTCCATTCCCTGCATATCCATGTCCCTATCCAGAAATCTCTTTAATACTACTATAGTATCTGCCTCAACCACCAGCTCCAGCAGTGTGTTCCAGGCACCCACCGCCCTTGGAAGTGAGGACAGATGTTATAGGAAAGATATTGTCAAGCTTGAAAGGGATCAGAAAAGATTTACGAGGATGTTGCTAGGACTAGAGGGTGTGAGATATAGGGAGAGGTTGAGTAGGCTGGGTCTCTATACCATGGGGAGTGGGAGGATGAGGGGTGGTCTTATATACAAAATCATGAGAGGAATAGATTGGTTAGATGCACAGAGTCTCTTGCCCAGAGTAGGGGAATCGAAGACCAGAGGACATAGGTTCAAGGTGAAGGGGAAAAGATTCCATAGGAATCCGAGAAGTAACTTTTTCACACAGAGGGTGGTGGGTGTAAGGAACAAGCTGACAGAGGAGGTAGATGAGGCTGGGACTATCCCATTGTTTAAGAAACAGTTGGACAGGTACATTGGATAGGACAGGTTTCGAGGGATATGGACCAAGCGCAGGCAAGTGGGACTAGGGTAGCTGGGACATTGTTGGCCGGTGTGGGGGCGAGTTGGGCCGATGGGCCTATTTCCACACTGTATCAATCTATGACTCTATGACATGGTGTTAAAAAAAAAATCCAAATCCCTGCGGAACGTGGATACGTGATGTTTCGGGTCAGGGCCCTTCTTCAGATCTGAAACGTCATCACCCGGGACCTGAGTGCTACGAGGCAGCAGCTCTATAAACCGTGCCACTGCGCTGCCCTTGTATCCCTGCGATGAAAGTCAAATCAAAATGGCTATCTTTAGGTTTCTTCCAGGCGGAAAGGATTAAATGGAGCATTCATTGCCTGCGTACAATTTGTGAGCGATTGTTGTTGAGATAATGAACTCCTAATTCAAATGACAATGTATTAGTGCTCATCAATTGTGATCTCATTAACTACATGTCGTAGCAAGGCGCACTGTTTGGCTAAATTTTAGAACAATAAACCAGTCTACTTAAATGAAAGGGGTTTAAATAATTGTACATTATTATAAAAAACAATGATTACAGATGCACCATTTGAAAGCCTTTTATCGGGATGCATCACAGCCTGGTTTGGGAACAGCTCCATCCAAGACCGCAAGAAATTGCAGAGAGTTGTGGACGCAACCCAGACCATCACACAAACCAACCTCCCTTCCATTGACTCCGTTTATACCTCGCGCTGCCTCGGCAAGGCCAGCAGCATAATCAAGGACCAGTCTCACCCTGGCCACTCCCTCTTCTCCCCTCTCCCATCAGGCAAAAGGTACAGAAGTGTGAAAAGGCACACCTCCAGATTCAGGGACAGTATACTTGGCTGATAAAGTATGATTATGATTAAGATTAAATCTAGAGCAGAGTGCGTGTGCTGTACTGAATACTCAAGGCCCAGTATATGTCTGCAAATCGGGTGCAGGGCCAACGGATTTTCAGCCCATGTTTCTGATCGAGCGTGGCCAGGAGCAATTAGATCTGCTGTAAAATAACGTCCAGCCATCGGAGAATAAACTGATTTCACATCCCACTGCTCGAGGGGAGTCTTAGTCCTGTCAGACTTACACAAACACTCCAACCCAGTCTCTTTCAATGCTTTAGACTCTCCACAGCATGTAAAATGTATAAAGCTAGGCTTTCTATTTTGATGCACGGACGAGAAAGGGAGTAAATCCTAAGGGTCTTGAAATATCTTTGTTTATATTCCTTCCATTTAGAACCCCTTTGAGATAGACTGGAGGGATTGGAGAGCAAGATCTAAGTGACAGGCTGATAAGGAGTGTCAAGAACCAAAGATAGGATATGTCACATTCGCTCAGACTTTGGGAACCAAATGGTTTAAGTCTCTGCTCCTGTGTCAAACTTTAAAAGCATTGGAAGAGGTTGCCTTGTCACTTGTGATCACGTCGTGAGGGGGAATGTTCCCACAGTCACCTTCCAGAAAGTGCCGAGGAACAAAACGCAACATTTTGTTTTCTTTCCAAGTTCGGAAAACAAGACTCAGGACACTACGGGGGAACAGGTGGAACAACGCACGCTGGAATCTTGCATAAAACGCAAAGTGCCGGAGTAACTCAGTGGGTCAGGCAGCATCTGTGGAGGGAATGGACAGGCAACGTTTCGGGTTGAGACTGTGGGAGCAAATTTCAGAGCCAGAGAGGATGTTGGGATACCTGACTGTGGGCACTGCTGAAGGCTTACCGAACATTGACTTTGTGGCCTAAATGCCTCAGTGGTCAATAGACAATAGACAATAGACAATAGGTGCAGGAGTAGGCCATTCAGCCCTTCGAGCCAGCACCGCCATTCAATGCGATCATGGCTGATCACTATCAATCAGTACCCCGTTCCTGCCTTCTCCCCATACCCCCTCACTCCGCTATCCTTAAGAGCTCTATCCAGCTCTCTCTTGAAAGCATCCAACGAACTGGCCTCCACTGCCTTCTGAGGCAGAGAATTCCACACCTTCACCACCCTCTGACTGAAAAAGTTCTTCCTCATCTCCGTTCTAAATGGCCTACCCCTTATTCTCAAACTGTGGCCCCTTGTTCTGGACTCCCCCAACATTGGGAACATGTTATCTGCCTCTAATGTGTCCAATCCCCTAATTATCTTATATGTTTCAATAAGATCCCCCCTCATCCTTCTAAATTCCAGTGTATACAAGCCCAATCGCTCCAGCCTTTCAACATACGACAGTCCCGCCATTCCGGGAATTAATCTAGGTCGATCCTTAACCAGGGACCGCGAGCTCCGCGATGTTAAGTCCACAGGCTCCCGCGGTTGGAGCTCCCGAAGCCGATGCCCAGCAAGGGGCCACCAGCTCCACGATGTTAGGCTGCAGTGCGGACGGAGATACGATACGGAAAACGTTGCATCTCCGTCAAGGTGAGAGATCAGAAAAAGTTCCCCACCCCCCACATAATATAAAACTAAAGGTACATTAAAACATACATTTAACAATGTATAAAGTGTAACAATGGCGCCTGTCTGTGGAGATATGTTGCCAGCAACAGAGCAGAAAATTATCAAATACAGTCGTTCTCAGCATACCTGTATAAAAGAAACAGCTGGAACCAGTGCTGCACCACCCCAGAGAGTTGTGAATTTGTGGAATTCTCTGCCACAGAGGGCAGTGGAGGCCAAATCACTGGATGGATTTAAGAGAGAGTTAGATAAAACTCCAGGGACACGTGGAATCAAGGGGTATGGGGAGAAGGCAGGCACGGGTTACTGATTGTGGTTGATCACAATGAATGGCGGTGTTGGCTCGAAGGGCCGAATGGCCTCCTCCTGCACCTATGGTCTATGTTTCTATGCATTTAAGTTATTGCGATCTACAGGCAGCAATGGAGCTGCCGACTGTAAGGGAATTCCCGATCGGAGGGGAATCCCCGATCTGGTGGAGGATCGCAGGAACAGTAAGTGCAGTGCCTGGAAACACCAGGAAGGCCTCCATTGTGTCCGGAAAAGTGGCCGGCGGGCAGGACGACAAGTCAGACTGAAGCGCATTGGACTATGACCCCCTCTCCCTACAAGCCAATGTACAATCACTGGAGATCTCAACGCCAGGCCTGGCTCACCGCCCACCGCGGAAACGGGAACCCGCCCGGAGAGGGAAGCGGCGGTGAGGAGGACGGAGGGAGACGGCGGTGGACAATGAGTGCACGCAGCCTGGACCATCGCACAAACCAACCTCCCTTCCACTGACTCCATCCACACCTCACGTTGCCTCGGCAAGGCCAGCAGCATAATCAAGGACCAGTCGCACCCCGGCCACTCCCTCTTCTCCTCTCTCCCATCAGGCAAAAGGTACAGAAATGTGAAAACGCACACCTCCAGATTCAGGGACAGTTTCTTCCCAGCTGTTATCAGGTAACTGAACCAACCCACCACAACCAGAGAGCAGTGCTGAACTACTCATTCACTTGGCCAAAATGGCGGCGCTGCCCTAGCAGCTGCGGCTTACCTGCGGTCCATTTGTCTTTTTGTTTTTGTTGTTTTTTTGTCTTAATTGTAGTTGTGATGTGGTGTTTTTGTGTTTGTGTACTATGTGTGTATGTGGGGGGGAGGGGGGGAACTGTAAAATTGTAAATATGTGTCCCTTCCGAACGGAGACCCGACCTTTGTTTTCTGGGTGTTGTCTCCGTTCCTGCTGCGGCCTACCATCGGCCCAACTCCTGGAGCTGGCGGCCTCCAGGGCTCTGGTTCGCAGAGCCCACGGATCGGACTTACCATCACCGGAGCCGGCCGTCCTCGGAGGCTGCGGGAGCAGCTGCGACTCGCCTTAAGTTCGGGCCGCGTGGATGCCGACATCGGGAGCTCCGGCAGCAGCAGCGTGTTCGCCCGCTTTGGCTTGGGTCGCGGACATTTCACCGTCCGGCGCGGCCTAAAATATGCCGCGGGATTTTTCTCTGCTGGGCGGGGGCTTCAATGTTGGGAGCCACGACCGCCCCGACGTGCAGCAACAGCAGCAGCGTGTTCGCCCGCCCGGATCGGACTTATCATCGGCGGAGCCGGCCGTCTTCGGAGGCTGCGGGAGCGGCTGGGACTCGCCTTGGGCCGGCCCGCTGTGGACCGTCCGGCGCGGCTTGCAACCACAACAACCTGACTGCAGGAAAAGACGGCAGGAGAAGGGAAGGACATTGTGGCCTTCCATCGCAGTGAGGAGAGGACTGGAGGAGACTCACTGTGATGGATGTTTCTTTGATGGATGTTTCTTTTTTTGTGTGTTTTTGGGGTTGTGTAATTTTAATGCCTATTTAATGCTTTTATTGTTGGACTGTGGGTGACTGAATTTCGTCCAATATTGGAGGACAAATAAAGCTATCTTGAATCTTGAATCTTGAATCTCTTGAATTGGTGACCCTCGGACTATCCTTGATCAGACTTTGCTGGCTTCACCTTGCACCAAACGTTATTCCCTTTATCATGTATCTGTTCACTATGAACGGCTCCATTGTAATCATGTGTTGTCTTTCCGCTGACTGGAGAGCACGCAACAAAAGCTTTTCACTGTACCTCGGTACACGTGACAGTAAACTAAACTGAGCTGAGCAGATGAGCAGAACCAGGGAGAGGTCTTTACCCTCTGCGCCCTGGAGGCTGGCCGCGGGAGGTGCCCCACCCACCGGGGAACGAGGGGTGACGAGGGGCCGGGCGAGGAGAGGGACGATGGTTCACGGGACGACCAGAATGGAGGCGTCGGCGGCAATGGGCCTTTGTGGCCGGCTGTAGATGGGACTGGAACATGGAGCCAAAATGGTGCCTCTTGCACATGGACTCAGTGGGCTGTTCTGTACACTCTGTACCGACCGGGGGATTGTGCTCATGTACGGTGATAGTCTTGCTGAACTGAGTACAAAAAATGCCTTTCACTGTACCTCAGGTAATAAAGAAAGGTAATAAAGAAAATAAAATGGGGCCGCACAGTGGCGCAGCGGTAGAGTTGCTGCCTCACAGCGCCTGAGACCCGGGTTTGATCCCGACTACGGGTGCTGTCTGTACGGAGTTTGTACGTTCTCCCCGTGACCTGCGTTGGTTTTCTCCGGGAGCTCCGGTTTCCTCCCACACTGCAGGTTTGTAGGTTAATTGGCTCGGTATAGATGTAAATTGCACTACAATAGTGTGGGATAGTGTTTGTGTGGAGTAATCGCTGGTCGGCACAGACTCGGTGGGCCGAAGGGCCTGTTTCTGCGCTGTAACTCTAAACAAAACTAAACGAAACTATTGAAACCATTGTCAAAAGCAAACAGAATTCTAGCAAACATTTCCATAAATGTTTGTGCCAAATTGATTTATTTAGAACATTTTACAGGCACAACACATGGGACGACATTAGATTTCAAAGCCTCCGCTTAACATAACTGTGCATAAAATCGATGTTTTCTCATTGCACACCGGTGGTTTATGTGTGTGGACGGATGGAGCATTTAAATCTGTAGTTCAGTTTAGTTTAGAGATACGGCGCGGAATACGGAATACAGATACGGTGTCCGCGCCGACCAGCGGTCCCCACACATTAATACTATCCTACACACACTCGGGACAATTTACATTTATACCAAGCCAATTAACCTACAAACCTGTAAGTCTTTGGAGTGTGGGAGGAAATTGGAGCTTCCGGAGAAAACTCACGCAGGTCACGGGGAGAACGTACAGACAGCGCCGGCAGTCGGGATTGAAACCGGGTCTCCAGCGTTGTAAGGCAGCAACTCCACCGCAGCGCCACCGTGCCGCCCTAAATTAAAGCAAGCATTATAGGAAGGGTTTTGCAGAAGAGCTTTTCAGAATCAACCAGAACACGAAGACATGTGACCATGTGAGTTTTCCCTGGGTGCTCCAGTTTCCCACCACATACCAAAGACGTGCGGGTTTGTAGCTTCATTGATAATTGCGAAAGTGGGATAAATGTAGACCTAGTGTGAATGGGCAGGAAGGAACTGCAGGTGCGGGTTTATACCGAAGATAGACACAAAATGCTGGAGTAACTCAGCGGGTCAGGCAGCACCTCTGGAGAACATAGATAATGTTTCAGGACTGAAATAGGGCCCTGGCCTGAAATGTCACGTATCCATGTTCTGCAAGGATGCCGCCTAACCCGTGGAGTTACCCTAGCATTTTGTGTCAATGTTTGGATTTTCTTTACACAGAGGGTGGTGGGTAGGGTTGCCAACTGTTCCGAATTAGCCAGAAGATCTAATGTTCTTTGCCATATTTTGGGCTACATTGGTTTGTCCCAAAGCGAACCGCCCTTGTCCTGTATTAGGCCCAGACGGCGCGGACAATATAGGCCCGGACACAGTGGGCCTGGACACAGTGGGCCCGGACACTGTAGGCCCGGACACTGTAGGCCCGGACACTGTAGGCCTGGACACAGTGGGCCCGGACACTGTAGGCCCGGACACTGTAGGCCCGGACACTGTAGGCCCGGATACAGTAGGCCCGGACACTGTAGCCCGGGGTCCGCTGTAGTCCCGTACAGTGTAGGCCCGGGCGCCGCCTAACGGAGGTTGCGTAGCAACCCGCCTCCCGGCCTGGGTGGCCGCCATTGGTGGAGCGGGAGCACGTGGCCGCTGGCTGGGTGAGGTCAGGTGGGGTGCGGGGCGGTGACGTCACCTTTTGTCCCTTAGTTGGGAGTGAGGAAGTTGGCAACACTAGCGGTGGTGCCTGGAACACACTGCTGGAACTGGTGGTTGAGGCAGATACTATAGTAGTTTTAAAGAGACTTCTGGATAGGCATGTGGATATGCAGGGAATGGAGGGGTATGGAACACGTGCAGGCAGGTAAGAGTTTAAAAGGTATATGTGGGGCAAGTGTTGACGCTGGGAGTAATGGGTTCCTGGTACGTTCTGTCAGAGGGATAGTGGAGGCAGATATGATAGTGGTGTTTAAGAGGCTTTTAGATAAACAATATATACATTGACTTTGAAGCACATTGAAACATTCCTCATAGTCATTCCTTGAGGTCGAGTCAATGATATCTTTAGCCTCAGAATAAAAGGACATTCCTTTCGAAAGGAGATGAGGAGGGATTATTCTAGTCAGAGGGTGGTGAATCGGTGGAATTCATTACCACAGACGGCTGTGGTGGCCAAGTCAACGGATATTTTTAAGGCAGAGATTGATAGATTCTTGATTAGTACGGGTGTCAGGGATAACAGGGAGAAGGTAGGAGAATGGTGTTGAAAGGGAAAGATAGATCAGCCTTGATTGAATGGTGGAGTAGACTTGTTGGGCCGAATGGCCTAATTACAGACAATAGACAATAGACAATAGGTGCAGGAGTAGGCCATTCGGCCCTTTGAGCCAGCACCGCCATTCAATGTGATCATGGCTGATTATTCTCAATCAGTACCCCGTTCCTGCCTTCTCCCCATACCCCCTGACTCCGCTATCCTTAAGAGCTCTATCTAGCTCTCTCTTGAATGCATTCAGAGAATTGGCCTCCACTGCCTTCTGAGGCAGAGAATTCCACAGATTCACAACTCCCTGACTGAAAAAGTTTTTCCTCATCCCAGTTCTAAATGGCCTACCCCTTATTCTTAAACTGTGGCCCCTTGTTCTGGACTCCCCCAACATTGGGAACATGTTTCCTGCCTCTAACGTGTCCAACCCCTTAATAATCTTATACGTTCCGATAAGATCTCCTCTCATCCTTCTAAATTCCAGTGTATACAAGCCTATAATTCTGCTACTGCAACTTAAAGTTAAACTTCTGAACTTTATCCCATTAATATTCTCCACCAGTTAAAACAAATTCTTCACAATGCATCATTTTGGGGTTTTTTTTGCGAGAAATGCAATGTTCTCATCGCTGAAGTATCCAATGGATCTAATCACGTCAACTAAAGAAATGGATTATTACTTGTGTGAAATGAAAGTGTCCTTAATCTTGAACTCTCTGAAGCAATTGTGCGCCTCTGGCATCTTCAAGCTCAGAAGAAATGATTTCATTATGAAAAGAAAAGCACGGTAGCGCAGCGGTAGAGTTGCTGCTTTACAGCGAATGCAGCGCCGGAGACTCAGGTTCGATCCTGACTACGGGTGCTGCACTGTAAGGAGTTTGTACGTTCACCCCGTGACCTGCGTGGGTTTTCTCCGAGATCTTCGGTTTCCTCCCACACTCCAAAGACGTACAGGTATGTAGGTTAATTGGCTGGGTAAATGTAAAAATTGTCCCTAGTGGGTGTAGGATAGTGTTAATGTGCGGGGATCGCTGGGCGGCACGGACTTGGTGGACCGAAAAGGCCTGTTTCCGGCTGTATATATATGATATGATATGATATGATAAATTAAAGGTTCATCTCGCCTGACACAAAATCCCTCGTGAAAAGGCTGCCTTTTGATCACATATATCACTTTGATTTTATCCAGAAAGTGTTGGTATGGCACGGTGGTGCAGCTCTAGAGTTGCTGCCTCAGCACCAGAGACCCGGGTTCCATCCTGACTACGGGTGCTGTCTGTACGGAGTTTGTACGTTCTCCCCGTGACCTGCAGTTTCCTCCCACTCTCCAAAGACGTACAGTTTGTCAGTTAATTGGCTTTGGTAACGATTGTAAGGGACAGAGGAACTATCTAAAGTTGGAGAAGACTGACCAGCGGTCACCCATGCACTAGTTCTATCCTACACATTACAGACAATTTACAAATGACAATTAACCGACAAACCTGTACGTCTTTGGAGTGTGGGAAGAAACACCCCCACCCGCAGGAAACCCTCGTGGTCACGGGGAGAAGGTACAAACTCCATACAGACAGCGCCCGTAGTCAGGATGGAACCCGGGTCTCTGGCGATGTGAGGCTACTCTACTACTGCACATTTCATTTGAGCCACATTGCGATACAGCACAGAAACAGGCCTTTCCATGCCATCAAGGTGACATGCTGTGCAGTTCCCATTTCCCTGCGCTTGTACCATCTATATAGTAAAACTCTCGTTTGTTTATTTGTTTGTTCTCGAACTTCAGCCAAAACGGTACACGATAGCGCAACAATTGTAGGCCCACTTTACTCACCGTCGTCACTTTGGTGGCAATGCAAGTAGTTTTGTTGAAATTGGTGTTATAATTTTTAAGTTATTCACATTTTAGAGTTTTAACAAACGAGCGCATGCGCAGTCGGGGCCGATCCTCACATAAGATGGCCGCCAGACCAGCGCCTACACTTACGTAAGATGGCCGCCAGGTGACTGCGCGAGCACAGTTGGGGGGAGCATCACCATTTTGCTTTCAGCTCCCACATCCCGCCAGACCCCCAAATGGTTCCGCGGCCCACGTGGGGGGAGCATCGCCGCCGCCGCCGCTCCAAACCCCGGGCGTCTCCATCATGGCCACCATCGCCGCACCGCCCCGGAGCCCTCGCTGTGCCATCGCACCACCACCTCTGCTGCTCCCGCTCTAAACCCCAGACGTTTTAAAGAATAAAGCGCCATTTTCCCACGTCACAATGGCAACCCAATGAGTTGTGGGCCCAACGGGTCCACTTGGTCTAGTCTCCTTTAAACTCTTATCTGCCTGCACATGATCCGTATCCCTCCATTACCTGCATATCCATGTGCCTATCCAGAAGTCTCTTTTATACCCCTATAGTATCTGCCTCAACCACCAGCTCCAGCTGTGTGTTCCAGGAACCCACCACCCTCAGTGTAAAGAAAATCCAAACATCCTTGCAGAACATGGATACGTGACGTTTCGGGTCAAGGCCCTACTTCAGACCTGAAACATCATCTATCTATGTTCTCCAGAGGTGCTGCCTGACCCGCTGAGTTACTCCAGCATTTTGTGTCTATCTTTGGTATAAACACGCACCTGCAGTTCCTTCCTGCCCATTCACACTAGGTCTACATTTATCCCACTTTCGCATTATCAATGAAGCTACAAACCCACACGTCTTTGGGATGTGGTGGGAAACTGGAGCACCCAGGGAAAACTCACACGGTCACAGGGAGAATAGACAACAGACAATAGACAATAGGTGCAGGAGGAGGCCATTCGGCTCTTCGAGCCAGCACCGCCATTCAATGTGATCATGGCTGATCATTCTCAATCAATACCCCGTTCCTGCCTTCTCCCCATACCCCCTGACTCCGCTATCCTTAAGAGCTCTATCTAGCTCTCTCTTGAATGCATTCAGAGAATTGGCCTCCACTGCCTTCTGAGGCAGAGAATTCCACAGATTTACAACTCTCTGACTGAAAAGGTTTTTCCTCATCTCTGTTCTAAATGGCCTACCCCTTATTCTTAAACTGAGGCCCCTGGTTCTGGACTCCCCCAACATTGGGAACAGGTTTCCTGCCTCGAACGTGTCCAACCCCTTAATAATCTTGTGCGTTTCGATAAGATCCCCTCTCATCCTTCTAAATTCCAGTGTATACAAACCTAGTCGCTCCAGTCTTTCAACATATGACAGTCCCGCCATTCCGGGAATTAACCTAGTAAACCTACGCTGCACGCCCTCAATAGCAAGAATATCCTTCCTCAAATTTGGAGACCAAAACTGCACACAGTACTCCAGGTGCGGTCTCACTAGGGTCCTGTACAACTGCAGAAGGACCTCTTTGCTCCTATACTCAACTCCTCTTGTTATGAAGGCCAACATTCCATTGGCTTTCTTCACTGCCTGCTGGAGAATGTGCAACTCCACACAAACAACGCCTGGGGATAAGCATTGAACCCGGGTCTCCTGCGCTGCGTGCCGATCTTTGTGTTCTGGTTGATGCTGAAAAGCTCTTCCACGAAACCCTTCCTTTAATGCTTCCTTTAATTTAGAGTGGCACGGTGGCGCAGCGGTGGAGTTGCTGCCTTACTGTGCTTATAGCGCTAGAGACACAGGTTCGATCCCGACTGCCGGTGCTGTCTGTACGGACTTTGCACGTTCTCCCCGTGACCTGCGTGGCTTTTCTCCGGAAGCTCCAATTTCCTTCCAAAGACGTGTAGGTTTGTAGGTTAATTGGCTTGGTATCAATGTAAATTGTCCCGAGTGTGTGTAGGATAGTGTTAATGTGTGGGGACCGCTGGTCGGCGCGGACCCGGTGGGCCGAAGGGCCTGTTTCCGCGCCGTATCTCTAAACTAGACTGAACCACAGATTTAAATGCTCCATCCGTCCACACACATAAACCACAGGTGTGCAATGAGAAAACATCGATTTTATGCACAGTTATGTTAACCGGAGGCTTTGAAATCTAATGTCATCCCATGTGTTGTGCCTGTAAAATGTTCTAAATAAATCAATTTGGCACAAACATTTATGGAAATCTTTGCTAGAATTCTGTTTGCTTTTGACAATGGTTTCAATAGTTTTGGTTAGTTTTGTTTAGAGTTACAGCGCAGAAACAGGCCCTTCGGCCCACCGAGTCTGTGCCGACCAGCGATTACTCCACACAAACACTATCCCACACACTATTGTAGTGCAATTTACATCTATACCGAGCCAATTAACCTACAAACCTGCAGTGTGGGAGGAAACCAGAGCTCCCGGAGAAAACCAATGCAGGTCACAGGGAGAATGTACAAACTCCGTACAGACAGCACCCGTAGTCGGGATCAAACCCGGGTCTCCGGCGCTGTGAGGCAGCAACTCTACCGCTGCGCCACTGTGCGGCCCTATTTTCTTTTCTTTATTACCTTTCTTTATTACCTGAGGTACAGTGAAAGACATTTTTTGTACTCAGCTCAGCAAGACTATCACCGTACATGAGCACAATCCCCCGGTCGGTACAGAGTGTACAGAACAGCCCACTGAGTCCATGTGCAAGAGACGCCATTTTGGCTCCATGTTCCAGTCCCAGCTACAGCCGGCCACAAAGGCCCATTGCCGCCATCGCCCGCATTCCGGTCATCCCGTGAACCGTCGTCCCTCTCCTCGCCCGGCCCCTCGTCACCCCTCGTTCCCCGGGGTGGTGGGGCACGTCCCGCGGCCAGCCTCGAGGGCGCAGAGGGTAAGACCTCTCCCTGGTTCTTCTTACCATCTGCTCAGCTCAGTTAAGTTTACTGTCACGTGTACTGAGGTACAGTGAAAAGCTTTTGTTGCGTGCTCTCCAGTCAGCGGAAAGACAACACATGATTACAATGGAGCCTTTCATAGTGAACAGATACATGATAAAGGGAATAACGTTTAGTGCAAGGTGAAGCCAGCAAAGTCTGATCAAGGATAGTCCGAAGGTCACCAATGAGGTGGATAGTAGTCCAGCACTGCTCTCTGGTTGAGGTGGGTTGGTTCAGTTGCCTGATAAGAGCTGGGATGAAACTGTCCCTGAATCTGGAGACTGTGTCTGAAGAAGGGTCTTGACCCGAAACGTCACCCATTCCCTCTCTCCTAGATGCTGCCTGACCTGCTGAGTTACTCCAGCATTTTGTGATACCTTCTCTCCAGAGATGCTGCCTTTCCCGCTGAGTTACTGCAGCATTTTGTGTGTATCACCCAAACACAGTCCCGCATGGCTTGTCAAACTATTACAGGATGACGGGCAAACTTTACGGATTTTTTAACCTTGTCTTGCAGACTGTAGCGCAGAAGAGGCTCACAAGGACGCTGCCTGGATTAGAGGGTAATAGCTAAAAGGAGAGAGATATTATGGGAAAGACATTGCCATGCTTGAAGATTTACGAGGATGTTGCCAGGACTAGAGGGTGTGAGCTATAGGGAGAGGATGAGTAGGCTGGAACTCTATTCCTTGGGGCGCAGGAGGATGAGGGGTGATGTTATAGAGGTGTATAAAATCACGAGAGGAATAGATCAGGTGGATGCACAGAGTCTCTTGCCCAGAGTTGGGGAATCGAGGACCAGAGGACATAGGTTCAAGGTGAAGGGAAATAAGTTTCATAGGAATCTGAGGGGTAACTTTTTCACACAATGGGTGGTGGGTGTATGGAACAAGCTGCCTGAGGAGGTAGTTGAGGCAGGGACTATAGCAATGAATAAAAAACAGTTAGACAGGTACATGGATAGGATAGGTTTTGAGGGATATGGACCAAGCGCAGGCAGGTGGGACTAGTGTAGCTGGGACATGTTGGCCGGTGTGGGCACGTTGGGCCGAAGGGCCTGTTTCCACGCTTTATCACTCTATGCCTCTAAGTACTACTGTGCACGCATAAATTTACTATTCGATGAGGAGACCAAGTGTTTAGCAACTGGGACATCAGGTAGGTCCGGGCGGGCTGAGCGAGGGTGTTCAGTGAAACGATCGCCCTGTCTACGTGTGGTCTCACTGATGTAAAAGAGTCCACATCTTGAACAACGGATACAGTAGACGAGGTTGGAGGAGGTGCAAGTGAACCTCTGCTTAACCTGAGAGGACTGTCGGGGTCCCTGGACAGAGTGGAGGGAGCAGGTGTTGCATCTCCTACGGTTGCAGGGGAAGGTACCCGGGGAGGGGGTGGTTTGGGTGGGAAGGGATGAGTTAACCAGGGAGTTGCTGAGGATTGACATGTTTGGTGTCAATCTGCGTATTAAAGCCTGCACTGACTCATAGACTTCACATCCATTAATGATGGAGTAGCCCCATCAACTCCTTCACGTTCAATGAACCCGCTTGTCAGCTGATTTGGTACTTGTTGTCCAACATCTGTCTAGTGCCCTTCTACAGTGCCCTCCATAATGTTTGGGACAAAGACCTATCATTTATTTATTTGCCTCTGTGTTCCACAATTTGAGATTTGTAATAGAAAAAAATGGTTAAAGTGCACATTGTCAGATTTTAATAAAGGTTTTTTTTATACCTTTTGGTTTCACCATGTAGAAATTACAGCTGTGTTTATACATAGTCCCCCCATTTCAGGGCACCATAATGTTTGGGACACAGCAATGTCATGTAAATGAAAGTAGTCATGTTTAGTATTTTGTTGCATATCCTTTGCATGCAATGACTGTATGAAGACTGCGATTCATGGACATCACCAGTTGTTGGGTGTCTTCTCTGGTGATGCTCTGCCAGGCCTGAATTGCAGCCATCTTTAGCTTATGCCTGGTTGGGGGCTAGTCCCCTTCAGTTTTCTCTTCAACATATAGAAGGCATGCTCAATTGGGTTCAGATTGGGTGATTAGACAATAGACCATAGATAATAGACAATAGGTGCAGGAGTAGGCCATTCGGCCCTTTGAGCCAGCACCACCATTCAATGTGATCATGGCTGATTATTCTCAATCAGTACCCCGTTCCTGCCTTCTCCCCATACCCCCTGACTCTGCTATCCTTAAGAGTTCTATCTAGCTCTCTCTTGAAAGCATTCAGAGAACTGGCCTCCACTGCCTTCTGAGGCAGAGAATTCCACTGATTTACAACTCACTGACTGCAAAAGTTTTTCCTCATCTCCATTCTAAACGGCCTACCCCTTATTCTTAAACTGTGGCCCCTGGTTCTGGACTCCCCCAACATTGGGAACATGTTTCCTGCCTCTAATGTGTCCAACCCCTTAATGATCTTATATGTTTCGATAAGATCCCCTCTCATCCTTCTAAATTCCAGTGTATACAAGCCTAGTCGCTCCAGTCTTTCAACATATGACAGTCCCGCCATTCCGGGAATTAACCTAGTAAACCTACGCTGCACACCCTCAATAGCAAGAATATCTTTCCTCAAATTTGGAGACCAAAACTGCACACAGTACTCCAGGTGCGGTCTCACTAGGGCCCTGTACAACTGCAGAAGGACCTCTTTGCTCCTATACTCAACTCCTCTTGTTATGAAGGCCAACATTCCATTGGCTTTCTTCACTGCCTGCTGTACATGTATGCTTCCTTTCAGTGACTGATGCACTAGGACACCCAGATCACGTTGTACGTCCTCTTTTCCTAACTTGGGAACGACGCTTGGAAATGTTCTCTTCATCTCACTTCAAGTCCTTTTGAAGAGACGATGTTTGGAGGAAGGAGATAAACGGAAATGTGATCTGTGCAGAATGTTTCATTGTCTTCTCTTTCACGACCCAGGAAAACAAACAACACAAGCCCTCCAACAGCGAGAATAAACAAGGCCGCAGAGGCAATGACACCTGCCAAAGGACAAAAAGAAATATTTAGTTCACTTTAGTTTGGAGATACAGCACGGAAACAGGCCCTTCGGCCCACCGAGTCCGCGCCAACCAGCAATCCCCACACATTAACACTATCCTACACACACTAGGGACAATTTTTACATTGGCACCAAGCCAGTTAACCTACAGACTTGTACGTCTTTGGAGTGTGGCAGGAAACCGAAGATCTCTGAGAAAACCCACACAGGTCATGGGGAGAAGGTTCAGACAGCACCTGTAGTCAGGATCGAACCCAGGTCCCTGGCGCTCTAACGCTATGCCATTGTGCGGCCCATAATTAATGGCAAGAAAATCTTTTTCCTGACGAGAAAGGATTGATATTTCTGATATCGATTACGGATATCTGATTCAGATTACCCATAAATCTGCCACAGAGTCATAGACTCATAGAGTGATATGGTGTGGAAGCAGGCCCTTCGGCCCAACTCGCCCACACCGGCCAACAATGTCCCAGCTACACTAGTCACACTTGCCTGCGCTTGGTCCATATCCCTCCAAACCTGTCCTATCCATGTACCTGCCTAACTGTTTCTTAAACGATGGGATAGTCCCAGCCTCAACAACCTCCTCGAGCAGCTTGTTCCATACACCCTTTGTGTGAAAAAGTTACACTTCAGGTTCCCATTAAATCTTTTCCCTTTCACCATAAACCTATGTCCTCTGGTCGTTTCCCCTACTCTGGGCAAGAGACTCTGCACCTACCCGATCTATTTCTCTCATGATTTTGTACACCTCTACAAGATCTCCCCTCATCCTCCTGCGCTCCATGTGTACATACTTGGCCAATAAACGTATTGATTGATTGATTGATTCATTCATTCATTCATTCATCTCCACTTTAATACTACCCAAAGACGGTCTCCACAGCCGTCTGCAGCAATTAGCTCCACAGATTCACCACCCTCTGGCTAATGAAATTCATCCTCATCTCCTTTCTAAAGGTACGTCTTTCTATTCTGAGTCACAGATTCATCGAGTCATACATCACGGAAACAGTCACGTTGGCCCAACTTGTCGATGCCGACCCAAGATGCCCCATCTCCACTTGTCCCGCCTGCCTGCATTTGGCCCATATCCCTCTAAACCTTTCCTATCAATGTACCTGTCCAATTGACTTTAAAGTATTGTTATAGTACCTGCCGCAACTACCTCCTCTGGCAGCTCTTTCCATACACCCACCCACCCTCTGTGTGAAAAAGTTGCCTCAGGTTCTTATTAGAAACATAGAAAATAGGTGCAGGAGTAGGCCATTCGGCCCTTTGAGCCAGCACCGCCATTCAATATGATCATGGCTGATCATCCAAAATCAGTACCCTGTTCCTGCTTATTCCCCATATTCCTTGAAAACATCCAGTACATTGGCCTCCATTGCCTTCTGTGGCAGAGAATTCCACAGATTCACAATCCAGGTAAAAAAAAAAATCCTCATCTCAGTCTTAAATGGCCTACCCCTTATTCTTAAACTGTGACCCCAGGTTCTGGACTCCCCCAACATCGGGAACATTTTTCCAGCATCTAGCCTGTCCAATCCCTTAAGACTTTTATGTGTTTCCATAAGATCCCCTCTCATCCTTCTAAATTCCAGTGAATACAAGCCCAGTCGACCCATTCTTTCACCATATGTCAATCCCGCCATCCTGGGAACTAACCCTAAAGGGCCTGTCCCAGTCACGCGATTTTTAAGGCGACTGTCAAAGTCGTAGCAGATCGCCGAAATTTTTTTTACCCAACGACAATGACCACGACAATGCCGAGTCAGGTCGATACAAGTTACTTTTTTTTGTGAAACTAGCACCTGGCTAAGAGATTACACCGTCTTCGGTAACATCGCGAAATTCCCACGCTTACCTGACTGTCAAACTGTCGCCTCCAATCTACCCGTTAAACAAAACTATCTTCTGGTATCTTCAAATGCCTTTTCTTAATTTAATATTACGTGCTTCTAAATGCATCTGCGACAACCTAGCAAACCTGGGGACAGCGTGCGACAGACAGCGCCCGCAATAAGCTACGATACCTGGCGACAAGCCAGCTGTCGCCGAGAAATTTCTATCTGGAAAAATCATTTCCGCGACGCGCCGCGATCCACTACGATTCATTGAAGACTCCTCACGATCGTGCCCACGACACCCCGGCCAACGTTCGGCGACAGCCTAGTCGCCAGCAGTCGCCTTAAAATCGCCTAAGTGGGACAGGCCCTTAAGTTTAAAGTGAAAGGGGATAGACTTATGTCCTTGGGATACTCAAGAAGGTACTCACCAGGTTTATAATTCATTGATGTGTTGTCCTTTACTAAAGCAACTGTGATATTCTGAAAAATTTAAAAAATGAAACCAATTACTACTGGTCCCAGGATAAATCCATAAACACAGGGATCGAGAGTAGAGGGTGACTACTTCATGTGCATAATAATAATAATAATAATAATAATAATAATAATAATGCATTACATTTATATAGCGCTTTTCAAACACTCAAAGACGCTTTACAGGGATTACTAGGACATAGAGAAGTGAATAAATAGATAAATAAGTAAACGAACAGAGAAAGGAGACAGAAGGTGAGGTGACGGTCAGTGGTTGAAGGCAGTGCTGAACAGGTGAGACTTCAGTGATGTTTTGAATGTGGTGAGTGAGGAGGAGTCTCTGACCGTTTGGGGTAGTGAGTTCCATAGGGTGGGAGCAGCGATGGAGAAAGCCCTGTCCCCCCATTAAAGATAAACACCTATCTTTAATAGCCTCTGCACAGTAAAGGATGTGATTACATTGCAGTTGTCTGCATTACTATCATTGTCACGTGTACTGAGATGCAGTGAAGAGCTTTGTTTGCGGGCGATCCAGTCAAACATCATGTTCGAGGAGTGTAGGAAACAAACTGCAGATGCCGGTTGAAATCCAAGGTAGACACACAACGCTGGAGTAACTCAGCGGGTCAGGCAGCATCTCAAGGAGAGAAGGAGTGGATGACGTTTCGGGCCGAGACTCTTCTTCCGAAACGTCACCCATTCCTTCCCTCCTGAGATGCTGCTTGACCTGCTGAGTTACTCCAGCATTGCGTGTCTACTATCATGGTTCGAGGATGTTGTCTTCACAAGGATGTTGCTAGGATTCGAGGGTCTGAGCTCCAGAGAGAGGTTGAGCAGGCTGGGACTCTATTCCTTGAAGCGCAGGAGGATGAGGGGTAATCTTATGGAGGTGTATAAAATCATTAGAGGAACAGATTGGGTAGATGCACAGAGTAGGGGAATCGAGGACCAGAGGACATAGGTTTAAGGAGAAGGGGAAAAGATCTAATAGGAACCTGAGAGGTATCTTTTTCACACATAGAGGGTTGTGGGTGTAGGGAACAAGCTGCCAGAGGAGGTAGTTGTGGCAGGGACTATCGAAACAGTTAGACAGGTACATGGATAGGATAGGTTTGGAGGGATATGAAACAAAAAAAAGGCAGGTGGGACTAGTGTATCTGGGACATGTTGGCCGGTGTGGGCATTTGGGCTGAAAGGCCTGTTTCCACCTATATCTATGACCTTATGTTCGGCACAGGCATTGTGGGCTGAAGGGCCTGTTCCTGTACTGTCCTGAGCTATGTTCTATGTTCTATGACTTTAGACTTTAGATTTTAGAGATACAACGTGGAAACAGGCCCACTGAGTCCATGCCGACCAGCAATCACCCTGTACACCAACACTATCCTTCACACGAGGGACAATTTACAATTTTTTTACAGAATTAACCTGAAAACCTGTACGTCTTTGGAGTGTGGGAGGAAACCGGAGCGCCCGGAAAAACCCACGCGGTCACGGGGTGAACGTACAAACTCCCTGCAGACAAGCATCCGTGGTCAGGATTGAACCCGGGTCCCTGGCGCTGTTAGGCAGCAACTCTACCGCCGCGCCACCGTGCTGCCCAAAGTACCGCGCTGTTGACTTGCAAAGTACCGTGGAGCTGGTTAGTGGAGCAGCATCGATCTTTCTCTTGAAGTACCAGTTTTCATAAGGTGATAGGAGTAGAATTAGGCCATTCGGCCCATCAAGTATGCTCTGCCATTCAATCATGGCTGATCCATCTCTCCTTCCTAACCCCATTCTCCTGCCTTCTCCCCATAACCCCCGACACCAGTACTAATCAAGAATCTATCTATCTCTGCTTAGAAGTGTCCATTGACCTGGCCTCCACGGCCTTCTGTGGCAAAGAATTCCACAGATTCACCAATATACTCATCAGTCTGAAGAAAGGTCTCGACCCGAAAGGTCAACCATTCCTTCTATCCAAAGATGCTGCCTGTCCCGCTGAGTTACTCCAGCATTTCGGGTCTATCTTCGGATTAAACCAGCATCTGCAGTTCTTTCCTACACGTGTCCTCACTCACCATGGACAAGTCCGGCCGATCCTTCAGACAGCTGACGTTGAACTGCTTCAAGAAGTAATTCAGATATTCTTTACTACAATCGCTGAATATTGGGTTAATTGTAGACCTTTGAGAGGGGGAGGGGGGGAAGAAAAGAACAAGGATGGGTTTCCATTAATACAAAAACAATTAATTCAGTAATTTGAAAATTAATTCAGTAGGTTGGAAATTATATAAATCCCTAAATATTAGCAGGGTGAGGGGGGAACTCATTGAAATGTACCAAATAATGAAAGGCCTGGATAGAGTGGATGTGGAGAGGATGTTTCCACTGGTGGGAGAGTCCAGGACCAGAGGTCACAGCCTCAAATAAAAGGACGTTCCTTTAGGAAGGAAATGAGGAGAAATTTCTTATGTCAGAGGGTGGTGAATCTGTGGAATTCCTCGCCACAGAAGGCTGTGGAGGCCAAGTCAGTGGATATTATTAAGGCAGAGATCGAGAGTTTCTTGATTAGTATGGATGTCAGAGGTTATGGCAAAACATTACGAAAGTACATGATCATAACCTGATCAACTATCTACAGTAAATGGTAGGCCTCTGGGTAGTGTTGTAGAGCAGAGGGATCTAGGAGTCCAGGTGCATGGTTCCTTGAAGGTCGAGTTGCAGGTAAATAAGGTGGTTAAAAAGGCTTTTGGCTTTTTGGCCATCACTCAAGGTATGCATTCAAGAAAGAGCTAGATAGAGCTCTTAAGGATAGCGGAGTCAGGGGGTATGGGGAGAAGGCAGGAACGGGGTACTGATTGAGAATGATCAGCCATGATCACATTGAATGGCGGTGCTGGCTCAAAGGGCCGAATGGCCTACTCCTGCACCTATTGTCTATTATCTATTGGGTGGGAGTTGGGAGGTCATGTGGCAGTTGTACAAGACGTTGGTGAGACCGCATTTAGAATATTGCGTTCAGTTCTGGGCACCATGTTATAGGAAAGATATTGTCAAGCTTGAAAGGGTTCAGAGAAGATTTACAAGGATGTTGCCAGGACTAGAGGGTGTGAGCTATAGGGAGTGATTGAGTAGGCTGGGTCTCTGTTCCTTGGAGCGCAGGAGGATGAGGGGTAATCTTACAGAGGTATACAAAATCATGAGAGGAATAGATCGGGTAGATGCACAGAGTCTTTTGCCCAGAGTAGGGGAATCGAGGACCAGAGGACATAGTTTCAAGGTGAAAGGGGAAAAGATTTAATAGGAATCCGAGGGGTAACTTTTTCGCACAAAGGGTGGTGGGTGTATGGAACAAGCTGCCAGAGGAGGTAGTTGAGGCTGGGACTATCCCATCGTTTAAGAAACAGTTAGACAAGTATATGGATAGGACAGGTTTGGAGGGATTTGGACCAAGCGCAGGGAGGTAGGACTAGTGTAGCTGGGACATTTGTTGGCCGCTGTGGGCGAGTTGGGCCGAAGGGCCTGTTTCCACACTGTATCACTCGATGACTCTATAAGAGATCATTAAACGGAAGGAGATGAATGTTAATTGTCCTTACATGAACGCCTTCGCCAGCAAGCAGCTCCCAGAGGAGACAGGGCAGTGGCAGTTAGGTTCATCATGATACATTCCCAGATTGTGACCCAACTCGTGTGCGATGTATTTAGCCACCTCTGTGATACTGCCCTGGTGATCCTGCAAATGCATAATAAAAGGATCCATTAATACGACATCCCATGATCTCCTACACAGTGGTACAGCCAGTAGAATGAATGAATGAATGAATGAATGAATGAATACGTTTATTGGCCAAGTATGTACACATTCAAGGAATGTGCCTTTGTGCTCCGCTCGCAAGTAACAACACGAACATACAGTAAACAAATAAGAACCACTGCCTCACAACGCTAGAGTCCCTGTACCTGTCTAACTGGGGTAGTCCCAGCCTCAACGACCTCTTCTGACAGCTTGTTCCATACACCCACCACCAGCACCCCTCATCCTTCTAAATTCCAGTGAATACAAGTCCAGACTTCCCAATCTTTCCTCATATGACAGTCCCGTAAATTGTAAATTGACCCAAGTGTGTAGGGTAGAGTAGGAAGGAGCTTCAGATGCTGGTTTACATCGAAGATCGACACTGTATCACTAATGCAGAGTAATGAAGATAAATGAGAGGTTATCCACTTTGGCGGCAAAAACAAGGAGGCAGATTATTATCTCAATGGTGTCAGATTAGGATAAAGGGAAGACGTTGATGGAAGACGCAAGAGGCCATCTGTATGGAGGACAGAGATGTGTGGTGCGTCCATCACCGTGCCCGTCGGGAACCAGCACCACTGCGTCGCTAATGTTTTCAACGATTCTGATTAATTAATTAATCAATTAATAATTAAGAAGTGCAACGAGACCTGGGTGTCCTTGTACACCAGTCACTGAAAGTAAGCGTGCAGGTACAGCAGGCAGTGAAGAAAGCTAATGGCATGTTGGCCTTCATAACGAGAGGATTTGAGTATCGGAGCAAAAAGGTGCTTCTACAGTTGTACAGGATCCTGGTGATACCACATCTGGAGTATTGTGTGCAGTTTTGGTCTCCTAATTTGAGGAAGGACATCCTTGCTATTGAGGCAGTGCAGCATAGGTTCACGAGGTTAATCCCCGGGATGGCGGGACTGTCATATGAGGAAAGATTGGAAAGACTGGGCTTGTATTCACTGGAATATAGAAGGATGAGAGGGGATCTTACAGAAACATATACAATTACAAAAGGACTGGACAAGCTAGATGCAGGAAAAATGTTCCCAATGTTGGGGGAGTCCAGAACCAGGGGCCACATTCTGAGAATAAAGGGGCGGCCATTTAAAACTGAGGTGAGAAAAAACCTTTTCACCCAGAGAGTTGTGAATTTGTGGAATTCTCTGCCACAGAAGGCAGTGGAGGCCAATTCTCTGGATGAATTTAAAAGAGAATTAGATAGAGCTCCAGGGGGTAGTGGAATCAAGGGATATATGGGGAGAAGGCAGGCACGGTTTACCGATAGTGGACGATCAGCCATGATCAGCCATGATCACAATGAATGGCGGTGCTGGCTCGAAGGGCCAAATCCAAATGGCCTCCTTTCTATGTTTTCTATGTTTTCTAACATGCTGGAGTAGCTCAACGGGCCAGGGAGCATCTCTGGAGAAAAGGAATAGGTGATGTTTTGGGTGATAGTGCAGGTGTACGTGGTAATCGCTGGTCAGCGCGGACTCGTTGTGCCAAAGGGCCTGTATCGCGCTTTATCCCTAAAAAGTGTAACGTCTAAAAAAACTGGTGTGAACGGATGATCGATGGTCGGCGTGGACTGGGCGGGTCGAATTTTGCCCACTAATCAATCAATGAATAACATATGCATGAGCTTCTTCAAAAGCAGGGGAATTTATTATGGGGAACAAGGAAATGGCAGACGAGTTGAACCGGCACTTTGGATCTGTCTTCACTAAGGAGGATACAAGCAATCTCCCAGATGTTCTAGTGGCCAGAGATACCAGGGTGACTGAGGAACTGAAGGAAATTCACATTAGGCAGGAAATGGTGTTGGGTAGACTGATGGGACTGTAGGCTGATAAATCCCCAGGGCCTGATGGTCTGCATCCCAGAGTACTTAAGGAGGTGGCTCTAGAAATTGTGGACGCATTGGTGATCATTTTCCAATGTTCTATAGATTCAGGATCAGTTCCTGTGAATTGGAGAGTAGCTAATGTTATCCCACTTTTTAAGAAAGGAGGGAGGGAGAAAACGGGAAATTATAAACCAGTTAGTCTGACATCAGTGGTGGGGAAGATGCTGGAGTCAATTATAAAATATGAAATTGCAGAGCATTTGGATAGCAGTAACAGGATCGTTCCGAGTCAGCATGGATTTACGAAGGGGAAATCATGCTTGACTAATCTTCTGGAATTTTTTGAGGATGTAACTAGGAAAATGGACAGGGGAGTGCTGGTGGATGTAATGTACCTTGACTTTCAGAAAGCCTTCGACAAGGTCCCACATAGGAGATTAGTGGGCAAAATTAGAGCACATGGTATTGGGGGTAGGGTACTGACATGGATAGAAAATTGGTTGGCAGACAGAAAGCAAAGGGTGGGGATAAATGGGTCCCTTTCAGAATGGCAGGCAGTGACTAGTGGGGTACCGCAAGGCTCGGTGCTGGGACAGCAGCTATTTACAATATACATTAATGACTTGGATGAAGGGATTAAAAGTAACTTGTGACCTTGAGAACATCTCCAGTTCTTTGTTTCTAGACTTTGGTGCTTTAGGCTGGATATGGAAGCAGAAATAGGCCATTCGGCCCATCGATTTTACTCCGGCATTCAATCGTGGCTGATCTATCTCTCCCTCTCAAACAAATTCTCCTACCTTCGCCCCATAACCCCTGACACCCGTCCTGATCAATTTACTTTGCACTAAAATCAGAGGAGCAAATCCTGAAGAGTTTCTTGTTAGGGACCTTTGGGAGGTTTTTAGTTGCAATTAACTGCTTTATATAAATGCACGATTTTTAAAGTTGTAACTCTCTCATGTGGGCCACACAAAAGGCATGTCACAAAAATCTCCTCCAGTCATCTACCTCTTTTATTAGTTTAGTTTTAGTTTAGTTTATTGTCACTTTTACTTTAGTTTAAGTACAGTGAAAAGCTTTTATTGCGTGCTAACCAGTCAGCGAAGTACAATAGATAATTGCGATCGACAGTGTACAGATACAAGATAAAGGGAATAACGTTTAGTGCAAGGCAAAGCCAGTAATGTTCCAATCAAAGATAGTCCAAGGGTCTCCAATGAGGTAGATAGTAGTTCAGCACTGCTCTCTGGTTGTGGTGGGAATGATTCAATTGCCTGATGACAGCTGGGAAGAAACTGTCCTGAATCTGGAGGTGTTCACACCTTTTTCACACTTCTATGCCTTTGCCCGATGGGAGAGGGTGAGACTGGTCCTTGATTATGCTGCTGGCCTTGCCGAGGCAGCGCGAGGTTTAGATGGAGTCGATGGAAGGAGGTTGGTTTGTGTGACGGTCTGGGCTGCGTCCACAATTCGCTGCGATTTCTTGCGGTCTTGGATGGAGCTGTTCCCAAACCGCGCTGTGATGCATCCCGATAAAATGCTTTCTATGGAGCATCTGTGGAAGTTGGTGAGAGTTGTCGGGGACATGCCGGACTTCCTAAGCCTCCTAAGGAAGGAGAGGCATTGGTGTGCCTTTTTGCTCGTTGCTTCAATATGTGTGGTCCAGGAGATGTTGTTGGTGATATTGACTCCTAGGAATTTGAAGTTTTCCCTTCCTCCCTGCTTCTGAGCAGAAGAACCTTTCTTTTTTGACATTTCCTGGGGTGTGTAAAGTTTCAAGAACTGCCCGCCATCCAAGTTCCCCAAAGCGATGTCAATTGAGTTTTCAAAATTGCTTTGGTGAATTAATTAATTATGTAATAGTGCAGGACTGTGCTCTTAGTTAGAACTCATTGATTACTGCAGATTAAAAATATGCTGGATCACAGGAGTTTAATTTAGTTTGGAGATACAGTGAGGATAAAGGCTCTTTGGCCCTCCGTATCCACACCGACCATCTATCACCCTGTACACTAGTTACAGATTCACATCCTGCACACTAGGGACAATTTACAGGAGCTATTTTACATGCACGGTGGCGCAGCGGTAGAGTTGCTGCCTTACTGTGACATTGGGTTGGATCCCGACTACGGGTGCTGTCTGTACGGAGTTTGTATGTTCTCCCCGAGTTCTTCGGTTTCCTCCCACACTCTAAAGACGTGCAGGTTTGTAGGTTAATTGGTTTGGTGTATGTGTAAATTGTCCCTAGAATGTGTAGGAAAGTGTTAATGTGCGGGGATCGCTGGTCAGTGCGGACTCGGTGGGCCGAAGGGCCTGTTTCCGCGCTGTATCTCTAAACTAAACTAAACTAAACTCCAAAGATGTGCAGGTTTGTAGGTTAATTGGCCGGTAAAAAATTGCTAAACTAAACTAAACCCAATATATGACATCCAGCTAACAGACTGGCGAAAATAAAATAATTGGCTTTGGGTCATACCTTGACAACTCCTCCACTTCTCTCGTTTGAACACATCTCGCTAATGTAGGCTTGTCCCAGAGACGTCTGAAAGGGCACACCGCTGGAGGGGAGAGAGGGAGAGAGAGAGAGAGAGCAAGCAAAGTTATTCAGTGCAAGGCAAACCAAGTTTGATCTAAAACCACATCGTGTCATAGGAGTCACACAGGGGTGAAACAGGCCCCTCGGCCCAACTTGCCCACGCTGTCTTTCCGCTGACTAGATTGCATGCAACAAACGCTTTTCAATGTACCTCAGTACATGTGAACAATCAACTAAACTGAAACTGATCGACATTGGCAGCTCGTTGCATACACCCACCACCCGTTGTGAGGAAACATTTACCCCTCAGATTCCTATTAAAAATTCCCCCCTCCCTCACCTTAAACCTATGTCCTCTGGTTCTCGATTCTCCTACTCTAGCTAGGCAAGAGACCGTGTGTCTACACTTACGATATCTTGAAGAATAGGTCGGCTAAATGCACCTATAGAGGTACATAAGATCATGAGAGGAATAGACAGGGTAATTGCACAGTCTCTTGCCCAGAGTAGGGGAATCGAGAACTAGAGGACATTGGTCTCAGGTGAGGGTGGAGAAGATTTAATAGAAACCTGAGGCCTTCTTCTTCTTGCGTTTGAGGCAGCAGGAGTTATGTGAGGCCCTCCAGGCACTGTAGCCAGTACAATGTGCTGTTGTCGAGGGCCGTGAGGTCTACCCCTCCACCAGGGGGACGGAGGACAGCGCAGTCGAGAATGCCGTGCTGCGCTGTTTGCTGGTCTGCTCCACACACGCAGGCTGCTGATGGACGCAACCCCCAACGATGCACGTTGGCGTTGGACCGGCCGACCCCTGTGCGGAGCCGGTTCAGGGCGAGCCACTCTTTGCGGGGGCGTGTCCGAGCCGGGTGGGGCTGTGGTGTTCGGTGCGACGGTGAATTGAGGAGGTGGCGATGTCTGTTCCCAGCTGGTTCTTTTTTTTACACATAGGGTGGATATTATTTATTCGTGTCATCACACAACTGTTTGCCAATAGCGAGCACATTTTCGTGCCTGGTGGTTGGCCTCTGCGAGATCCTTTACAGAGCATGTGTCATGCAGCATGTCACAGCTCAGGAGATGTTCCATAGTCTGGAGGCCCCGTCCACACTCGCAGTCTGCCGCATCTTCAGTATATCCCCACTTCAGCGTGTTCGATTTGCTCCTCCCCATGCCTGTCCGCAGTCTGTTGAGACTGCGTGCCAGGTTATCCACGCTTGGTCAGAACCTGGTGGGAGTTTCTCCGAGGGATCGATTGCCATGTGAATGTCTCCCAGAGATTTCTCTAGTCCGTCTTCCCAGAGTTTGAGCCTTCTGGACGATGCACTACAGTCCAGGGGATGGACAGAAGAGAGGAAACTTCTGCGTGATTTCAAACGCTGAGGTAGCAGAGGGTGGTCATGTAGGGGGTGTCTTTCATCCTCTGATTGTCTGAGGCGTTCTCTTTGACTGGCTACACCACTTCTGATTCCAGGAGGTGCAATGCCAGGGAGTGGGTAGATGTTGTCAGTCTCGGTAGGTTTCAAGCATCCACTGATGCCAGCGACAGCTTGTGTTTAGCACAGGATCAATCTTCCTTGCATGAGCTGAGCGCTCCCACATTGCGCAGGCATACTCGGCAGTGGAGAAGCAGAGGGCCAGAGCTGCTGATCGAATGGTTTTAGAATTTGCCCCCCATTTTGAGGTACTCAGCTTGCTAAGAAGAGCATTTCAGCAACTGGCTTTTCCTTTAAGCTTGGTGATTTGTGCTTTGTAGTCAGAGATCCATCAAGAGTCACACCGAGATAGACTGGACTGTCACAGTGCTCCAATCTGACTCCATTCCATGTGATCCTCAACCTTCGATTTGTGTACTTGTTCTTCAAGTGGAAGGCGCAGACTTGGGTTTTAGATGGAATGGCTCTCAGGTGATTCTCTTTGTAGTAAGAGGACAAGTTGACTAAAGCCTCACATAGAGTAGCTTCTGCCTCAAGGAAACCACCACTTTGGATTGTAACACACAGGTCATCTGCATAAATGAAAGTCCTGGTGTTGGGATGAATAGGCTGGTTGTTAACATAGATATTGAACAAGGTGGGTGCCAGGACACTTCCTTGAGGGAGGCCGTTTTTCTGCCTGCGCTAGCGACTTTTCTTTCCTGACAGCTCGACAAAGAAGCGTCTGTTTTCGACCAGCGTCTTCACCAGGTTTGTTAGATGCAAGTTGTGTGTCAAATGAAGTACTTTGTGTAACAGTCGGCGATGGTTTACTGTATAATAAGCGGCTAAAAAGGTCTACAAAAGCAGCACCTGTGATAACACCTCCCTGAAAGCCATCCTCTGTGTGTTGGGGGAGAATGAGAAACTGACCTGTGCAGGACTTCCCAGGCCACAACTCTGCCTGCTCCTTTATTAGGTACGGCTCTATCACCTGCCATAGCAGGAGCGTTCTCAATAGACAATAGACAATAGACAATAGGTGCAGGAGTAGGCCATTCAGCCCTTCGAGCCAGCACCGCCATTCAATGCGATCATGGCTGATCACTCTCAATCAGTACCCCGTTCCTGCCTTCTCCCCATACCCCCTCACTCCGCTATCTCGTCACGGTCCCTATCAGATTCGACAAGTATCTACGAATCCTGCCACCATACCATGCACTGTATCCATCGCTACCAACAAAGGGTGGTGGGTGGATGGAACAAGCTGCCAGAGGAGGTAGTTGAGGTTGGTCAATAGACAATAGACAATAGGTGCAGGAGGAGGCCATCCGGCCCTTCGAGCCAGCACCACCATTCAATGTGGTCATGGCTGATCATTCACAATCAGTACCCCGTTCCTGCTTTCTCCCCATACCCCCTGACTCCACTATCTTTAAGAGCTCTATCTAGCTCTCTCTTGAATGTATTCAGAGAATTGGCCTCCATTGCCTTCTGAGGCAGAAAATTCTACAGATTTACAACGCTCTGACTGAAAAGATTTTTCCTCATCACCGTTCTAAATGGCCTACCCCTTATTCTTAAACTGTGGCCCCTTGTTCTGGACTCCCCCAACATTGGGGACATGTTTCCTGCCACTAACGTGTCCAATCCCTTAATAATCTTATATGTTTCAATAAGATCCCCTCTCATCCTAAATTCCAGTGTATACAAGCCCGGTCGCTCCAGTCTTTCAACATACGACAGTCCCGCCATTCCGGGAATAAACCTTGTGAACATATGCTGCACGCCCTCAATAGCAAGAATATCCTTCCTCAAATTTGGAGACCAAAACTGCACACAGTACTCCAGGTGCGGTCTCACTAGGGCCCTGTACAACTGCAGATAGACCTCTTTGCTCCTATACTCAACTCCTCTTGTTATGATCCTATCGCAACATTTAAGAAACATTCAGGCAGGAATATGGATAGGACATGTTTCGAGGGATACGGGCCAAGCACGGGCAGATGGGACTAGTGTAGATGGGGCATGTTGGTCGGTGTGGGCAAGTTGGCCATGAAGGGCCTGTTTCCGCACTGTATCACTCTATGACCATGTCCTTCTAAAAAGTTGAAAACTAGATTTTGACATTTTTAATATTACAAAAAAAATGTATTAGTGTTAAAACAAATAAAATGTATTCATTAAATTAGGCAAAGATAGACACAAAATGCTGGAGTAACTCAGCAGTACAGGCAGCATCTCTGGAGAGAAGGAATGGGTGACATTTCGGGCTGAGACCCTTTTTCAGAAGCCTGAAGAATTTGCCTTGACACGAAATGTCGCTCGTTCCTTCTCTCCAGAGATGCTGCCTGTCCCGCTGAGTTACTCCAGCATTTTGTGTCTATCTTTGGTTTCAAACCAGCATCTGCAGATTTGTCATAGATACCGACAACAAAGGACATATGTGCACCACACGTATCTTTTTGACCAACATGAAAATACCACCAAGCAGGAGCTTGGACCAAGGGTATGACAGCTCACAGCTCCAATGTCGGCCCTGCTTTGAGAGCACAACTGTACTGGAGCTCCCCCCACTGTCACTGTGGGGAATTGCAACAAGAAAAAGAGAGAGAGAGAGAGAGAGAGAGGGGGAGAGTGAGAGGGGGACAGAGAGAGAGAGGGAGAGAGAGAGGGAGAGAGAGAGGGGGAGAGAGAGGGGGAGAGAGGGAGAGAGAGAGGGAGAGAGAGAGAGCGAGAGAAAGAGAGAGAGAGAGCGAGCGCTTGGATCATAGTGCGTGTCACAGTCAGGATTCCTGAGGTCTCCAGGCCAGCCATCTCAGTCTAGAGACTCGGATGTGCAGAGGGGCCTGAGACTTGGCAATTCATTCATAGTTTTACTGTGTTTTGCTTTAATAAATACAGTTGTTTATACTCTTAAAAATTTTTTTTTTAAAGAGAGAGAGGGGGACAGAGAGAGAGAGGGGGGGGGGAGAGAGGGAGGGAGAGAGAAAGGGAGAGAGAGAGAGAGGGAGAGAGAGAGAGGGAGGTAGAGGGAGAGAGAAGGAGAGAGAGAGAGACAGAGGGAGAGAAAGTGAGAGAGAGAGAGTGGGAGAGAGAGAGTGGGAGAGAGAGAGTGGGAGAAAGAGAGAGTGAGAGAGAGAGTGGGAGAGAGAGAGAGGGAGAGTGGGAGAGAGAGAGTGGGGGAGAGAAAGTGGGGGAGATAGAGTGGGGGAGAGAGTGGGGTAGAGAAGAGTGGGGGGAGAGAGAGTGGGGAAGAGAGTGGGGGAGAGAGAGTGGGAGAGAGAGGGAGAGAGAGAGAGAGTGGGAGAGAGTGAGAGAGAGAGATTGGGAGAGAGAGAGTGGGAGAGAGAAGGAGAGAGGGAGAGAGAGAGACAGAGGGAGAGAGACTGGGAGAGAGATGGAGAGAGCTTGATAGAGAGAGAGGGAGGGAGGGAGAGGGGGAGGTAGAGGGAGGTAGAGAAAGGGAGAGAGGGAGAGGAATGGAGAGAGGGAGCAGGAGAGAGGGAGAGAGAGAGGGGAGAGAGGGAGGGGAGAGAGAGGGGGGAGAGAGGGGGAGAGAGAGGGGGAGAGAGAGGGAGAGGAATGGAGAGAGAGAGCAGGAGGGAGAGAGAGAGAGAGAGAGAGAGAGAGAGGGAGAGAGAGAAAGAGAGAGGGAGAGATGAAGGGAGGGGGGAGAGAGAGGGAGGGGGGAGAGAGAGAGGGAAAGAGAGAGTGAGAGAGAGAGACAGAGTGAGAGAGGCTGATGGTCACCCACACGACAGGCTTACCCACATTTATATAGCGCCATCAACGTCGCTAGATATCCAGAGATTCACAGAAACATTTCCAAGCAGAACCTGGCACTTAGTTACACGATTTCGGCACGGTGGCGCAGTGGTGGAGTTGCTACCTCACAGCACCAGAGACCCAGGTTCAATCCTGACCTCGGGTGCTGTCTGTAAAGAGTTGTATACATTCTCCCGTGTTGTGTGTGGGTTCTCTCCGGGTGCTCCGGTTTCCTCCCACATCCCAAAGAGGTTAATTGTCCCCAGTGTGTGGGGTGGGAAAGCAGATAACTAGTGTACGTGTGATCAATGGTTTGCGTGGACTCGGTGGGCCGATGGGGCAAGGGAATGAAAGATATGCACAAACGTAACGATGGTAAAGGAAGCAGGCCGTTGTTAGCAGTGGGCTAGGTGAGAACGAGTTAAAGACAACGAGACTCAACCAGACGACATTGAAGCTGGTACCACTTGGGTGGGGGAGGGATGGAGAGAGAGGGAATGCCGGGGCTACCTGAAGTGAGAGAAATCAATATTCATACCACTGGGCTGTGAGTTGCCCAAGCAAAATATGAGGTGCTGTTCCTCCAATTTGCGTTTGGCCTCACTCTGACAATGGAGGAGACCTAGGACTAGGGTCGCCAACTGTCCCGGCACATCCCGTATTTTGGGCTAAATTGGTTTGTCCCATAAGGGAACGCCCGTATTAGGCCCGGACGGCACTGTATGCACAGACACTGTAGGCCCGGACACTGTAGGCCCAGGGTCTAGAGTAGTCCCGGACAGTGTAGGTAGACACACATTACTGGAATAACTCAGCGGGTCATGCAGCATCTCGGGAGAGAGTGAATGGGTGACGATTCGGGTCGAGACCCTGAAAAGTCAAGTCTGAAAAAGGGTCTCGACCTGAAACGTCATCCATTCCTTCTCTCCCGAGATGCTGCATGGATCAGTCTGAAGAAGGATCTCGACCCGAAACGTCACCCATTCCTTCTCTCCCGAGATGCTGCTTGACCCGCTGAGTTAACCCAGCATTGTGTGTCTACCTTCGATTTTAACCAGCATCTGCAGTTTTTTTCCTACACCAGAAAGTGTAGGCCCGGACGCCGCCTAATGGGGGTTGTGTAACAACCCGCCTCCTGGCCCGGGCGGCCAGCATTGGTGGAGCGGGAGCACGTGGCCGCTGGCTGGGTGATGTCACGTGGGGCGCGGGGCGGTGACGTCACCTTGTCCCGTATTTGGGAGTGAGGAAGTTGGCAAGCCTACCTAGGACAATAAGGTCAGTGTGGGGATGGGAGCAGGAGTTAAAGTGTTTGGCAACCGGGAGATTGCATCGGCCAAGGCTGACTGAGCGACCATGAAGCAGAAAAAAGGAGTTGTGCCGCTGTGCCACCCGACTTGCTTTGTTTAAATTTGTAATTTATTCTCGTGATTCTGTTTAACTGTGGAGTGTCTGAGGTAATTTTAGGATTTGGGGCATGGATTGTCGACCACTGTAACTCTCATGAATTCAGAGTTCGCTCTTCTCCCCTCTACCATCAGACTAGAGATACAGAAGTGTGAAAACGCACAGCTCCAGATTCAGCGACTTTCTTCCCAGCTGTTGTCAGGCTGCTGAACCATCCTCTCACTAGCTAGAGAGCGGTCCTGACCTCCCATCGCTGGTCGGCGCGGACCCGGTGGGCCGAAAGGGCCTGTTTCCGCACTGTATCTCTAAACTAAATGAAGAAGGGTCTCGACCCGAAGGGGTCACCCGTTCCTTCTCTCCTGACCCGCTGAGTTACTCCAGCATTTTAGATTTTTTTTAGATTTAGAGACACAGCGCCTAAACAGGCCCTTCGGCCCACCGAGTCCGCGCCGCCCAGCGATCCCCGCACATTAACACTATCCTACACACACTAGGGACAATTTTTACATTTACCCAGTCAATTAACGCAGTCAATTAACCCAGTCAATTAATGCAGCGCCGGAGACACAGGTTCGATCCTGACTACGGGTGCTGCACTGTAAGGAGTTTGTACGTTCTCCCTGTGACCTGCGTGGGTTTTCTCCGAGATCTTCGGTTTCCTCCCACACTCCAAAGACGTACAGGTATGTAGGTTAATTGGCTGGGTAAATGTAAAAATTGTCCCTAGTGGGTGTAGGATAGTGTTAATGTGCGGGGATCACTGGGCGGCACGGACTTGGAGGGCCGAAAAGGCCTGTTTCCGGCTGTAGATATATGATGATATGATATGGTGATGATGAATTAACCTACATAACTGTACATCTTTGGAGTGTGGGAGGAAACCGAAGATCTCGGAGAAAACCCACGCGGGTCACGGGGAGAACGTACAAACTCCGTACAGACGGCGCCCGTAGTCGGGATCGAACCTGAGTCTCCGGCGCTGCATTCGCTGTAAGGCAGCAACTCTACCGCTGCGCCACCGTGCCGCACATTTTGTGTCTACCTTCGATTTAAACTGAACTAAACATGGTTTCAGAATCTATTTTGAGCATTTAATGGCCATGGTTGCACTCACAGTAATGGGCCCCAGATGAGACAGGTCTGGTTCAATGATACCTTATTCCATGCCTACCTGACAAGCTGGGCATTGTCATGGTGCTTCCTGGGCACAAGCTCCTTCGTTCTCCATTGCATGAAGTTGACCAAGGCCTCTGCAGTTTCTTCGCTGGAGCCAACCTTGTTTGCGATTGTCCAGACTTCAATGCCGACCAGAAAGATCTGGATATTTAACTGTGTCTGGTAAATCTGAAAAAAACATTGATCTCAAACATTGCATTTCACATACACACAGAACACAGAACATCGAAAAACATAGAAACATAGAAAAATAGGTGCAGGAGTAGGCCATACGGCTCTTCGAGCCAGCACCACCATTCAATATGAATGCGCGAAGTATAAGTAGATGAGCTTGAGGCTCGGCCCCTTACTAAAGGGAAGACATAGGGACTAACGCCTGGGTCTACCTGATCACCCGGTTGCTCAACACTTCAACTCACCCTCCCATTCTCACACTGACCTTTCTGTCCTGGGCCTCCTCCACTGTCAGAGTGATGCCAAATCAAATTGGCTTACATCCCAATGGTACGAATATTGACTTCTCTAACTTCAAGTAACCCCTGCATCCCCTCTCTCACCCTAGGCGTCGCACGAGTTTCACTGTTGTCCTGTTGAGTTTCACTGTCTGTATAACTCATTATTACCTAGCCCACAGCCAGCAATGGACCATTGTGGGCTACACCTTTCCTTGATCATCGTTACTTTATTGCATATCTTTCATTCATTTGTTCTATATCTCTCCATATCACCGTTTATATCTCTCGTTTCCCCTTCCCCCGACTCCCAGTCTGAAGAAGCATCTCGACCAGAAATGTCACCTGTTCCTTCCCTCCGGAAATGCTATCTGACCCGTTGAGTTACTCCAGCTTTTTGTGCCTATCTTTGGATATCTGCTTGACATATTTTGTTTTTTCCCCTATAATGGTTTAGTTTACTTAGATAATTCAATATTTATTTCTTGTTGCATCCATTGTGCATTGCAAAGCTGCTGTAATAATTTAATTGTGCCAGTTCTCATATTCGGGGCGGGCACGGTGGTGCAGCGGTAGAGTTGCTGCCTTACAGCGCTTGCAGCGTCGGGGACCCGGGTTCGATCCCAACTATGGGTGCTGTCTGTATGGAGTTTGTATGTTCTCCGGGAGCTCTTGTTCCCTCCCACACTCCAAAGGTGTGCAGGTTTGTAGGTTTATTGGCTTGGAATAAAAATAAATTGTCCCTCATGTGTGTAGGATAGTGTTAATGTGCGGAAATCGCCGGTGGGTGCGGACGCGGTGGGACAAAGGGCCTGCTTCCGCACTGTATCTCTAAACTAAACTACACTACACTAAACGAAACTAGAACACTTGACAAGTAAACACTCTCCCTCTATCTCACTCCCTTGAACCTAAGTAGCTAGTGACCTCCTGTGATGGGGCTTGGTAACTACAAGACCAAAGGCACATAAGGCTTATTGCCAGTTTGTAGCAGGTAGGAAAAATGCATTAGTGCCCATTACATACACCCTCCCAGAGTCCATTAACCAGAGGACATGGGTTTAAGGTGATAAGTTACTCCAGCACATTGGGACTTTTTTTGTAAGGGGGCATTTAAAACACTGTGTGCCTTTTGACAATTTATTCCAGCACTTTCAACTATTACAAACATAGAAACATAGAAAATAGGTGCAGGTGGAGGCCATTCGGCCCTTCGAGCCAGCACCGCCATTCATTGTGATCATGGCCAATCATCCACAATCAGTAACCCGTGCCTGCCTTCTCCCCTTATCCCTTGATTCCACTAGCTCCTAGAGCTCCATCTAACTCTCTCTTAAATCCATCCAGTGATTTGGCCTCCATTGCTCTCTGTGGCAGAGAATTCCACAAATTCACAACTCTCTGGGTGAAAAAGTTTTTTCTCACAGTTTTAAATGGCTTCCCCTTTATTCTAAGACTGTGGCCCTTGGTTCTGGACTCGCCCAACATTGGGAACATTTTTCCTGCATCTAGCTTGTCCAGTCCTTTTATAATTTTATATGTCTCTATAAGATCCCTTCTCATCCTTCTAAATTCCAGTGAATACAAGCCCAGTCTTTTCAATCTTTCCTCATATGACAGTCCCGCCATCCCAGGGATCAATCTCGTGAACCTATCATCAGGGGTTCATGTGCATATTGATAACTTGCCCCGTCCTCAACAAGAATCTGTCTATTTCTGCCTTAAAAATATCTACTGACTTGGCCTCCACAGCCTTCTGTGGCAATGAAGTCCATCTGATGCAGGGATAAATGCAGGGTCATGCAGAGTCTGATGCATGGATCTGCAAGGATCTAATGCAGGTCCTGATGCAGGATCTGATTTAGGAGATAATGCAGGGTCTGATGCAGGTCCTGATTCAGGATCTGATGCATGGATCTGATTACAGGGATTTGATGCAGGGATTTGATGTGGGGTTCTGATGTGAAGTTCTTGTGCAGGGATCCCATGCAGGGATCTCATGCATGGATATCATGCATGGTCTTGATGCAAGGGTGCAGATGCAAGGTTGCAGATGCAAGCTCTGATGCAGGCATACTCTACATACTCTGATGTAGAGTTAAGGGCGACACGGTGGCGCAGCGGTAGAGTTGCTGCCTTACAGCGAATGCAGCGCCGGAGACCCGGGTTCGATCCCGACCAAGGGTGCTGTCTGTATGGAGTTTGTACGTTCTCCCCGTGACCTGCGTGGGTTTTCTCCGAGATCTTCGGTTTCCTCCCACACTCCAAAGACGTGCAGATTTGTAGGTTAATTGGCTTGGTAAATGTAAAAACTGTCCCCAGTGGGTATAGGATGGTGTTAATGTGCGGGGATCGCTGGGCGGCGCGGACACGGTGGGCCAAAAGGGCCTGTTTCCGCGCTGTATATCTAAACTAAAGGTCCACAATGATGATGCTGATTCAGGGTTGTGATAGTCGTAATCATACAGCACAGAAACAGGCCCTTTGGCCCACGCCATCCATGCTGAACAAGGTGCCCCTGTTTAAGCCAGACCCATTTGCCCCCATTCTATTAGCCTCCACAGATGCTGCTTGACGTACTTGAATTCTTCCAGCAGTCTGTTTAGCTTATTACATTGTCTTCTGCCCTACGATTTAAACAGTACAGTGCAGACTTATGACCTTTTAGCTGTCACCCCCCCATTTAGTTTAGTTTAATTTAGTTTAGAGACAGAGCTCGGAAACAGGCCCTTCGGCCCACCGAGTACGCGCCGACCAGCGATCCCCACACACTCGCACTGTCCTACACACAAGGGACAATTTGCAACTCTTGCCAAAGCCAATTAACCTGCAAACCTGCACGTATTTGGAGTGTGGGAGGAAAGCGGAGCGCCCGGAGAAAAGCCACGCAGGTCACGGGGAGAACGTACAAACTCTGTACAGACAGCACCCGTATTCAGGATGGAACCCGGGTCTCTGGCGCTGTAAGGCAGCAACTCTACCGCTGCGCCACCGTGCTGCGCTAACTCAAAGTGATATACAGTATGTGATAAAAAGGCAGCCTTTTCACGAGGGATTTTAAGGTTATAAGTGATAGTAGAATTAGGCCATTCGGCCCATCAAGTCTACTCCGCCATTCAATCATGGCTGATCTATCTCTCCCTCCTAACCCCATTCTCCTGCCTTCTCCCCATAACCCCTGACACCCGCACTAAACAAGAATCTATCTATCTCTGCCTTAAAAATATCCACTGACTTGGCCTCCACAGCCGTCTGTGGCAAAGAATTCCACAGAATTAACCACTCTCTGACTGAAGACATTTCTCCTCCTCTCCTTCCTAAAAGAACGTCCTTTAATTCTGAGGCTGTGACCTCTGGTCCTAGACTCTCCCACTAGTGGAAACATCCTCTCCCCGTCAGAGGAGTAGTGCAGAGGATAGAGCTGTTGCCTCACAGCGTCAGAGGCCCAGGTTCGATCCTGACCTCTGGTGCTGTCGGTGTGGAGTTTGTACGTTCTCCCTGTGACCCGAGTCAGGCAATAATCAGCCATGATCACATTGAATGGTGGTGCTGGCTCGAAGGGCCGAATGGCCTCCTCCTGCACCTATTGTCTATTGTCTAAGATGAACCTTTAATTTAGCTTTAATTGGAGGCAGTGACTGTACCGCGGTGCAGCCACAACATTGCAAACTTAGACACGCAGCGTTTCCAATACCTGATTGACGTGATGTGCGAGAGTAATTAAACGATCCTGGGTCTTTTTCAGGTCCCCATCATTTTGCAGGAACTGGAAAAAAAAGAACAGTTACTCAGTCGTGTTCACCAAGAAAATACCAACGGCAGCCAATCGAAAACTGAGCAGTTTTGGATTCCTTCTTCCCCCTCCCTCATCGGAGCAGAATTAGGCCATTCAGCCCCTTCAGGTCTACTCCACCATTCAATCATGGCTGACCTATCTCTCCCTCTTAACCCCATTCTTCTGCCTTCTCCCCATCACCCCTGACCCCAGTACTAATCAAGAATCCATCTCTCTCTGCCTTAAGAATATCCATTGACTTGGCCTCCACAGCCGTCTGTGGCAATGAATTCCACAGATTCACCACCTTCTGGCTGAAGAAATTCCTTCTCATCCCCTTCCTAAAGGTACTTCCTTTTATTCTGAGGCTATGGCCTCCAATCCTAGACTCTCCCACTAGTGGAAACATCCTCTCCACATCCACTCTGTCCAGGCTTTTCACTATTCGGTAAGTTTCAATGAGGTCCCCCCTCATCCTTCTAAACTCCAGCGAGTACAGGCCCAGAGCCGACAAACGCTCATCATATGTTAACTGACATTCCATGATTGGATTGAATGGTAGAAGACTGTTAAAGGGCTGAATGGCCTCCTAGGTGCTACTGAATGTCCTTACCTCCTCTCTGTCTGCCACCAGGTAGAGTTCAATGCTGAAGTTGCTGTTGTGAGTCTAGTAAAGAAAGATGAAGAAAAATCAGAGACCCAATATACCAATTTTCTCGGTCTACTTACAAATACCTATTAGGGCCGCACGGTGGCACAGCGGTAGAGTTGCTGCCTTACAGCGCCAGAGACCCGGGTTCAATCCCGACTACAGGTGCTGTCTGTATGGAGTTTTTGACCGCATGGGTTTTCTCCAGCAGGGATTCTATTCCTTGGAGCGCAGGAGGATGAGGGGTGACGTTTTGGAGGTGTATAAAATCATGAGAGGAATAGATTAGGTAGATGAACAGAGTCACTTGCCCAGATTAGGAGAATCAAGAACCAGAGGACATAGGTTTGAGGTGAGGGGAGCCAGATTTAATGGGAACCAGAAGGGCGACATTATTCACACAAAAGGGTGGATGCATGCAACGAGCTGCTGGAGGCAGGTACTATCTCAACTATCTCAACATTTAAGAAACATTTATACAGGTACATCGTTTAGTGGGATATGGGCCAAAAGCAGGCAGGTGGGACTAGTGTAGATGGAACATGCTGGTCGGTGTGGGAAAGTTGGGCGAGTACAAGTAGGCTTGTACTCGCTGGAATTTAGAAGACTGAGGGGGGATCTTATAGAAACATATAAAATTCTTAAGGGGTTGGAGAGGCTAGATGCGGGAAGATTGTTCCCGATGTTGGGGGAGTCCAGAACCAGGGGTCACAGCTTAAGGATAAGGGGGAAGTCTTTTAGGACCGAGATGAGAAAACATTTCTTCACACAGAGAGTGGTGAATCTGTGGAATTCTTTGCCACAGAAGGTAGTTGAGGCCAGTTCATTGGCTATATTTAAGAGGGAGTTAGATGTGACCCTTGTGGCTAAAGGGATCAGGGGGTATGGAGAGAAGGCAGGTACAGGTTACTGAGCTGGATGATCAGCCATGATCATATTGAATGGCGGTGCAGGCTCGAAGGGCCGAATGGCCTCCTCCTGCACCTATGTTTCTATGTTTCTATGAAGGGCCTGTTTCCGCGCTGTTTCACTCTATATGGCCAAAGGGCCTATAGATGCTCCTCAACTTACGATGGGAGTACATTCCGATAAACACAACGTAAACCGAAAATATCTTAAGACGAAAAAGCACTTAGTGCACTTGATCACGTGACTGGAAGCGAGGTGCGGCCCAGTTTTTGCACCGTTGTAAAGTCGAAATATCATGAATCGAAGCATCGTAAGTTGGCGAGCATCTGTATTTTGATGCTGAAGGTTGTGTGGGTGTCAGGGGATATGGGGAGAAGGCAGGAGAATGGGGTTGAGAGGGAGAGAGAGAGATCAGCCAAAATTGAATGGTGGAGTAGACTTGATAGGCCGAATGACCTAATTTTGCTCCAATCTCTGAGGACCTTATGACCGACCTGATCTCTCTGTAACTATGTCACCATCAGGTATAGGCAGGGGGCAGCGGGGTTCTTACCACAAGGTTGACGGAGGATGGCAGGAGCTGCCTGATAGTCCGGGTGTGCTGTGACCGGCTCACTCTGTGTTTCTTACTGCCAGCACGCACTGGGTCGATGGTGTAGTCCTGGTCTCCAACTGTTATGTACCCACTGCATAGGGAGACATTCAGAGGCATCACAAAGCAACAAGGACATCACCAATGAAAGAACTTGTTTAGTTTAGTTTAGTTTAGTTTATTGTCACGTGTACCGAGGTACAGTTAAAAGCTTTTGTTGCGGGGTATCCAGTCAGCGTAAAGACAGTACAATCGAGCCATTTACAATGTAAGGGAATAATGTTTAGTGCAAGGTAAAGCCAGCAAAGTCCGATCAAGGATAGTCCGAGGGTCACCAAAGAGGTAGATAGTAGTCCAGCGCTGCTCTCTGGTTGTGGTGGGATGGTTCAGTTGCCTGATAACAGCTGGGAAGAAACTGCCCCTGAATCTGGAGGTGTGCGTTTCCACACTTCTGTACCTTTTGCCCGATGGGAGAGGGGAGAAGAAGGAGTGGCCGGGGTGCGACTGGTCCTTGATTATGCTGCTGGCCTTGCCGAGGCAGCGTGAGGTAGAGAGCATGGAAACAGGTTTTTGAGCGCACCGAGTCCACGCCAACCAGCGATCACCCGTACACCAGATCTATCCTGCACACTGTGGGCAATTTACAGATGTCAATTAACCTACAAACATGCAAGTCTTTGGAGTGTGGAAGGAAACCGAAGCACCCTAAAGAAACCCATGCAGTCACAGGGAGAACTTGCAAATTCAGGCAGACGGGATTAGTTTAGTTTAGTTTAGTTTAGTTTAGTTTAGTTTAGTTTAGTTTAGTTTAGTTTAGTTTAGTTTTATTGTCATGTGCACTGAGATACAGTGAAAAGCTTTTGTTGCGTGCTAACCAGTCAGCGGAAAGACAGTACACGATTACCTTGAGCAACTCTACCGCTGCACCACTGTGCCGCCAAGTGTGAGAGAGAAGAGAGGGAGAGAGAGAAAGTGAGACGGGATGAGAGGGAGAGAGAGAGACTATAATTTACAAGGCTAGAGGGAGATAAGGCCCGTGGGGGGGGGGGGGGGGATGGGACTAATTGCGAACTGGCGGTGCTGGATGCCTCGTGAAGTTTAGTTTAGTTTAGTTTAGAGATACAGCGCGGAAACAGGCCTTTTCGGCCCACCGGGTCTGCTCCGCCCAGCGATCCCCGCACATTAACACTATCCTACACCCACTAGGGACAATTTTTACATTTACCAAGCCAATTAACCTACATACCTGTACGTCTTTGGAATGTGGGAGGAAACTGAAGATCTCGGAGAAAATCCACGCAGGTCACGGGGAGAACGTACAAACTCCGTACAGACAGCAACCGTGGACGGGATCGAAACGGAGTCTCCGGCGCTGCATTCGCTGTAAGGCAGCGACTCTACCGCTGCGCCACCGTGACCGCCCTAATTATGATTAATTAAAATAGGGACGGCGAGCGCTGGTGCACCATCACCATTTTAGCATGATGCCTCCCCCTGGCTGCGCAGAGAGTGCACTGCACCCACCTGAGACCGTGGCAGGTACAAAGAGACACTGAAGAGTCTTCAACTCCCACGACAAACCCAGTGTAGCAGCAGTGATCCTGGAAGAGCAATGACAAATGTCTAATTTAACAATCCCGATCAACGTGGAAACAGGCCCTTTGGCCCAACTTGCCCACTCCAACCAACATGTCCCAGCTACACTAGTCCCACCTGCCTGTGTTTGGCCCATATCCCTCCACACCGATGAAACATAGAAACATTGAAATTAGGTGCAGGAGGAGGCCATTTGGCCCTTCGAGCCAGCACTGTCATTCATAGTGATCATGGCTGATCATCCACAATCAGTAACCCGTGCCTGCCTTCTCTCCATATCCCTTGATTCTGCTAGCCCCTAGAGCTCTATCTAACTCTCTTTAAAATTCATCCAGTGCATTGGCCTCCACTGCCTTCTGTGGCAGAGAATTCCACTATGATATCCACGTACCTGTCTAACTGTTTGTTAAATGGTGCCTTAGTCCCAGCCTCAAGTACCTTCTCCGGCAGCTCGTTTCGTACACCCACCACAGATTGTTATCGTAATAGTCAAACCCTTAACAGCATAGATATACAGAAGGATCTTATGGAGCAAGTCCATAGACTCGTGAAAGTAGCAACACAAGTGGATGGAGTGGTAAAGAAGGCCTATGGTATATTTGCCTTCATCATTCAGGTCGTTGAGTAGAAATAGAGTCAGGAAATAGTTTTGCGGATTTATAAAACTTTGGTTTGGCCATATTTGGAATGTTATAGAGTCAATAGCCAATAGACAATAGGTGCAGGAGTAGGCCATTTGGCCCTTCGAGCCAGCACCGCCATTCAATGTGATCATGGCTGATCATTCACAATCAGTACTCCGTTCCAGCCTTCTCCCCATACCCCCTGATTCCGCTATCTTTAAGAGCTCTATCTAGCTCTCTCTTGAGAACATCCAGAGAATTGATGCTATGAGGTTACAGGGTGACTTGGACAGGTTGTGTGAGTGGGCGGATGCATGGCAGATGCAGTTTAATGTGGATAAGTGTGAGGTTATCCACTTTGGTGGTAAGAATAGGAAGGCAGAGTATTATCTGAATGGTGTCAAGTTAGGAACAGGGGACGAGATCTGGGTGTCCTAGTGCATCAGTCACTGAAAGGAAGCATGCAGGTACAGCAGGCAGTGAAGAAAGCCAATGGAATGTTGGCCTTCATAACAAGAGGAGTTGAGTATAGGAGCAAAGAGGTCCTTCTGCAGTTGTACAGGGCCCTAGTGAGACCGCACCTGGAGTACTGTGTGCAGTTTTGGTCTCCAAATTTGAGGAAGGATATTCTTGCTATTGAGGGCATGCAGCGTAGGTTTACTAGGTTAATTCCTGGAATGGCGGCACTATCATATGTTGAAAGACTGGAGCGACTAGGCTTGTATACACTGGAATTTAGAAGGATGAGAGGAGATCTTATCGAAACGTATAAGATTATTAAAGGGTTGGACACGTTAGAGGCAGGAAACATGTTCCCAATGTTGGGGAAGTCCAGAACAAGGGGCCACAGTTTAAGAATAAGGGGTAGGCCATTTAGAACTGAGATGAGGAAAAACTTTTTCAGTCAGAGAGTTGTGAATCTGTGGAATTCTCTGCCTCAGAAGGCAGTGGAGGCCAATTCTCTGAATGCATTCAAGAGAGAGCTGGATAGAACTCTTCAGGATAGCGGAGTCAGGGGGTATGGGGAGAAGGCAGGAACGGGGTACTGATTGAGAATGATCAGCCATGATCACATTGAATGGCGGTGCTGGCTCGAAGGGCCGATTGGCCTCCTCCTGCACCTATTGTCTATTGTCTATTGTCTGAGGCAGAGAATTCCACAGATTTACAACTCTCTGACTGAAAAAGTCCCATCTACACTCATAGTCATACAACGTAGAAACAGGCACTTCATCCCAATTTGCCCATGCCAACCAACATGCCCCATCAACACGAGTCCCACCTGACTAACGGTTTCTTAAACGCTTGGATAGTACCTGCCTCAACTACCTCCTCCAGCAGCTCGTTCCATACACCCACCACTCTTTCTGTAAAAAAGTTACCCCTCAAGTTCCTATTAAATCCTTCCCCCCTCTTTTTAAACCTATGTCCTCTGGTTCTCGACTCGATGTTCTATATTTATTTGTATATATATATATATATATATTCCTTTATTTGTCCCACACCGGGGAAATTTACAATGATACAGCAGCCAAGTGGATAGCAAGAGATCATTCATTATAGATAAAAATAAGACAAGTGTAAATTGTCATCAGTTTACTGTGTATTCCTTAACTGTTACTGTTGACTCGTCTGCTGGGAGCAGTGCTGGTTGTGCAGTCTCACAGCAGCGGGAAGGAAGGACCTCCTATATCTCTCCTTCACACACTTGGGGTGAAGGAGTCTGTCACTGAAGGAGCTACTCAGTGCAGTGACAGTGTCCTGCATGGGGTGGGAGTCGTTGTCCAGCAGCGATGTTAACTTTGCCATCATCCTCCTCTCTCCCACCGCCTGCACTGAGTCGGGGAGGCAACCCAGGACAGAGTACAGGCGGTGGGAGAGAGGAGGATGATTTAGCAATCGAGTTACCGAGTCCGCGCCCACCAGCGATCCCCGCTCACTAGCACTATCCAACACGCACTAGGGACAATTTACAATTATAACAAGCCAATTAACTACAAACCTGTACGTCTTTGGAGCGTGGGAGGAAACCGGAGCTCCCGTAGAAAACCCACACAGGTCACGGGGAGCACGTTAAAACTCCATACAGACAGCACCCGTAGTCAGGATCAAACCTGGGTCTCTGGCGCCGTAAGGCAGCAACTCTACCGCTGCGCCACCGTGTCACCCTACGTTCAGTTTAGTTTAGAGATGCAATGCCGAAAGAGGGAGTTTTGGCTCACTGAGTCCTTGCTGACCAATGATCACACGAGCACTATCCGACACACTCAGGGCAATTTTGCACAAGTCAATTAACCTACAAATGTGCACATCCTCGGAGTGTGGGAGGAAACCAGAGCGCCCGGAGAAAACCCACACGGTCATAGGGAGAGTGTACAAACTCCGTACCGACGGCACCCGTAGTCAGAGGTCTCTGGCGCTGTGAGGCAGCAACTCTACCACTGCGCCACCGTGCAGAGTCTGGTTGCTGCCTGGAACGGGCTGCCAGGAGAGGTGGAAGAATTAGATAGCACCTGTGCTGTTGTGGTCCTTTGTTTTATTAAGGGTACAAAGAAGATTTAATAGGAACCTGAAGGGTAACTTTTCCGCACAGAGGGAATGGAACGAGCTGCCAGAGGAGGTAATTGAGGCAGGGACTATTGTGACGTTTAAGAAACAATTAGACATGTACATGGACAGGACAGGTTTGCAGGGATATGGGCCAAACATAGGCAGGTGGGACTAGCGTAGCTGGGACATGTTGGACGGTGTAGGCAAGTTGGGCTGAAGGGCCCGGTTCCACGCTGTATCACTCTATGACTCCATGAAGGGCGGCTCGGTGGCGCAGCAGTAGAGTTGCTGCCTTACAGCGCCAGAGACCCGGGTTCGATCCGGAATGCGGGTGCTGTCTGTATGGAGTTTGTACGTTCTCTCTCGTGACCTGCGTGGGTTTTCTCCAAGATCTTCGGTTTCCTCCCACACTCCAAAGACGTACAGGTTTGTAGGTTAATAGGCTTGGTGTAAATGTAAAATTGTCCCTAGTGTGTGTAGGACAGTGTTAACAGTGCGGGCATCGCTGGCTGGTGTGGACTCGGTGGGCCGAAGGGCCAGTTTCCATGCTGAAACTCGAAACTAAACTAAAAAAACGGAACTAAATTTGTGAAGATGGCCCATCACACTGAGTGAATGTGCTGGGAGGAAGTCTGTGTGATCACGGATTCTAGCATAGCTCGGATGGGCTGAATGGCCTATTCCCGTGCCACCCTGTTTATGTGATGTTTCCGCACTCACGAGGTGGTGACGAGTCTTTGTTACGATGGATCCGTCGGCTAAGTAGTGCGATTCACTGTAGGTCTCAGCCAGTAGGTCTCTGGAGAAAGGTCACAAAGAAAAACGATTAATAAAGTTGAACAGAGGATAGAACAGAGACTGCTTCTCACGAGTCCAACACCTGCACATATCGGACTATAGCGTGTTATCTTTGCAGTAATGGCGGGACTGTCGTACGTTGAAAGACTGGAGCGATAATGGCTTGTATACACTGGAATTTAGAAGGATGAGAGGGGATCTTATCGAAACATATACGATTATTAAGGGGTTGGACACGTTAGAGGCAGGAAACATGTTCCCAATGTTGGGGGAGTCCAGAACCAGGGGCCGCAGTTTAAGAATAAGGGATAGGCCATTTAGAACGGAGATGAGGAAAATCTTTTTTAGTCAGAGAGTTGTGAATCTGTGGAATTCGCTGCCTCAGAAGGCAGTGGAGGCCAATTCTCTGGATGCTTTCAAGAAAGAGCTAGATAGAACTCTTAAAGATAGCGGAGTCAGGGGGTATGGGGAGAAAGCAGGAACAGGGTACTGATTGTGAATGATCAGCCATGATCACATTGAATGGTGGTGCTGGCTCGAAAGGCCGAATGGTCTCCTCCTGCACCTATTGTCTATTGTCTATTAAGTGGGTAAAATTGCGATTAGTGGTTAGATCTAATCCAGGGTTGATGTATTCAAGAGAGAGTTAGATTTAGCTCTTAGAACCAGCAGAATCAAGGGTATATGGGGAGAAAGCAGGAAGGGGGTACTGATTGTGGATGATCAGCCATGATCACATTGAATGGCGGTGCTGGCTCGAAGGGCCGAACGGCCTACTCCTGCACCTATTTTCTAAAACCTTGTCACTAAGCAATGGAATCGCAGATGATGGAGCACACAAGGAGGCATTCTACACAAAAGTAGAAGCCCGGTTGAGGGCCGGGCCGTGGCCTAGCGGGTAGAAGTCTGGGTCAGGGTCGACCGGGGCCTAGCGGGTAGAAGCCCGGATCAGGGCTGGGCCGGGGCCTAGCGGGTAGAAGCCCAGGTTAGGGCCGGGGCCTAGCGGGTAGAAGCCCCGGTCAGGGCCGGGCCGGGGCCTAGCGGGTAGAAGCCCGGGTCAGGGCCGGGCCGGGGCCTAGCGGGTAGAAGCCCAGGTTAGGGCCGGGTCCTAGCGGGTAGAAGCCCGGGTCAGGGCCGGGGCCTAGTGGGTAGAAGCCCGGGTCAGGGCCAGGGTCTAGCGGGTAGAAGCCCGGGTCAGGGCCGGGCCAGGGCCCAGCGGGTAGAAGCCCAGGTTAGGGCCGGGGCCTAGCTGGTAGAAGCCCAGGTTAGGGCCGGGGCCTAGCGGGTAGAAGCCCCGGTCAGGGCCGGGCCGGGGCCTAGCGGGTAGAAGCCCGGGTCAGGGCCGGGCCGGGGCCTAGCGGGTAGAAGCCCAGGTTAGGGCCGGGTCCTAGCGGGTAGAAGCCCGGGTCAGGGCCGGGGCCTAGTGGGTAGAAGCCCGGGTCAGGGCCAGGGTCTAGCGGGTAGAAGCCCGGGTCAGGGCCGGGCCAGGGCCCAGCGGGTAGAAGCCCAGGTTAGGGCCGGGGCCTAGCTGGTAGAAGCCCAGGTCAGGGCCGGGCCAGGGCCTAGCGGGTAGAAGCCCAGGTCAGGGCCGGGGCCTAGCGGGTAGAAACCCGGGTCAAGGCCAGGGCCTAGCGGGTAGAAGCCCAGGTCAGGGCCGGGCCGGGGCCTTGCGGGTAGAAGCCCGGGTCAGGGCTGGGCGGGGCCTAGCGGGTAGAAGCCTGGGTCAGGCGAAGCGGCCGATGGAGCCCACGGCTGGAAACGTCACCCACGCTCGTTCTCCAGAGATGCTGCCTGACCCGCTGAGTTACTCCAGCGCTTTGTGTCTATCTTAGATAGAGGGATGATGTTCATATGAGACTATGCTGAAGTCAATAAGTTAACTTCCTTCACAGTTAGTTTAGTTTAGTTTAGTTTAGAGATACAGCGCGGAAACAGGCCCTTTCGGCCCACCAGGTCTGTGCCAACCAGTGATCCCCACACATTAACACTATCCTACACACACTAGGGACAATTTTTACATTTACCAAGCCAATTAATCTACAAACCTGCACGTCTTTGCAGTGTGGGAGGAAACCGAAGATCTCGGAGAAAACCCACGCAGGTCACGGGGAGAACGTACAAACTCCGTACAGACTGTGCCCGTAGTCGGGATCGAACCCGGGTCTCCGGCGCTGCATTCGCTGTGAGGCAGCAACTCTACCGCTGCGCCACCGTGCAAGCTTACCGTGTCTTCATCAGGTGCAGCAGGTGAGGCCGGCCTTCAATGTGCAGCATGTAACGCACTCCGCTGTCCTGGTCACCCTGTTGGGGAGCGAAAGTAAGAGAGAGACCCATCAAAGTGCTGGACCGGAGTTAGATGAGGTTTCAATCTCTTACCTTGCTGGAGATGCGGTTGTTTTCCAGATAGTATCTGACTCTGATCGCTCTGCGGCCTAATATCGTGGAGCTGGAGGGCTTGCTCGGAACTGACTTTAATAATAATTAATACATTTTATTTGTCATATGTAGGTTGGCACAGGGTCAACGGTACTTTCGTGTTCTTGTTCTATGCCTGTATGAAACTTTGCGAGGTCTTCAAGATGCAACAGTAACTCAATGCTGGCAGCAAGACAACTAAAATGGCTGCAACACTGTGTACAGCCAAGGTAACTATGTACAACACATCTCCCTTTGTCCTGTACAGCGCCACCTGCTGCACGGGAGGAGCAACGGGTCCTCCCACCCCACACAGTCCATCAAACATCACAGGTACAATGAACTGTATTTGACAAGACAACGGATCACCTCAGCAGTAATATTCCAAGGATAAATAAGATTTTAAAAATGACATTAGTAAGGTAAAAAGACAATATTAAAAATAGGTAAAAAGACAATATTAAAAATAATCAACATATATGATTTGAAATGTGTTTATGAGTTCAGAAGCCTGATGGCCTGATGATAGAAACTGTTCTTAAGTCTGGTGGTACACGCAGCCATACTCCTGTATCGTCTGCCTGACGTTAACAAGGAGAACAGCCTGCGTGCTGGGTGGCTGTGGTCCTTGATGATGCTGCGTGCCTTCCGCAGGCACCGCCGGTAGAAAATGTCCTGAATGGCCGGGAGATGGTTGCCAGTGATGTGCTGTGCCGTCTTCACCACTCACTGTAGTGATTTGTGGCCGTGGGCAGAACAGTTCCCGTACCAGACTGTAATGCAGCCCGTCAGCAGGCTCTCGATGGGGCATCTGTAGAAGTTTGTGAGGATGCTGACGTTCATGCCAAACTTCATCAGTCTTCTCAGGAAGAAGAGCCGCTGGTGGGCCTTCTTTGTTATTGTGTCCGTGTGCAGTGTCCAGGAAAGGTCCTCAGTGATGTGCACACCGAGGAACTTAAAGCTGCTGACCCTTTCAACCTCAGCATCACCGATGCGGATGGGGAGGTGTCCACTCCCCCACTGTCTCCTGTAGTCCACGATCATCTCTTTAGTTTTGCTGACAGTGAAAGAGAGGTTATATTCCTGGCACCAGCCGTTTAGTGCCTTTACCTCGTCTCTGTAGGCCGTCTCATTGTTGTCTGTGATGAGGCTCAAGATGGTCGTGTCGTCAGCAAACTTTAGGATGCTGTTTGAGCTGTGCTTAGCAGTACAGTCGTGCGTGAACAGGGAGTACAGGAGAGGACTGAGCACACAGCCCTGTGGTGTGCCTGTGTTGAGGATCAGTGAGGAAGAGGTGTGGCTGCCAATTCTCACCACCTGGGGCCTGCCCGTCAGGAAATCGAATATCCATCCGCAGATGGAGGTCTCCAGTCCAAGATCACGGAGCTTGGGGACGAGTTTTGAGGGAATAATAGTGTTGAATGCCGAGCTGTAGTCAATAAAGAGCATTCTCACATATGTATTTCCTTTGTCCTGGTGGGTGAGCGCAGTATGTATTGCCATGGCGATGGCATCGTCCGTGGCCCTGTTTGGTCTATATGCAAACTGAAGAGAGTCCAAGGTGTCAGGGAGAGAGGAGCAGATGTGAGTTTTGACTAGTCGCTCGAAGCCCTTCACTGATGTCAGTGCGACAGGACGGTAGTTATTTAAACAGGAGGTTACTGGTTTCTTTGGAACAGGAACGATGGTGGATGCTTTGAAGGAGGTGGGAACCACAGACTGACTCAGAGAGAGGTTGAAGATGTTGGTGAACACCCCTGCCAGTTGATCAGCACGCGCTCTGAGGGCCCGCCCTGGAATACCATCCGGCCCTGGAGCTTTGCGGTCGTTGACCTTTTTGAAGGACCGCCTCACGTCTGTCGTTTGTAAGGACAGTGTGGTAGTCCCCCTGCACACCTGTGGGCTCATGGTGGGCGCTGTGTCGTCTGCATCGAAGCGGGCGTAAAAGGTGTTAAGCTCGTCCGAGAGCGATGCAGTCGGCTGAACAGTGCTCCTGTTTTTCCCTTTGTAGTCTGTGACCCAGCGTAGTCCACTCCACGTGCGTCTGGAGTCCAAGCTGCAGCAGTTAGATTCCATTTTGTTTCTGTAGTCTCTCTTGGCTTTCCTGATGGACTTCCGGAGGTCATATCTGGCTACCTTGTAGGCGTTGAGATCGCCTGAGTTGAAGGCAGTAGTCCGTGCTTTAAGTTTAGCACGGATTTCCCGTCCAGCCCAAGGTTTCTGATTTGGGTAAGTGCAGATGGTGGCTTTTGGAACCACATCATCGATGCACTTACTTACGTAGCCTAAGACAGAGTCTGTGTATTCGTTGATATTGCCTTCTGCTGCGTCTTCAAACATCTGCCAGTCAGTTGTGCCAAAGCAGTCCTGTAAAGCCTCATCAACCTCATTGTTCCATTTATATATGACCCTGGAAACCGTTGCCTATGCAGGCAGCAGTAGAATGGAACAGTGATCTGCCTTACCAAAAGCTGGGCGAGGGAGGGGCTGATAACAGTCTCTGAATGGGGTGTAACAATGGTTCAGGGTCTGCTCTGCCCTAGTGGGAAAAATGTTGGGAGAACCTTCTTCATATTGGTTCTGTTGAAGTCTCCCAGAACAATGAACGCAGCCTCAGACAATAGACAATAGACAATAGGTGCAGGAGGAGGCCATTCGGCCCATCGAGCCAGCACCGCCATTCAATGTGATCATGGCTGATCATTCTCAATCAGTACCCATTCCTGCCTTCTCCCCATACCCCCTGACTCCGCTATCCTTAGGAGCTCTATCTAGCTCAGGATGGGAGTTCTCCAGCTCATTTACAATCCCGTACAGTTCGTCCAGGGCTAGAGATTTATCAGCCTGTGGGGGGGTGTAAGCAGCAGTAAGGAGGACTGAACTGAACTCTCTGGGGAGGTAGAAAAGTCTAGCTTTAATAGTCAACAGCTCCAGAACTGGGGAGCAGTGTATAGTTAAAACGCAGACATCCATGGCCCACGAAGAGTTAACCATAAAGCACACTCCCCCTCCTCTCGGCTTGCCCGAGTCCTTCGTTCTGTCTTGTCGGTAAACGGAAAACCTCTCCGGAGTGACGGCACAGTCGGGTACGCTGGTCTCCAGCCAGGTCTCCGTGAACGCCAGAGCACAGCAGTTCTTAATGTCACGATGGTGTTCGATCCGTGCGCGCAACTCGTCTAATTTACTGTCCAGGGATTGCACATTAGCTAACAGAATGCTGGGCAGAGGGGGTTTGTCACTTCTTCGCCGGCTTCTGCACAGAGCGCCAGCACGCTTCCCTGATCTTTGCTTCCCTCCTCCGCCGTGCAGGTGGACAAAACACCCAGGGGAGGCCGTCGTCTGTGTTATCAATAGCTGGCTTGAGGTCCGCGTTGGCTGACGTTCCTATCTCCAAAGGTGTCTGCAGATCATACTGATAGTATATACATGTACATGTACATGTGATAATACAGCATGTGCAAAAGGAGCAGGTAGTAAAAAGTAAATCCACACAAGATTGCTGAGTTGATTCGGAGCTCTCGTCAGTACGGCCATCTGCACGGTGCACCGGAAGTGAATGTGGACTTACCATCGGAGCCGTTCCCTCGCCTGGGATCGACGCTCCAACTGTGGCCTGCGGACTTTAACGTCGAGGAGCTCGCAGTCTCGGGGCGAGGCCGAAGTCGGGAGCTCCAAGCCGCACGAAGTTCGACAAGCCCTGACCCGGGATAGATCGCCCGGCGAGGGGAAGCTGAGATCCCCCCTCCCCCCCCCCCTCCCCCAAACGCAGGAGCTGGATCTCCCCGACGAGGAAGGCCCACCGCTGCTGGCTACGGGAGTCAAGATCGTCCCGTCAACGGAAGGTTAGACGATGGAGGACAAAGAAGGGAGAGAATGAAAAAAAATTCGCCTTCCATCACAGTGAGGAATGTGGAGGAGTCACTGTGGTGGATGTTCATGTTAAAATGTATTGTGTGTGTCCTGTTGCTTTTTATTGTTATGGCTGTGTGGCAAATGAAGTTCCTCGTATGTTGCAAAACACGCTTGGCAAATAAAGTATGACTGTGATTGTGATGTTGTCAAGCTGGATAGGGTGCAGAGAACATTCACAGGGATGATGCCAGGACCTGAGGGCCACAGCTACAGGGAGAGGCTGAGCAGGTTAGGACTATTCCTTGGAGCGCAGGAGGATGATTGGTGATCTTATAGAGGTGTGTAAAATCATATTTTACCCAAATAGATCGGGTAGACGCACAGAGTCTCTTGCCCAGGCTAGAGGAATCGAAAACCAGAGGGCATAGGTTTAAGGTGAGGTGGGAATGATATAATAGGAATCTGTGGTAACTTTCTCAGTGGTGGGTGTATGGAACTAGCTGCAAGGGGAGGTATGTGGAAGGAAGGATATTCTTGCTATTGAGGGCGTGCAGCGTCGGTTTACTAGGTTAATTCCCGGAATGGAGGGACTGTCATATGTTGAAAGACTGGAGCGACTAGGCTTCTATACACTGGAATTTAGAAGAATGAGAGGGGATCTTATCGAAACGTATAAGATTATTAAGGGGTTGGACACGTTAGAGGCAGGAAACATGTTCCCAATGTTGGGGGAGTCCAGAACAAAGGGCCCTTAAGAATAGCGGAGTCAGGGGGTATGGGGAGAAGGCAGGAACGGGGTACTGATTGTGAATGATCAGCCATGATCACATTGAATGGCGGTGCTGGCTCGAGGGGCCAAATGGCCTCCTCCTGCACCTACTGCCTATTGTCTACATATAACAATAAAGCATCATTGAGTCATTGAGGTGAGTAATTGCAACAAACAGAGAGCCCAATAGCACATTCCTGGTACTCATATTACCTCCCAACTTCTATACTCCATATAAAATAGACACAAAATGCTGGGGTAAGTCAGTGGGACAGGCAGCATCTCTGGAGAAAAGGAATAGGTGGCATTTTAGATCGAGAAGGAAGTCTGAGGAAGGGACTTGACATGAAACGTCACCCATTCCTTCTCTCCAGAGATGCTGCCTGTCACGCTGAGTTGCTCCAGCATTTTGTGTCTATCTTCTCTACTGTTCCATGTTCTATGTTCCCAGCAACCAGTACTTACCAATTCTACTGCAATCAAAATCCTGCGTGGCACTGTGGTAGAGTTGCTTACAGCGCCGGAGACCCGGGTTCAATCATGACTATGGCTGCTGTCTGTACGGAGTTTGTACGTTCTCCCCGTGACCTGCGTGGGATTTCTCCCATCTTTAGTTTCCTCCCACACTATACTGTTACGTTGGTTAATTGGCTTGGTGTAAAATGTAAAATTGTCCCTATTGTATGTGTAGGATAGTGTTGATGTGCAGGCATCGCTGGTCGGTGCGGACTCAGTGGGCCAAAGGGCCTGTTTCCACGTTGTATCCCTAAACTAAACTAAACACTCCCACCTCTTCAGGAAACGCAAATAAAACATGATTTGACTAAAGGAGCAAGGAGGTCCTTCTGCAGTTGCACAGGGCCTTGGTGAGACCACACGTGAAGTATTGTGTGCAATTCTGGTCTAAGTTGAGGAAAGGCGTTATTGCTATTTAGGGGAGTGCCGTGCAGGTTCACCAGGTTAATTCCCAAGGTGGCGGGACTGACATATGATGAAAGGATGGATCGACTGGGCTTATATTCAATGGAATTTAGAAGGATGAGAGGGGATCTTATAGAAACATATAAAATTCTTGAGGGATTGGACAGGCTTGATGCAGGAAAAATGTTCCCGATGTTGGGGGAGTCCAGAACCAGAGTGTAAGAATAAGGGGTAGGCCATTTAGGTCTGAGATGAGGAGAAACTTTTTCAGCCAGAGAGTTGTGAATCTGTGGAATTCTCTGCCATAGAAGGCAGTGGAGGCCGATTCACTGGAGGCTTTCAAGAGAGTAACTCCCTATTTCGCTCTTTGGGAAATGGGGAGAAAGCAGGAACGGGGTACTAATTTTGGATGATCAGTCATGATCATATTGAATGGCGGTGCAGGCTCGAAGGGTCGAATGGCCGACTCCTGCTCCTATTTTTTATGTTTCTAAAATCATCTCCCTGGGAAGAGCACTAAAATGCCACTTAAATTTCAGCTTCACCTCTCTCTGTCATCAGCTACAAGATCCAGGAAGTTTGTAAATGGCTTTACGGATTAGAAACATAGAAACATAGAAAATAGGTGCAGGAGTAGGCCATTCGGCCCTTCGAGCCTGCACCGCCATTCAATATGATCATGGCTGATCATCCAGCTCAGTAACCTGTACCTGCCTTCTCTCCATACCCCCTGATCCCTTTAGCCACAAGGGCCACATCTAACTCTAAATCTTAAATATAGCCAATGAACTGGCCTCAACTACCTTCTGTGGCAGAGAATTCCACAGACTCACCACTCTCTGCGTGAAGATTTTTTTTCTCATCTCGATCCTAAAAGACTTCCCCCTTATCCTTAAGCTGTGACCCCTGGTTCTGGACTCCCCCAACATCGGGAACAATCTTCCCGCATCTAGCCTCTCCAACCCCTTAAGAATGTTATATGTTTCTATAAGATTCCCCCTCAGTCTTCTAAATTCCAGCGAGTACAAGCCTAGTCTATCCAGTCTTTAGTACAAGCCTAGTCTATCCAGTCTTTAGCACATACCTTCAGTGTGACTCACCAAACAACAGAAAAATAAATCCCCCTCCACAATAATAATGCTCAATTTCCAAGTATTTCACATTCCAGCATTTACACCAAGCCAACTAGCCTACAAACCCGTACGTCTTTGGAGAGTGGGAGGAATCTGAAGATCTGGCAGAAACCCCACGCAGGTCACGGAGAGAATGTACAAACCCTGTACAGACAAGCACCCGTGGTCAGGATCGAACCCTGGTCTCTGGCGCTGTAAGGCAGCAGCTCTACCGCTGCGCCACCGTGTCGCTCACCGTGCTAGTATGGAAGAAAATAATTTCACTGTGCGTCTGCACATGTGACAATAAAGCAGCGTTGAACCGTTGAACCAGGGTGAGGCCAGATACAAACTGGAAGGACAGCACCTCGTGTTCCACCTGGGTAGTCCTCAACCCAACGGGATGAACATTGAATTCTCCAATTTCAGGTAACCTGCTGCCACTGTGTCCCATTCTCTCTCCTTCAGATCTGCCCAGATCCTTTCATGCAACCTCTTATTTTCCAAGGACCATACCCAACCCAAGCCCTATCATCTGCTGAAGTGTCCTGACCCGAATGGTCACCTGTCCATGTCCACACAAGTTCACAAGTTACAGGAGTAGAATTAGGCCATTCAGCCCATCAAGTCTACCCCGCCATCCAATCATGGCTGATCTCTGCCTCCCAATCCCATTTTCCTGCCTCCTCCCCATAACCTTTGACACTCATTCTAATCAAGAATTTAAGGTAGACACAAAATGCTGGAGTAACTCAGCGGGTCAGGCTGCATCTCGGGTGAGAAGGAATGGGTGACGTTTTGGGTCTATTGTGGATAGGGTGAGCAGTTTTAAATACTTGGGAGTCCGCATCGCAGAGGATCTGACGTGGGCAACGCACATTGCCGCACTGGTGGGTAAGGCTAAGCAGCGCCTTAGACTCTGATCTACAGTCAATCGCAGCGCGTGCAGACGCAGCGGCCCCACACTCTCCCGATTTTTCGAGTGTTTTTAATGTTTTTTCAAGTTCGTCATGTTTGTCACTTCAACAACTCTGGGCAGTCAGCAGTAGACAGTATAGTCGTGAGTTCTTGCTGGACAAGAAAACAACATCATCAACACTGGACGCTACGCTTGCAGAGGAACCTAGCGGCCTCAGAATACTCTGCCTGACCTCGACCTCGGCCTCGAGTGCTGCCCCCCGGCTGGAAAGGAGACGCCGCAGGCGGTGTGAGAGGAAGCAGAAGAGGGGTAAGCGCGGAGGCATCCGGGCTAGGCTAGCGGCTAGCCCACACAGACCGGCTATTCCGAGCATGCTAATGGCTAATGTACGCTCACTGGACAATAAAATGGACACTATAAGACTTCTCCGGTCGACCCAGCGTGAGGTGAGGGAATGCTGTGTTTACCTTTTTACGGAAACATGGCTTAATGACAACATCCCGGACTCCGCTGTTCAGCTCGACCGGCTAACATGCTGCCGATCGGACAGAGCTACGGTTAGCGGGGGGAAGACTCGCGGCGGCGGTGTGATTGTTTACATCAGTGATGCTTGGTGTCGGGACGCTGTGTTGGTCTACAAACACTGGTTTTTTTTGTTTTTTTTTTTGTTTTTTTTTTGAAAAGCATATGTACAAATCGAAATTTTTTTAAAAAACACATTTGTTACAAAGTTCTTACATAGCTTCAATTTTTAAATTTTTGAAGAGAGAAAGTAAAAATAAAAATATAAAACTATAAACTTGGGGAGAGAGAGTAAGAGGGTTAAAAAAAAAAAAAGATCTAACAATAAAAATTAACGGGAGTAGATCCGGGAGACAAAAACCACAGCTGTACATCCAACCCCCAACTCAAGTTTCAACTTTTTATTTAATTTTTTTTTTAAAATTTTTTTAATTTTAGTCCTGTGCCAAACCCATTTACTTTTCTAAAAATTCAATAAATGGAGACCATATTTTTAAGAATAACTCAGGTTTGTCGATTAAGGCAAACCTTATTTTTTCCAAATGCAGGGTCTCTGTCATTTCCATAGTCCACATTTTAATTGTGGGGGTTATTGGTTTTTTCCAAAATTTAAGTATTAGTTTTTTCGCAGTTATTAGACTGTAATCAAGAAAATGTACCTGACTTACTGTAAAATTTGTAGTATGTTCTGATAATCCTAATATAATTAATTTTGGGTCCATATCTAATTTTTTATTAATAACTTTAGAAACTATTTTAAAAATCTCCAACCAGAAGTTTTGCATTTTTATACAAGTTACGAAAATATGAGTTAAATTAGCTTCTTGAAATTGACATTTATCACACATAGGAGAGATACTAGGAAAAATCCTATTTAATTTCGTCTTCGAATAATGTAATCTATGTATTATTTTAAATTGTATTAAGGAATGTCTAGTATTCAATGAACATTGATGTATATGTTGTAAACTTTCATCCCATATATCTTGCATTATAACTTGATTCAATTCGTCCTCCCATGCTCGTCTATAAGATTCTGATGACGGAATGTCAATGTCAAGGAGAATATTGTAAATAAAAGATATTAATTTATTTGAGTTATAATGTCGATTCAGGCATACATCAAGTATTTCTGGACCTCTAAACTTATATTCTTGCATGTGTGATTTTACATAATCTCTAAGTTGTAAATATCTAAAATAATTATTAACATGTAATCCGTACTTCTGCTGTAACTCCTGAAACGAAAGAAAAGTTCCCTTATGATAAAGATCTCCCACCCTTTTGATTCCATAACTTTTCCATTGAGCAAAGCCTCTATCTAAGACAGACGGTTTAAAAGAAGGATTATTCGCAATAGGAAGGAAAACAGATAATTTACTCAATTTTAACGTAAGCTTTAATTGTTTCCAGGTACGGATAACACTATGTATAATTGGATTACCTCCATATGTTTTTTTATTTAAATTTATTGGAGCTAAGAGGATCGCACCAATATCAAATGGTAAACAATCCTCTTTCTCCATCTTTAACCAATCCGATTGTTGATCAGAATCATCCAACCAGCAGGTTATATTTTTAATATTAACCGCCCAATAATAAAATAAAAAGTTAGGTAAAGCAATTCCTCCATTAATTTTAGACTTACATAAGTGTCTTTTATTTATTCTATGAGTCTTGTAGTCCCAAATAAAATTAGTAACAATTGAATCAATTTTTTTAAAAAACTTTTTTGGAAGGTAGATCGGAATTGCTTGAAATAAATATAATAGCTGTGGAAGAAAGATCATCTTTATAGCATTACTACGACCAACTAATGATATAGGAAGTGTTTTCCAAAATTGGATATTTCTGTGTAATTTAGCAAGTAAAGGAGGAAAATTTGATTTAAATAAAGAAGTATATTTCCTAGTCACGTAAATTCCAAGATATTTAAACTTTTCATAGGCAATTTTAAAAGGAAATTGTTGAAGTATAGCCGGATTATGCTCCATTATTGGCATAATTTCACTTTTATACCAGTTAATTCTATAACCTGAAAATGAACCAAATTGAGTTATGAGATTTAATAAATTCGGAATGCTAATTTCTGGCTTTGTAATATATATTAATACATCATCCGCATATAAAGAAATTTTATTGGTTGTATGTTTAGTGTTGTAGTGCAGGAAAAAAGAAGAGACAACTAAAACTACAACTACAATTAGTGCAGTTAGTGTTAGCCACCCTAAGGTGGCAAAAAATCTAAGGACTTCCGTGAGATGTAAAAAGAAATTAATACTAGCTCCGTTTTTTAACACAGTTATTTTTTTTTTTTCCCTGTTTTAAAATATATATACTTTTAGAAGCAAGGGGAAATAAACAGGACAGGCCCAAAGGAATTTAATCCAAAATCCAAAATAGGCTAGTTTTCCCCCCTAGGGTGTATTAGTTAAAGTCTACAAACACTGTTCACCGCTGGCGGAGTTTATGGTTGTGAAGTGCCGACCTTTCTACCTCCCGAGGGAGCTAACAGCTATCCTGTTAGTCGCTGTTTACATCCCTCCCAGTTCCAACAACAAGGACAGAGAGGAGGCACTCTGCGAACTGTACCGGGCCATCTCTGAGCAGCAGACAGCACACCCAGATGGCTTTCTCATCGTAGCTGGGGACTTCAACCATGCTAACCTAAAAACTGTCATGCCCAAAGTATACCAGCATGTTGATTTCCCAACACGAGAAAACAACACCTTGGACATGGTCTACACGACCATCAAAGGAGCATACAAGGCTTCCCCCCTCCCCCACATCGGCCTCTCTGATCACCTCACCGTTCTGCTGAAACCGGCATACAGACCCCGGGTGAAAGTCACCAAACCGGTTTCAAAAGAGGTACGTGTGTGGTCAGAGGACAGCACAGCTGCACTCCAAAACTGCTTTGAGACTACAGACTGGGACATGTTCAAGCAGGCAGCAACATACAACAACACAACCAACATCCAGGAATACACAGAGACAGTTACAGGCTACATCACCAAATGCATTGACGATGTGACCCACACCAGAGCCATCACCATCCGGGCTAACCAGAAGCCATGGCTGACAGGGGAGGTCCATGGGCTGCTGAGGGTCCGCAACGCTGCCTTCAGAGAGGGCAATCCAGCCGGTCTCAGAGCAGCCAGGGCCAACCTTTCCAGTGGCATCAGGAAAGCCAAACAACACTACACCCGGCGCATCACAGCCCACTTCAGTGACAGCAGAGACACACGGAGCCTGTGGAAGGGTATTAGGACTATCACGGACTACAAACCCTTACCACAGACCTGTGACAGTGACACCTCTCTCTTGAACGACCTCAACGGCTTCTTTGCACGCTTTGAAGCACAGAGCAACACACCTGCGCAGAAAACAACTCCCCCCCCCCCAACGACCAGGCTATTTGTCTGTCTCCAGGCAGTGTGAGGAGCACACTGTTAAGGATTAACACCCGGAAAGCTTCTGGACCTGACAACATTCCTGGTCGTGTGCTAAAAGACTGCGCAGCTGAGCTCACAGATGTCCTCACAGACATCTTCAACATCTCCCTGAGCCAGGCTGTTGTTCCCTTGTGCTTCAAAGAAACCACCATCATACCTGTGCCCAAGAAGTCTTCTCCATCCTGCTTCAACGACTACCGCCCTGTAGCGCTGACTTCAACCATCATGAAGTGCTTCGAGAGGCTGGTCATGAAGCAGATCAGATCCAACCTCCCCCCCTCCCTGGACCCGTTTCAGTTTGCATATCGAGCTAAGCGGTCCACTGAGGATGCCATCTCCTCTGCTCTACACCCAGCCCTCACCCACTTGGACACTAAAAACTCATATGTTAGGATGCTGTTCATAGACTTTAGCTCAGCATTCAACACCATCATCCCCCAGCAGCTGGTTTGTAAACTAACAAATCTGGGCCTCAGCCCCCTTCTCTGCAACTGGCTGCTGGACTTCCTCACTGCCAGACCCCAGTCCGTACGGGTCGGCAGCAACACATCGGACACCATCACGCTGAGTACGGGTGCCCCACAAGGATGTGTGCTAAGCCCCCTGCTCTTCACCTTGCTGACCCACGACTGCACACCCACCTACAGCTCCAACCACTTCGTCAAGTTTGCGGATGACACAACAGTGGTGGGTCTCATCAGCAACAACGACGAGACCCACTACAGGAAGGAGGTGGACCAGCTGGCCGCGTGGTGCACAGACAACAATCTCTTCCTGAATGTGGAGAAAACAAAGGAGATTGTTGTCGACTTCAGGAGAACGCACACCCAACACCCCCACCCACTGACCATCAATGGTGCTGCTGTGGAGCAGGTGAGCAGCACCAAATTCCTGGGGGTGAACATCACCGAGGATCTCTCCTGGAGCAACAACATCACGTCCATCGCCAAGAAAGCCCAGCAGCGCCTCTACTTCCTCCGCAAACTGAAGAGAGCGGGAGCCCCCACACCCATCATGTACACTTTTTACCGAGGCGCCATCGAGAGCATCCTCAGCTGCTGCATCACTGTGTGGTTCGGAAGCTGCACAGCCTCCAGCCGCAAGACCCTGCAGCGCATAGTGAACACTGCTGAGAGGATCACTGGCGCCTCACTCCCAACACTCCTGGTCCTTTACACCACCCGCCTCACCCGCAAAGCATTGAGCATTGTGGGTGACCCCTCCCACCCCTCCAACAGCCTCTTCACCCTCCTGCCTTCAGGGAGAAGGTTTCGCAGCCTGAGGTCAAGCACCACCCGACTAAAGAACAGTTTTTTCCACCAGGCTGTCAGGATGCTGAACTCTCTCCCCTCCCTTCCTCCTCTCTCCCCTGCCCCTATTGGACCTGGACTTTAACACCCCACACACACGCACATCCAGCACCAGACACTTTTTTTTAATTTTTTAATTTTTTTAACGCATTTGAAGTGACTATATTTTATATTTTATGTTGATTGTTGTTTGCTGTGCCTTTTTAATTTTAACTTAGTTTTATGCACTTTGTTCCTCGGGATTGTGGGAAACGGTATTTCGATTTTCTGTCTGTGTAAACTGGCTGAGGATTGACAATAAAATTGACTTTGACTTTGACTTTGACTTACCACCTTAGACAACTGAGGAAATTCAGAGTGTCTCAGAGGATCCTTCATTGCTTCTACTCTGGGGCTGTAGAGAGCATCCTGTCCGGCAACATTACAGTCTGGTTTGGGAACAGCTCTGCCCAGGACAGGATAGCCCTGCAGAGAGTAGTGCGTTCGGCAGAACGCACCATGGGAACTACACTCGTCCCCCTGCAGGACCTATACATCAGGAGGTGCAGATCCAGAGCAAGCAAGATCATGAGGGACCCCTGCCACCCCAGTAACGGACTGTTCCAGATGCTACGATCAGGCAAACGCCTCCGCTGTCACGCTGTGAAAACGGAGAGGATGAGACGGAGCTTCTTCCCACAGGCCATCAGGACTGTCAACTTTTATAACCCCAGAGACTACATTTTTGTCGACAATAATAGTAACTTATTAACTTTATTTATATGCTGTAACTGTAATTCTTTTTGTGTACAACCCGCAGGCATTGCCACTTGACTTGACTTGTTAAAAGAAATATGTTGTTAAGCTGGAAAAGGTGCAGAAAATCTTTACCCGAATGTTGCCAGGACTGGAGGGCCTGAGCTATAGGGATGGGGTTGAGCAGACTAGGACTTTATAATTGGAGCGTAGGAGGATGAGGGGTGATCTTCTAGCAAGATCATGAGAGGAATAGATCAGGTCCATTTTTTTGCCCAGAGTAGGTGGAATCGAGAACCAGAGGACATGGGTTTAGCGTAAGGGGTAAGATTTAATGGGAACCTGTTTTTTTACACAAAGGGTGGTAGGTGTATGCCGAGTTGAGCCGGGTAGTATCACAATTTTTAAGAAACATTTGGACAGGCACATGGATAGGACAGGTTTAGAGGGATATGGGCCAAAAGCAGGCAGGTGGGACTAGTGTAGCTGGGGCATGTTGGTCGGCGAGGGCAAGTTGAGCCGAAGGGCCTGTTTCCATACTGTATGATTCCGTGACTCTAAGTAGTTCTGTGACTATAATAAGCAAGCATACCCTCCCATTTCCTTTCCTGTACAAAACATGGGTGAAAAATAAAAGACGCATCTCACCTCAGTGGAATCTTTTGACAGCATACTCAGCGGCCCAAATGGTTTCTCCACGGCAATTATTTCATGGGCTGCCCGGGGCAGTTTGTGTCTCTTTTGCATCTGCAAGAAGCAGTCCCCTGCAAGGAAGATGTTTGTGCTGTCAAAAACTGGATGCAAAGCCAAAATACTTTAAGACTCTACTTTAAAAAATGACAAAAGATGCTGGAAGCGCTCAACAGGTCACACAGTGTAAGACCAGAACTGTTCACAGTAAGGTCATAAGGTCATAAGGGACAGGAGTAGAATTAGGCCATTCGGTCCATCAAGTCTACTCTGCCATTCAATCACGGCTGATCTATCTCACATTCCTAACCCCATTCTCCTGTCTTCTCCCCATAACCCCTGACACCTGTACAACCACTTTACCTTTATATTTAGATCTTTAGGACCAAGACTTTATCATGTTGGAACAGAACTTCCCACTTACAAAATCATGAGAGGGATAGATCGGGTAGATGCACACAGGTTTTTTTTACCCAGAGTAGGGGAATCGATGACCAGAGGACATAGGTTCAAGGTGAAGGGGAAAAGATTTAATAGGAATCCGAGGGGTAACTTTTTCCACACAGAAGGTGGTGAATGTATAGAACGAGCTGCCAGAGGAGGTAGTTGAGGCTGACTATCCCATCATTTAAGAAACAGTTGGACAGGTACATGGATACCTGTATTCATGTACAGGTATGTGAATGAATACCTGTTTGGAGGTTTGGAGGGTTAGGGACCAAACGCAGGCAAGTGGGACTAGGGTAGCTGTGACATTGTTGGCCAGTGTGGGCGAGTTGGGCCGAAGGGCCTGTTTCCACACTGTATCACTCTATGACACTAACTTCTGCATTTGATGTAGAAACAAAAAACTGCAGATGCTGCTTTAGCAAGATAGTCCGAACGACATCAAAGAGGTAGATAGTGGATCAGCACTATCTACCTCTTTGATGTCGTTCGGACTATCTTTGATCGTACTATGCTGGCTTTACCTTGCACTAAACGTTACTCCCTTATCATGTAACTACAGGGAGACACTGCAAATGGATTGATTATAATCATATAAAAGGACTGGACAAGCTGGATGAGGGAAAAATGTTCCCAATGATGAGGGAGTCCAGAACCAGGGGCCACAGTCTAAAAATAAGGGGGAGGCCATTTAAAACTGAGGTGAGAAGAGACTTTTTCACCCAGAGAGTTGAGAATTTGTGGAATTCTCTGCCACAGAAGACAGTGGAGGCCAATTTACTGGATGGATTTAAAAGAGAGTTAGATAGGGCTCTCTGGTCAGCGTGGACTCGGTGGGCCGAAGGGCCTGTTTCTGCGCTGTATCTCTTAACTAAAGTAAACTAAACTAAACTAGCCCTGGCAATACGTTCAAGGCAGCCACCACCCTCTGTGTAAAAAGCTTTCCCCGCACATATGTTTGATATGCTGAAGCAATAAAGAAACAAAGTTTAGTTCAGAGATTCAGTGCGGAATCTGGCCTTTTGACCCACCGAGTCCACGCCGACCAGCGATCCCCGCACATTAACACTATCCTACACTCACCAGGAACAATTTTACATTTACACCAAGCCAATTAACCTACAAACCTGTACGTCTTTGGTGTGTGGGAGGGAACTGAAGATCTCGGAGAAAACCCACGCGGGTCACGGGGAGAACGTACAAATTCCGCACAGAATCGAACCGGCAAGGCAGTAGCTTTACCATATAACCATATAACCATATAACAACTACAGCACGGAAACAGGCCCTTTCGGCCCCACCAGTCCACGCCGACCACTTTCTCTGACCTAGTCTCATCTACCTGCTCTCAGACCATAACCCTCCAATCCCCTCCTATCCATATACCTATCCAATTTACTCTTAAATAATAAAATCGAGCCTGCCTCCGCCACTTCCACCGAAAGCTCATTCCATACAGCCACCACCCTCTGAGTAAAGAAGTTACCCCTCATGTTACCCCTAAACTTTTGTCCCTTAATTCTGAAGTTATGTCCCCTTGTTGGAATCTTGCCCACTCTCAAAGGGAAAAGCCTACCCACGTCAACTCTGTCCGTCCCTCTTAAAATTTAAAAAACCTCTATCAAGTCCTCAACCGCTGCGCCACCGTGCTGCCCAAGCTTTGCAAAAGATTACGTAAAAGCTTTGCAAAGAATAAAGAAATAAGATTTGTTTGTCTAATTATCAGAGCATATCACAGGAGCACTAAACATAATAGCCATTAAATGCACGTATATACGCTTATATGGTGCACAAGATAATTTATACCTTCAGGGAACATTCAATTTGGAAATCACTGAACTTCTAACATTCTTTCTCATCAATGCTTTCCCAATTTGTGCAATTCACTAATTATAATTAACATTTCCAGGCACTGTACTACAAAGTTAGTCATATACATTAGTTTAGTTCAGTTTAGTTTAGAGATGCAGTGCAGGAACATAGAAACATAGAAAATAGGTGCAGGAGGAGGCCATTCGGCCCTTCGAGCCTGCACCGCCATTCAATATGATCATGGCTGATCATCCATCTCTGTATCCCGTACCTGCCTTCTCTCCATACCCCCTGATCCCTTTAGCCACAAGGGCCACATCTAACTCCCTCTTAAATATAGCCAATGAACTGGCCTCAACTACCTTCTGTGGCAGAGAATTCCACAGATTCACCACTCTCTGTGTGAAAAAAAACTTTCTCATCTCGGTCCTAAAAGACTTCCCCCTTATCCTTAAACTGTGACCCCTTGTTCTGGACTTCCCCAACATCGGGAACAATCTTCCTGCATCTAGCCTGTCCAACTCCTTAAGAATTTTGTAAGTTTCTATAAGATCCCCCCTCAATCTTCTAAATTCCAGCGAGTACAAGCCGATCCAGCGAGTACAAGCCGACAAGCGATCCCCACACACTAACCCTACCCTACACAAACTAGGGACAATTTACATTTGTACCAAGCTAATTGACCTGTGTATCTTTGGAGTGTGGGAAGAAACAGAAGATCTCGGAAAAAATCCACGCAGGTCACGGGGAGAACGTACAAATTCTGTACGGACAAACACGCATGGTCGGGATCGAACCTGGGTCTCTGGCGCAGTCAGGCAGCAACTCTGCCGCTGCCTACTGTGCCAGTCAGGTAGCATCTTTGGATAACATGGATAGGTGGTGTTTCGGGTCGAGACCCTCTCATTTCAATCAGACTGAAACATCACCTGTCCATAAGTTCATAAGTCCTAGGAGCAGAATTAGGCCATTCACCCCATCGAGTCTACTCTGCCATTCAATCACGGCTGATCTATCTCTCCCTCTCAGGCCCGTTCTCCTGCCTTCTCCCCATAACCACTGACACCCGTACAAATCAAGAATCTGTCAATCTCTGCTTTAAGAAAGTTCCATTGACCTGGCCTCCACAGCCTTCTGCGGCAATGAATTCCACAGATTCACCACCCCCTGACTGAAGAAATTCCACCTCATCTCCTTTCTAAAGCTACGTCCTTTTTTTTCTGAGGCTATGGACTCTGCTCCGAGACTCTCCCACTATCCACGTTCTCCTGAGTTACTCCAGCACCTTGTGTCTTTAGACACAAAAAGCTGGAGTAACTCAGTGGGACAGGCAGCATCTCTGGAGAGAAGGAATGGGCGACGTTTCGGGTCGAGACCCTTGTTCAGACCCTTTTTGTAAACCAGCGCCTGCAGTTCCTTGCTTCTGAAAGTCCCACTTAAGCTTCTTACACTTATTTCCCACATTAAGGTTCAGCTTGACCCAGGACATTGATGCACAACATACCTCTGACAAGCAAGCTGAAGCAGAGAAGGAGATGTATTGATTCCATTGATGCCCGACCACAAAGGGTTCCTTGCTCAAAGAGATCCTGCAAGAACGCCAACTCTTCCTACACGATGGCTTGACTAAATGTGGGTGTTTTAAGAGAGCAGAGTTGGGTAGGAAGAAAAATAACTCCGCCCATTATGAAATATGATCTTTCATCGACCCACTTATTGATTCTTGGAAAAACATAATTGTGCTGGCTGGCCTCAGAAACTATACATCATCATCTAAGGTGCCAGAGTCCCTGAAGGGTGTTGATTATCATCCAATGCGATCACTCCACTCCACACTTCGCTCCACCTGTTTACTCATGGATCTCTTGATTAGGTTCATTTCTGGTCTTATATGATTTCATTGGATTGCTCGCAGACAAAATATTTTTACTTCTTTCCATGGAGTACGTGACAATAATAAATCATTGTCAATAAAGATTTCCGTGGAATTTCAGCCAAAACATTCAAGGGCAGTGCCAAAGGTTCACATAATTACAGAGGCATGGGGATCTCAGATTAGCAACAGTTCTCTTTCCACAGAATTTACGAGTGCTTTTTGGAATTTTTTAACTTCATTTGATCATGTTATCAGGTTGGTGAATCAGTGGAGATCATTTCCACAGAAGGAGAGAAGGAAGGAGAATTTGGAAGAGAGGGAAAGATAGATCAGCCATGATTGAATGGTGGCGTAAACTTGATGGGCCGAATGACCTAATTCTGCTCCGATCACATGAGCATAGACAGATTTCCGGGTTGATTTAGTTTAGTTTAGTTTAGAGATACAGTGTGTCAAACAGGCCCTTCAGCACAGAGTCCCCGCCGATCAGTGATCCCTGCACCCTAACACTATCCTGCACAGACTGGGGACAATTTACAATTTTACCAAGCCAATTAGCCGACAAACCTGTATATCTTTGGAGTGTGGGAGATCCCAGAGAAAACCCATGCAGGTCACGGGGAGAACATACAAACTCCGTACGAACAGCACCTGTAGTCAGGATCGAACCCGGGTCTCTGGCACTGTGAGGCAGGAACTCTACCGCTGCGCCACAGTGCCGAAGTTTTGACATTGACTTTCAACACTGTGCATTGTTTTGATTTTAATTCACCATCTTATGCCGTGCACTCCTGCCTAAAGGTCACAATAGATAATAGACAATAGGTGCAGAAGGAGGCCATTCGGCCCTTCGAGCCAGCAACGCCATTCAATGTGATCATGGCTGATCATTCTCAATCAGTTCCCCGTTCCTGCCTTCTCCCCATACCCCCTGACTCCGCTATCCTTAAGAGCTCTATCCAGCTCTCTCTTGAATGCATTCAGAGAATTGGCCTCCACTGCCTTCTGAGGCAGAGAATTCCACAGATTCACAACTCTCTGACTGAATTTTTTTTCCTCATCTCAGTTCTAAATGGCCTACCCCTTATTCTTAAACTGTGGCCCCTTGTTCTGGACTCCCCCAACTTTGGGAACATGTTTCCTGCCTCTAATGTGTCCAACCCCTTACACGTTTCGATAAGATCTCCTCTCATCTCCTCTCATCCTTCTAAATTCCAGTGTACACATGCCTAATCGCTCCAGTCTTTCAACATACGACAGTCCCGCCATTCCCGGAATTAACCTAGTAAACCTACGCTGCACGCCCTCAATAGCAAGAATATCCTTCCTCAAATTTGGAGACCAAAACTGCACACAGTACTCCAGGTGCGGTCTCACTAGAGCCCTAGGGTCACACCACGTACAACATTCACTGACAGGATGTGTGTTACAGCGGCTTGATGAGTGCTTCATCACCTTTCAGGAGATGCTGTGTGGTAATCATCCATCTTGTCATGTTGGAGACCCTCTAGAGAAGGTGGTGCAGAAGCAGACCCGCTGCCCTAGAGCGCCAGAGACCCGGGTTCCATCCCGACTAGGGGTGCTGTCTGTACAGAGTTTGTACGTTCTCCCCGTGACCTGGGTGGGTTTTTTTTCCGAGATCTTCGGTTTCCTCCCACGCTCCAAAGACGCACGGGTCCGTAGGCTAATTAGCTTGGTGAAATTGTAAGTTTGTCCCTCGTAAATTGCTGCTGGTCGGCGCCTCAGTGGGCCGAAGGACCTGTTTCTGCGCTGTATCTCCAAAGTCTATAGTCTGAAGTGATCCCATACTGCTGTTTCTGTGGAGTCCCATGCTTTTAACCAGTGATAGAACACAGAACATAGAACAGTACAGTATAAGAAAATAACTGCAGATGCTGGTACAAATCGATTTATTCACAAAATGCTGGAGTAACTCAGCAGGTCAGGCAGCATCTCGGGAGAGAAGGAATGGGTGACGTTTCGGGTCGAGACCCTTCTTCAGACTGATGTCGGGGGTGGGACAAAGGAAGGATATTGGTGGAGACAGGAAGATAGAGGGAGATCTGGGAAGGAGGAGGGGAAGGGAGGGACAGAGGAGCTATCTGAAGTTGGAGAAGTCGACGTTCATACCACCGGGCTTCAAACTGCCCAGGCGAAATATGAGGTGCTGCTCCTCCAATTTCCGGCGGGCCTCACTATGGCACTGGAGGAGGCCCATGACAGAGAGGTCAGACTGGGAATGGGAGGGGGAGTTAAAGTGCTGGGCCACCGGGAGATCAGTTGCGTTAATGCGGACCGAGCGCAGGTGTTCAGCGAAGCGATCGCCGAGCCTGCGCTTGGTTTCGCTCTCTTATTTATATCGGCGAAACCAAGCGCAGGCTCGGCGATCGCCTCGAGGCAGCAGTTTGACTGCCTGACCGCGGGAGAGGAACGGAGGAGGAGATAAGACTTTTCTTTGCCTTCCATCACAGTGAGGGTGTGCCTGGAGGAATCACCGCGATGGTTGTCTGTGTTAAACTTGTGTGATTGTGTGTCTTGTGCTCTTTATTGTTTGTGACTGCGTGGTAACGACAATTTCGTTCTAATTTATTTTTGAATGACAATAAAAGCAATTTGATTTGGTTTGATTTGGTTTGATTATTTTCACGTGTACCGAAGCACAGTGAAAAGCTTCTTTGCTCGCAAAACACACCTTATAGCTACGCCCTCTAGTGTTGGAGATTTCCGCCCTGGGATAAAGGTTCAGACTGTCTATCTTATCTATGTCTCTCATAATTTTAGTTCAGTTTAGTATATGGTCACGTGTACAGTGAAAAGCTTTTTTTGTTACGTGCTTACCATTCAGCAGAGATACAATACATGATCACAATCCATTTACAGTGTACAGATTCATGATAAGGGGTGTAGGAAAATAACTGCAGATGCTGGTTCAAATCGAAGGTAGACACAAAATGCTGGAGTAACTCAGCGGGTCAGGCAGCGTCTCAGGAGAGAAGGATTCCTTCTCTCCTGAGATGCTGCCTGACCCACTGAGTTACGCCAGCATTTTGTGTCTACCTTCATGATAAAGGGATAATGTTTAGTGCAAAGTAAAGCCAGCAAGGTCCGGTCAAGTATAGTCCGAAGGACATCAAAGTAATTTATATACATCTGTCAAGTCTCTCCTCCATCTCCAACATTCCAGAGAAAATAATCCCTCGTCATGGAGTGATACAGTGTGGAAACAGGCCCTTCGGCTCAATTTGTCCACAACGGCCAACATCTCCCAGCTACATTAGTCCCACCTGCTTCGTTTGGCCCATATCCATCCAAACCTGTCCTGTCCATGTACCTGTCTAACTGCTTCTTAAACGTTGGGATAGTCCCAGCCTCAACTACCTCCTCTGGCAGTTCACTCCATACACCCACCACCCTTTGTGTGAAAAAGTTACCCCTCAGATTCCAATTAAATCGTTTCCCCTTCACCTTAAACCCACATTCTTTGGTCCTCGATTCCCCTACTCTGTGCAAGAGACTCTGTGCATCTACCCGATCTATTCCTCTCATCATTTTATACCAGTGTACCAAGTGTACACAATGAAAAGGTTTGTTTTGCATGCTGTCCAAATAAATCAGATAATACAATACATAACACAGTCGAGGCAAACTGAAATACAACAGCTAGAGCAAAGAGGAAGATTTAGAGTGTAGAATATAGTCAGAATCATACAGCATGGAAACAGGTCCTTCAGCCCAACTTGCCCACGCCGACCAACATGACCCATCTACACTAGTCCCAAGTGCCTGCTTTTGGCCCATATCCCTCTAAACCTATCCTATCCATAATAGAGTTAAAATAGGGGTGAAGGGGATGGGGCTCAGGAGGGAAGAGGGGAGGGAGGATGGGGGGAAGGGGATGGGGAGTGGATTCGGGGGGGAGGAGAGGGGAGGGGAGGGAGGGGTGAAGGGGATGGGGAGGGGTGAAGGGGAGGGGGGAGGGGAGGAGGGGCTGCTGCACCAATGTAGGAGAGGTTTGGACCCAACGGGTCCAATTGGTCTAGTTATAACTTAAACATGTGCTAGAAATGGTGTTAGATTTACAGGAAGGAAAGAGATTTTAAAAAGTAGAGCAATTGTATCAGGTGATAGTAGATCCTCACTAGATATCCTACTGGATAGAGCTCTTAAGGATAGCGGAGTCAAGGGGGTATGGGGAGAAGGCAGGAACGGGGTACTGATTGAGAATGATCAGCCATGATCATATTGAATGGTGGTGCTGGCTCGAAGGGCCGAATGGCCTATCCCTACATTGTCTATTGTCTATTGTCTATTGTCTCATCAGCAACCATCCCACCAAGGTAACCACAATGTAAGTTCTTCCCGAAATGCTAACCTCAATTTGTTTAAACATTTACAGTACCTGTTTTGTAACCACTCTTAGTAATGAAAAGATGTTAATGGCTAATAGGCCTTTTACTGACATTACTTTGTTTGGATCAATTATGATTCCTCAATTTGTGAAATGTATAGACAGTTTCGGTGGCAATGTTTTCACATTGCACAATATGGTTGAACCTGCATCCGAATGGTGCATCCACACTCACCACATTCAAAACATCGCTGAAGTCTCACCTGTTCAGTACTGCCTTCAACCACTGAAGGTCACCTCACCTTCTGTCTCATTTCTCTGTTCGTTTATTTATTTACTTATTTATCTACTTATTCATTTCCCTATGTTCTCTAAATCTCTGTAAAGCGTCTTTGAGTATATGAAAAGCGCTATATAAATAAAATACATTATTATTATTATTATTAAATTCCATTGCTCTGCTCCATTTTTCTTGGACCAGCTCCAGAGTATTTTTCTGTAATTGCTCCTGCCAGAATTATCGAAGATGGACGCAAAAAGCCGGAGAAACTCAGCGGGACAGGCAGCATCTCTGGAGAGAAGGAATGGGCTGACTTTTCGGGTCGACACCCTTCTTCAGACTAGTTAGGGAAAAGGGAAACCAGAGATAAAGACGAAGATGTAGAGAGATAAAGAACGACGAATGAAAGATATGCAAAAAAAAAGCAACAGGCCATTGTTAGCTATTTGCTGGATGAAAGCAAGAAGCTGGTGTGACTTGGGTGGGGGAGGGATGGGGAGAGAGGGAATAGACAATAGACAATAGGTGCAGGAGGAGGCCATTCGGCCCTTCGAGCCAGCACCGCCATTCAATGTGATCATGGCTGATCATTCTCAATCAGTACCCCGTTCCTGCCTTCTCCCCATACCCTCTGACTCCGCTATCCTTAAGAGCTCTATCCAGCTCTCTCTTGAATGCATTCAGAGAATTGGCCTCCACTGCCTTCTGAGGGAGAGAATTCCACAGATTCACAACTCTCTGAAATTTTTTTCCTCATCTCAGTTCTAAATGGCCTACCCCTTATTCTTAAACTGTGGCCCCTTGTTCTGGACTCCCCCAACTTTGGGAACATGTTTCCTGCCTCTAACGTGTCCAACCCCTTACACGTTTCGATAAGATCTCCTCTCATCTCCTCTCATCCTTCTAAATTCCAGTGTACACATGCCTAGTCGCTCCAGTCTTTCAACATACGACAGTCCCGCCATTCCGGGAATTAACCTAGTAAACCTACGCTGCACGCCCTCAATAGCAAGAATATCCTTCCTCAAATTTGGAGACCAAAACTGCACACAGTACTCCAGGTGCGGTCTCACTAGAGCCCTAGGGTCACACCACGTACAACATTCACTAACAGGATGTGTGTTACAGCGGCTTGATGAGTGCTTCATCACCTTTCAGGAGATGCTGTGTGGTAATCATCCATCTTGTCATGTTGGAGACCCTCTAGAGAAGGTGGTGCAGAAGCAGACCCACTGCCCTAGAGCGCCAGAGACCCGGGTTCCATCCCGACTAGGGGTGCTGTCTGTACAGAGTTTGTACGTTCTCCCCGTGACCTGGGTGGGTTTTTTTTACGAGATCTTCGGTTTCCTCCCACACTCCAAAGACGCACGGGTCCGTAGGCTAATTAGCTTGGTGAAATTGTAAGTTTGTCCCTCGTAAATTGCCGCTGGTCGGCGCCTCAGTGGGCCGAAGGACCTGTTTCCGCGCTGTATCTCCAAAGTCTATAGTTTGAAGTGATCCCATACTGCTGTTTCTGTGGAGTCCCATGCTTTTGACCAGTGATAGAACACAGAACATAGAACAGTACAGCACAGGAACAAGCCCTTCGGCCCACAATGTCTGTGTCGAACATGATGCCAAGTTAAACGAATCTCCTCTGCCTGTACATGATCCATGTCCCTCCATTCCAGGCACTTCCATGCGCCTATCTAAAAGCCTCCTAAACACCACTCTGTGTAAAACATTTGTCCCGCAGATCTCCTTTAATTTCCCCCCCCTTTAGTTTAGTTTAGTTTAATTCCGGAAGTGGCTGCGCCTTGCGGCTGTGGCTCACCGGCAGTCTGTCTGTCTTTTTCTTTCTTTGCGTACTGTTAGCGTTTAAATGTATGTAATGTAATGACCTATTTTTAGCCGTGTATATGTGGGGGTTGGTGGGGTGGTGGGGGAAACCTTTTGTTTTAAATCTCCTCCTCAACGGAGATGCGACCTTTTTCTGTGTCGTATCTCCGTTCGCGCTACGCCCTAACGGCGGGGAGTTGGCGGCCTCCAGCTGGGATCGACCTTGAAGGCTCCGGTCGCAGGGCCTGGACTCACCATCACGGAGGCTTCGGCCGCAGGCCCTGTGGACCGCAACATCAGGAGCTCGCAGGCCCCTGGCTGGCGACCAGCTTTCGGGAGCTCCAGCCGTAGCAGCTTCGACCGCCCCGAAGCGCGAGGTTCGATCGACCCGCTCGCAGGACCTTCATCGCCCTGCGTGGCTCGGCCGCGGCACTTTCCATCGCCCGGTGGGGACTCAGGCCCTTCATCAGCCTGCTCGGCTCGGCTCGGCCTGGGACCTTCCATCGCCCGGCGGGGGCTTCAAACGTCGGGAGCCTCGATCGCCTCGAGGCAGCAGTTTGACTGCCTGACCACGGGAGAGGAACGGAGGAGGAGATAAGACTTTTCTTGCCTTCCATCACATTGAGGGTGTGCCTGGAGGAATCACCGCGATGGTTGTCTGTGTTAAACTTGTGTGATTGTGTGTCTTGTGCTCTTTATTGCTTGTGACTGCGTGGTAACGACAATTTCGTTCAAATTTATTTTTGAATGACAATAAAAGCAATTTGATTTGATTTGATTTGATTTGGTTTGATTATTGTCACGTGTGAAAAGCTTCTTTGCTCACGTAAATCACCTTATAGCTACGCCCTCTAGTGTTGGAGATTTCCGCCCTGGGATAAAGGTTCAGACTGTCTATCCTATCTATGTCTCTCATAATTTTAGTTCAGTTTAGTATATGGTCATGTGTACCGAGGTACAGTGAAAAGCTTTTTTTGTTACGTGCTTACCATTAAGCGGAGAGACAATACATGATCACAATCCATTTACAGTGCACAGATTCATGATAAGGCATTTGGCCTTCCATCACAGTGAGAAGGGACTGGAGGAGACTCACTGTGATGGATGTTTCTTTTGTTTGGTGTTAGTGTATGATTGTATGTGTTATTGCATTTTTATTGATTATTCTTATTGGTCTTAATGTTTCAACTGCGGGTAATGTTTCATTTCACTACACATTTATGTGTATGTGACAAATAAACCACTATTGACTATTGACTATTGACTATTGATAAGGGGTGTAGGAAAATAACTGCAGACGCTGGTTCAAATCGAAGGTAGACACAAAATGCTGGAGTAACTCAGCGGGTCAGGCAGCGTCTCAGGAGAGAAGGATTGGGTGACGTTTCGGGTCGGGACCCTTCTTCAGACTGAAGAAGGGTCTTGACCCGAAACGTCGCCCATTCCTTCTCTCCTGAGATGCTACCTGACCCACTGAGTTACGCCAGCATTTTGTGTCTACCTTCATGATAAAGGGATAATGTTTAGTGCAAAGTAAAGCCAGCAAGGTCCGGTCAAGTATAGTCCGAGGGACATCAAAGTAATTTATATACATCTGTCAAGTCTCTCCTCCATCTCCAACATTCCAGAGAAAATAATCCCTCGTCATGGAGTGGTACAGTGTGGAAACAGGCCCTTCGGCCCAATTTGTACACAACGGCCAACATCTCCCAGCTACACTAGTCCCACCTGCTGCATTTGGCCCATATCCATCCAAACCTGTCCTATCCATGTACCTGTCTAACTGCTTCTTAAACGTTGGGATAGTCCCAGCCTCAACTACCTCCTCTGCCAGTTCGCTCCATACACCCACCACCCTTTGTGTGAAAAAGTTACCCCTCAGATTCCAATTAAATCTTTTCCCCTTCACCTTAAACCTACATCCTTTGGTCCTCGATTCCCCTACTCTGTGCAAGAGACTCTGTGCATCTACCCGATCTATTCCTCTCATCATTTTATACCAGTGTACCAAGTGTACACAATGAAAAGGTTTGTTTTGCATGCTGTCCAAATAAATCAGATAATACAATACATAACACAGTCGAGGCAAACTGAAATACAACAGCTAGAGCAAAGAGGAAGATTTAGAGTGTAGAATATAGTCAGAATCATACAGCATGGAAACAGGTCCTTCAGCCCAACTTGCCCACGCCGACCAACATGACCCATCTACACTAGTCCCAAGTGCCTGCTTTTGGCCCATATCCCTCTAAACCTATCCTATCCATAATAGAGTTAAAATAGGGGTGAAGGGGATGGGGCTCAGGAGGGAAGAGGGGAGGGAGGATGGGGGGAAGGGGATGGGGAGTGGATTCGGGGGGGAGGAGAGGGGAGGGGAGGGAGGGGTGAAGGGGATGGGGAGGGGTGAAGGGGAGGGGGGAGGGGAGGAGGGGCTGCTGCACCAATGTAGGAGAGGTTTGGACCCAACGGGTCCAATTGGTCTAGTTATAACTTAAACATGTGCTAGAAATGGTGTTAGATTTACAGGAAGGAAAGAGATTTTAAAAAGTAGAGCAATTGTATCAGGTGATAGTAGATCCTCACTAGATATCCTACTGGATAGAGCTCTTAAGGATAGCGGAGTCAAGGGGGTATGGGGAGAAGGCAGGAACGGGGTACTGATTGAGAATGATCAGCCATGATCATATTGAATGGTGGTGCTGGCTCGAAGGGCCGAATGGCCTATTCCTACATTGTCTATTGTCTATTGTCTCATCAGCAACCATCCCACCAAGTTCACCACAATGTATGTTCTTCCCGAAATGCTAACCTCAATTTGTTTAAACATTTACAGTACATGTTTTGTAACCACTCTTAGTAATGAAAAGATGATAATGGCTAATAGGCCTTTTACTGACATTACTGGTTTGGATCAATTATGACTCCACAATTTGTGAAATGTATAGACAGTTTAAGTGGCAATGTTTTCACATTGCACAATATGGTTGAACCTGCATCTGAATGGTAAATTCCTTTGCTCTGCTCCATTTTTCTCGGACCAGCTCCAGAGTATTTTTCTGTAATTGCTCCTGCCAGAATTATCGAAGATGGACGCAAAAAGCCGGAGAAACTCAGCGGGACAGGCAGCATCTCTGGAGAGAAGGAATGGGCTGACTTTTCGGGTCCACACCCTTCTTCAGACTAGTTAGGGAAAAGGGAAACCAGAGATAAAGACGAAGATGTAGAGAGATAAAGAACGACGAATGAAAGATATGCAAAAAAAGCAACAGGCCATTGTTAGCTGTTTGCTGGATGAAAGCGAGAAGCTGGTGTGACTTGGGTGGGGGAGGGATGGGGAGAGAGGTAATGGACAATAGACAATAGGTGCAGGAGGAGGCCATTCGGCCCTTCGCGTCAGCACCGCCATTCAATGTGATCATGGCTGATCATTCTTAATCAGTACCCCGTTCCTGCCTTCTCCCCATGCCCCCTGACTCCGCTATCCTTAAGAGCTCTATCCAGCTCTCTCTTGAATGCATTCAGAGAATTGGCCTCCACTGCCTTCTGAGGCAGAGAATTCCACAGATTCACAACTCTCTGACTGAAAAAGTGTTTCCTCATCTCAGTTCTAAATGGCCTACCCCTTATTCTTAAACTGTGGCCCCTTGTTCTGGACTCCCCCAACATTGGGAACATGTTTCCTGCCTCTAACGTGTCCAACCCCTTAATAATCTTATATGTTTCGATATGATCTCCTCTCATCCTTCTAAATTCCAGTGTATACAAGCCTAGTTGCTCCATTCTTTCAACATATGAAAGTCCCGCCATTCCTACGCTAACCTAGTAAACCTACGCCAGTATTATTGTTTGGTCACCTAGTTTAACCAATCATTAACCCTTCGACCCATCGAGTCTGCGCCGACCTTCTTTCCCCGCACACTAACACTATCCTACACACACTGGGGACAATATACAATTTTTACCTCAGCCTATTACCTGACAAACTTGTACTTCTTTGGAGTTTGGGAGCAAACAGGAGCACCCGGAGAAAACCCACGTAGGTCACGGGGAGAACGTACAAACTGCACACAGACAGCACCTGTAGTCAGGATCAAACCCAGGTCTCTGGCGCTGTAAGGCAGCAACTCTACCGCTGTGCCACCGTGCCATCCCAGGACCCCAATGATTTCTTTTGTATTTTTCGTTTTTAGAGATGCAGAATAGAACCTTCAGCCCACATACTGGGCCGATAGTCCATACTGACTATCAATCAGGTAGACACAAAATGCTGGAGCAGCTCAGCGGGACAGGCAGCATCTCTGGAGAGAAGGAATGGGTGACGTTTCGGGTCGAGACCCGTCTTCAGACTGATGTCAGGGGAGAGGGCGGGACAAAGATAGAATGTAGTCAGAGACAGTAGGACTAGTGGTAGGAAGGGGGGGGGGGGGATATATGAAAGAACTGCAGATGCTGGTTTAAATCGAAAGAAGACACAAAATGCTGGAGCAACTCAGCAGGACAGGCAGCATTATGACAGAACTGCAGATACTGGTTTATTATGAAAGAACTGCGGATGTTGGTTAAATCACCTGTGCACACCAGTTCCACGTTATCCCACTTTCTCATTCATTCCCGACACTAGGAGCATTTTTACAGAGGCCATTTAACCTACAAACCCGCACGTCTTTGGGACAGGGGATGAAACCGGAGCACCCATGCGGTCATAGGGAGAACGTGCAAACTCCACACAGACTGCATCCAAGGTGAGGATCGAACCTGGGACTCTGAGTGCTGTGAGGCAGCAGCTCCACCAGCTAAGCCAGTCTGCCACCAAAACCGTTCAGATGGGGGACCCTCATTGGAACATACAGGATAGTGAAAGGCTTGGATAGAGTGGATGTGGAGAGGATGTTTCCACGAGTGGGAGGGTCTAGGACCAGAGGTCACAGCCTCAGAACTAAAGGACCTTCTTTTAGGAAGGAGACCAGGAGAAATTTCTTTAGTCAGAGGGTGGGATTCTTTGCCACAGAAGGCTTCGGAGGCCAAGTCATTGGAAGTATTTAAGGCAGAGATAGATAGATTCGTGATCATTACGGGTGTCAGAGGTGATGGGGAGAAGGCAGGAGAATGGGGTTAGGCGGGAGAGAGAGATCAGCGGAGAATACTTGAATTCTACTCCTCTCTTATGACCTTATTATCCAAAATCTTCAGTTGCAATATTTCCACATTGCTCAAGTTTGTAGAACCTGCTTCTCAAAGTTAAATCCCATTGTTGTGTTTTGTGCAACGTTCATTGAAAGGGCTCCAGTTTAATTCTCATGCCACTGTTATTGTCTGGTTAATTCGTTTAACCGATAATTTTATTGTATGATTGATTGTTGCGTGTTTATTTGTGCTGTGGTTTGTTTTAAAGAGCCCACAGTGAGTGTGGATTTCATGATTCAGTTCCGGGTGCATATGACAAGAAACTCTCTTGCCACTTAGCGTCAGAATCACACAGCACGGAAACAGGCCCTTCGGCCCAACTTGACCATGCCGACCAAGCTGCCCCAACTACACGAGTCCCACCTGCCTGCTTTTGGCCCATATCCCTCTAAACCTTATCAGTAGAGACAGGATGTTTAGGCGCTAAAAATCTCTGAAATAGGCAGGCAAATAGGCATAATAAAAATTACAAATAAAGGCATTTATTGATTTAAAAAAGGCATAAAAAGGCATGTTTTTCCACCACCAAAATATGGTTAAAAATGATAAAATAAATGTATACTACATTAATGACCAAAGTTGCCTGGTTGCACATAATTACTAATAACTCAGATTTGCGACTGGAGCCAGCAGTAAATGAAGTGAGGAGACAAGCTTGCGTATTTCCCACCTTCAGTTTCTCTGCCGTCGACTTTTGTTTAGCTGTCTGTACATGCTGGGAAACAAAATCTTTCTTCTCATGATTCACTGTTTTCTCACATGCTTTGCAAAACAGCACACAGTTGTCAATAGACAATAGACAATAGACAATAGGTGCAGGAGTAGGCCATTCAGCCCTTCGAGCCAGCACCGCCATTCAATGCGATCATGGCTGATCACTCTCAATCAGTACCCCGTTCCTGCCTTCTCCCCATACCCCCTCACTCCGCTATCCTTAAGAGCTCTATCCAGCTCTCTCTTGAAAGCATCCAACGAACTGGCCTCCACTGCCTTCTGAGGCAGAGAATTCCACCTGCACGCCCTCCATAGCAAGAATATCCTTCCTCAAATTTGGAGACCAAAACTGCACACAGTACTCCAGGTGCGGTCTCACCAGGGCCCGGTACAACTGTAGAAGGACCTCTTTGCTCCTATACTCAACTCCTCTTGTTACGAAGGCCAACATTCCATTGGCTTTCTTCACTGCCTGCTGTACCTGCATGCTTCCTTTCATTGACTGATGCACTAGGACACCCAGATCTCGTTGAACTCCGCTCCTCCTAACTTGACACCATTCAGATAATAATCTGCCTTTCTATTCTTACTTCCAAAGTGAATAACCTCACACTTATCTACATTAAACTGCATCTGCCATGTATCCGCCCACTCACACAACCTGTCCAAGTCACCCTGCAGCCTTATTGCATCTTCCTCACAATTCACACTACCCACCAGCTTAGTATCATCTGCAAATTTGCTAATGGTACTTTTAATCCCTTCGTCTAAGTCTGTAGAGAATATATCACTCCCGTACACTCTCACCAAATCGTTCAGTTTTTTACTAGGCGTTGACTAGACTTTAGCCATTTTGATGCTTGCAGGGGTAGATCCTACAGGAGCGGGGATACAGACCTCTACAGGCAGGCCAAGTACAAGCTGAGAAGAGGAATCAGGGCTGCCAAGGAAAGGGACCCCAATGACCTGAACGAGTTCTACTGCAGGTTCGATAAACAGAAACTTAACCCTGGCACCCTCTCCCCCCATCCCCAACCAACACGTCACACCAACTCACAGCCTGACTCCAGTTTGAAAAGACTGGACCCTTCCCCACCCACCCCTCTCCAATCACCACTTAACACCCACTTACAGCCTGACTGCAAAACACTGGGGCCACGTCCACTACCCACGAATGAACGACCGACCGTGGCGCCCCCGGTTTCGCCCCGGTGGTGGAAATTTTCTTGTAAGTTACGTTAAAACGGCAAGAAAAGGCTGATTTAGGCACTCGATCGTGAAAAAGGCATTATCTTGCTGAAATCGTCAAGAAAGGCATAAAAAGGCACTGATGGCAAAATCCTGGCTCTACTTATCAGTGTACCTGTCCAAATGACTTTTAAATTTTGTTATAGTCCCTGCCTCAATTACCTCCTCCAGCATCTCATTCCATACATCCACCACCCTCTGTGTGAAAAAGTTGCTCTTCAGATTCCTGTTAAATGTTTTCTCCCTCACCTTAAACCTCTGTCCTCTGGTTCTTATAAGAAGATAACTGCAGATGCTGGTAACTGACACAGTGCATCTACCCCATCTATTCCCGTCCCATCTATTAGAACGGAGATGAGGAAGAACTTTTTCAGTCAGAGAGTGGTGAAGGTGTGGAATTCTCTGCCTCAGAAGGCAGTGGAGGCCAGTTCGTTGGATGCTTTCAAGAGAGAGCTGGATAGAGCTCTTAAGGATAGCGGAGTGAGGGGGTATGGGGAGAAGGCAGGAACGGGGTACTGATTGAGAGTGATCAGCCATGATCGCATTGAATGGCGGTGCTGGCTCGAAGGGCTGAATGGCCTACTCCTGCACCTATTGTCTATTGTTTATTGTCATCAACTTGTGCACCTCCCTAAGATCAGCCCCCAGCCTTGTGCGCTTCAAGGAATAAAGTCCTATGATTTTCTACGATCAAACTGCCATGTTGCAACAGCATTGCACTGTACATTCCTGGAAATCTCTTACGTGATTTCCTTTGACGTCATTCAAACAAAATATTGAAAGAAGGGGTCAAATATCAGATTAGTGTGCATCACGCAAACATGAACAATAGACAATAGGTGCAGGAGTAGGCCATTCGGCCCTTCGAGCCAGGACAAGGACAAATTTCTACCTTGATACCTGGACCGTATATGGAGGGCGACACAAAATGCCGGAGTAACTCAGCGGGACAGGCAGCATCTCTGGAGAGAAGGAATGGGTGACTTTTCGGGTCAAGACCTTCCTTCAGACTGATCAGTAATCATTCATCGGGGCAATCATTCCACCAGTCTGAAGAAGGGTCTCGACCCAAATCGTCACTCATTCCTTCTTTCCAGAGGTGCTGCCTGTCCCACTGAGTTACTCCAGCATTTTGGGTCTATCTTCGGTTTGAACCAGCATCTGCAGTTCCTTCCAATTCCCCCATACATGGGGTTCCTTGGGTATTGTGTTGAGACAGAATCTGGCTTGGGTGTTACTCTGACTTAAAGCAATCAAACAGTCTGGAGACACTGAAGGAAAATGCTGAAACAAAATGACAGACACAAAATGCTGGAGTAACTCAGCAGGTTTAATTTAGAGATACAGCGCAGAAACAGAATTTTCGGTCCACCAAGTCCAGCGATCCCCGCACATTAACACTATCCTACACACACTAAGGGCAATCTACATTCATGCTAAGTCAATTAACCAACAAACCCGTATGTCTTTGGAGTGCAGGGGGGAAACCGAAGATCTTGGAGAAAACCCATGCGGTCACGGGAAGAACGTAAAAACTCCGAACAGGCAGTCCCCGTAGTCGGGATCGAACCCGCATCTTTGGAGTTGAATGCGCTGTAAGGCAGCAACTTTACCACTGCGCCACCGTGACGTCCTTTGCGCCACCGTGCCGCCCACCGTGCGAGGCAGCAGCTGTGGAGAAAAGGAATAGATGATGTTTTGGGTCAAAACCATCCTTCAGCCTGAGTGTCAGAGGGGAGGGAAACTGAGGTATGAAAATATACAGAACAAATCAGAGCCGGCACCGATGACCAAGGAAAGGATGGAGCCTACAATGGTCCATTGTTGGCCGTGGAAGAGGTGAGAACAAAGGGATATATGGATGCGAACAGTGGAACTGGCAGGACTACTATGGTGGGGGAGGGATGGAGATCGAGGGAATGCAGGGGTTACTTGAAATGAGTGAAATCAAGATTCATATCGCTGGGTTGTCAATTGCTCCAAGCAAAATATGAGATGCTGTTCCTCCAATTTCATAGTTTTAGTTCTGATATTGTGTAATAAAAGATTCCTCCAGGGAAGTGATAAGAAATATTTTTTAAGTAATTGGATTACATGTAAAATGCCGAACCTAAATGTTAAACAAATCCCATCACAAAGGCATCAGTTTGTAGGAATGAACAGGGAAATTAGATTAAATTTGTACTAGTAGAGAAGCAATGGCAATCATATTGAAATAATTTAATAAGTTTCCATGAATTTAAATCCCTTTGAGCCTACGCTCGTTGGTGTTTAGAAGATTAAAGTGGGGATTATCTCATTGAAATTCAGAAGAATCCTGTCAGGGTTAATGAGATAGGTTCAGGGGTGTCAGGGGTGATGGGGAGAAGGCAGGAGAATGGGGTTAGGAGGGGGAGATAGATCAGCTGTGATTGAATGGCGGAGCAGACTTGATGGACCGAATGGCCTAATTCTCCTCCTATCACTTATAAGGGATACACAAACAAGGAACTGCAGACGCTAGAATCCTGAGCTAAAAACAAAGTGCTGGAGGAACTCAGCGGGTCAGGCAGCATCTGGGGAGGGAAATGGTTTCAGTTCAGTTTAGTTTATTGCCACATTTACCGAGGTACAGTGAAAAGCTTTTGCTGCGTGCTACTAACCAGTCAGCGGAAAGACAATACATGATTACAATTAAGCCATTTACAGTGTATAGATGCATGATAAGGGGGAATACCATTTAGTGCAAGGTAAAGCCAATAACGTTCGATCAAAAATAGTCCGACGGTCACCAATGACAATAGACAATAGACAATAGACAATAGACAATAGGTGCAGGAGTAGGCCATTCAGCCCTTCGAGCCAGCACCGCCATTCAATGCGATCATGGCTGATCACTCTCAATCAGTACCCCGTTCCTGCCTTCTCCCCATACCCCCTCACTCCGCTATCCTTAAGAGCTCTATCCAGCTCTCTCTTGAAAGCATCCAACGAACTGGCCTCCACTGCCTTCTGAGGCAGAGAATTCCACACCTTCACCACCCTCTGACTGAAAAAGTTCTTCCTCATCTCCGTTCTAAATGGCCTACCCCTTATTCTCAAACTGTGGCCCCTTGTTCTGGACTCCCCCAACATTGGGAACATGTTATCTGCCTCTAATGTGTCCAATCCCCTAATTATCTTATATGTTTCAATAAGAGGTAGATAGTAGTTCAGCGCTGCTCTCTGGTTGTGGTAGGATGATTCAGTTGCCTGATAAGGGTGGCACGGTGGCGCAGCGGTAGAGTTGTTGCCTTGCAGCGCCGGAGACCCAGGTTCGATCCCGACTACGGGTGCTGTCTGTACAGAGTTTGTACGTTCTCCCCGTGACCTGCGTGGGTTTTCTCCGAGATCTTCGGTTTCCTCCCGCACTCCAAAGACTTACAGGTATGTAGGTTAATTGGCTTGGTAAATGTTTTTTAAAAATTGTCCCTAGTGTGTGTAGGATAGTGTTAATATGCAGGGATCGCTGGTCGGCGCGGACCTGGTGGGCCGAAGGGCCTGTTTCCACGCTGTATCACTTAACTAAACTAAACAGCTGGGATGTCCCTGAATCTGGAGGTGTGCGTTTTCATACTTCTATACCTTTGGCCCCATGGGAGAGGGGGGGAAGAGGAAATGGGCAGAGTGTGACTCATCCTTGATTATGCTGCTGGCCTTGCCGAGGCGGCGCGAGGTATATCTTGAGCAGCACAGACGATGTTTCGGACTGGGATATTTCTTCAAACTCAAGGGATGATAATTCCTCCACCAGGAGAATCTAGGACACACTTAATATTAGAGCTCAGTGAAGATGAGAAGATATTACTTCCTCCGGGAGTGGTGAAGCTTTGGAATTCTCTATCCCAGATGCTCAAATCACTGCATATACACCAGGCAAACACTGAAAGATTTTCCTACGTTAAAGGAATCAAGGTTTTGCGATTAGTTCTAGGACTGGAGGTCATAGCCTCATAATTAAAAGACGTTCTTTTAGGAAGGAGATGAGGAGAAATTTCTTTAATCAGAGGGTGGTGAATCTGTGGAATTCTTGGCCACAAAAGGCTGTGGAGGCCAAGTCAATGGATATTTTTAAGGCAGAGATAGATAGATTCTTGATTAGCACGGGTGTCATGGGTTATGGGGAGAAGGCAGGAGAATGGGGTTAGGAGGGAGAAATAGATCAGCCATGATTGAATGGCGGAGTAGACCTGCTGGGCCGAATGGCCTAATTCTACTCCTATTCCTTATGACGTTGGTGCAGGAAAATAGTTTTGTTTAGTTCTCCCACCTGTCGTACTGTCTCCGGCTACATTCTATCTCTGTCCCGCCCACGACATCCGTCTGAAGAAGGTTCTGGACCCGAAACGTCACCCATTCCTTCCCTCCAAAGATGCTGCCTGTCCCACGGAGTTACTCCAGCATTTTGTGTCTACCTCTGACACCCGTACTGATCAAGAATCTATCAATCTCCCCCTCCCCCTCCCCCTTCCACCTCTCTCTTTCTCTCCCCTCTCTCTCCCTCCTTGCCGCTCTATCCCTCTCTGCCTCCCCCTCTCTTTCCCCCTCCTCTTTCTCTACATCTCTCTCCTTCTTTTCCTCTCGCTGTCTCTCTTTCTCTCCCCTCTCTCCCTCCTTTCCTCTCTCTCCCTCTCTGCATCCCCCTCTCTTTCCCCCTCTTCTTTCTCTACATCTCTCTCCTTCTTTTCCTCTCGCTGTCTCTCTTTCTCTCCCCTCTCTCCCTCTCCTTTCCTCTCTCTCTCCCTCACCCTTCTAACCCAGTCAGGGTAGATAGGCTGAATGGCCCCATTCAGCTCCCCCACAGTGCTGCCAGCGCAGCGCCTCCTGGGACCTGTAGTTCATTTTACCCGCCTCCCCCCAGCCACCTGTGCTGAAGTGTGGCGGTTTTAGACTACAACTCCCGACGGTCCCAGCGCCGCCAGCGCAGCGCCCCCTGGGAGCTGTAGTCCCAGTAACCGGCCTCCCCGGCCACACGGGCGGAAGCGCGGCGGCCGGAAGGCTCCAACCATCAGCGGCCCCGGCGCACTGCCCCCTGGGAGTTGTAGTCTTAAACCCCCGCCTCCCCAGCCACCCGGGCGGAAACACGGCGGCTAGGAAAACTACAAGTCCCGGCGGTCCTAGCGCACGCACAGGCGGGCCGCGGTCGGACGGGGCCGGTCGCCATGGCGACCAGGTGGCTTGTGTGGGCGGCTGAGGGAGTTTGTGGCGTCCTCGGCCTCCCCGCGGCGGCGGCGACGGCGACGGCAGCAGGGGAGAGGACATCATGGACGAGGAGAGTCTGCACGACCTGTACTCGTGGGTGGACACGCTGCATCTGTCCAGGGCCAAGCGCAACCTCGCCCGGGACTTCAGTGATGGAGGTGAAGCCGCTTTCCCCCGCCAGTACACGCACTCTGAACCATGACATGTATACACACACTCTGACCCCACCCTGACCCAGGCTCCTGACCCCAGTACACACGCACCCTAGCCCCTGACCCTGGCTCTTGACCCTAGTACACACGTACTCTGACCCCATGACATTTATACACACACACTCTGACCCCACCCTGACCCAGGCTCCTGACCCCAGTACACACGCACTCTGACCCCATGACATGTATATACACACACACTCTGACCCGAACCTGACCCAGGCTCCTGACCCCTGTACACACACACACTCTGACCCCACCCTGACCCAGGCTCCTGACCCCTGTACACACACACACTCTGACCCCACCCTGACCCAGGCCCCTGACCCCTGTACACACCCACTCTGAACCCCTGGCCCCTGACCCAGGCTCATGACCCCTGTGCACACGCACTCTGACCCCATGACATATATACACATACACTCTGACCCGACCCTGACCCCAGTACACACGCACTCTGGCCCCTGATCCAGGCTCATGACCCCAGTACACACTCACTCTGACCCCATGACATTTATACACACACACTCTGACCCGACCCTGACCCAGGCTCATGACCCAGTACACACGCACTCTAGCCCCTGACCCTGGCTCTTGACCCTAGTACACACGCACTCTGACCCCATGACATTTATACACACGCACTCTGACCCGACCCTGAGCCAGGCTCATGACCCCAGTACACACGCACTCTGAACCCATGTATACACACACATTCTGACCCGACCCTGACCCAGGCTCCTGACCCCAGTACACATGCACTCTGAACCATGACATGTATATACACACACACTCTGACCCGACCCTGAGCAAGGCTCATGACCCCAGTACACATGCACTCTGAACCATGACATGTATACACACACACACTCTGACCCGACCCTGACCCGGGCTCCTGACCCCTGTACACATGCACTCTGAACCATGACATGTATACACACACACACTCTGACCCGACCCTGACCCAGGCTCCTGACCCCTGTACACACGCACTCTGAACCATGACATGTATACACACACACACACTCTGACCTGACCCAGGCTCCTGGCCCTAGTACACACGCACTCTGAACCCCTGGCCCCTGACCCAGGCTCATGACCCCAATACACACGCACTCTGAACCATGACATGTATACACACACACACTCTGACCCGACCCTGACCCCTGTACACACGTACTCTGACCCCATGACATTTATACACACACACTCTTACCCGACCCTGACCCAGGCTCATGACCCCAGTACACACGCACTCTGAACCCATGTATACACACACACTCTGACCCGACCCTGACCCAGGCTCATGACTCCAGTACACACGCACTCTGAACCCCTGGCCCCTGACCCAGGCTCATGACCCCTGTACACACGCACTCTGAACCATGACATGTATATACACACACACTCTGACCCGACCCTGACCCAGGCTCATGACCCCAGTACACACGCACTCTGGCCCTGACCCTGGCTCTTGACCCTAGTACACACGCACTCCGACCCCATGACATTTATACACACGCACTCTGACCCGACCCTGAGCCAGGCTCATGACCCCAGTACACACGCACTCTGAACCCATGTATACACACACACTCTGACCGACCCTGACCCAGGCTCCTGACCCCAGTACACACGCACTCTGAACCATGACATGTATATATACATGTATATATACACACACACTCTGACCCGACCCTGAGCAAGGCTCATGACCCCTGTACACACGCACTCTGAACCCCTGGCCCCTGACCCAGGCTCACCCCTGAGCCCAGCTCCTGACCCCAGGATACATACACGCACTCTGACTCCTGTATACATACAATCTGACCCATGCTCCTGACCCCAGTACACATGCATTCTGACCCAGGATCCTGACCCCAGTACACACGCACTCTGGCCCCTGACCCAGGCTCCTGACCCCAGTACACACGCACTCTGGCCCCTGACCCAGGCTCCTGACCCCAGTATACATGCCCTCTGACCCCTGTATACATACACTCTGACCCAGGCTCCTGACCCCAGTACATATGCACTCTGACCCCTGTATACATACACTGACTGACCCAGGCTCCTGACCCCAGTACACATATGTTTCTTTCTTTTTTTCCTAATCAGATGTGCAGCACTTTGGTCAACGTGGGTTGTTTTTAAATGTGCTATACAAATAAAATTGACTTGACTTGACTTGACATACACTCTGACCCCTGACTCAGGCTCCTGACCCCAGTAGACACGCACTCTGACCCCTGTATACATACACTCTGACCCAGGCTCCTGACCCCAGTACACACGCACTCTGGCCCCTGACCCAGGCTCCTGACCCCAGTATACACACACTGACCCATGTATACACACACTCTGACCCCTGTATATACACACACTGACCCCTGTATATACACACACTGACCCCTGTATAGGAAAATAACTGCAGATGCTGGTACAAATCAACGGTATTTATTCACAAAATGCTGGAGTAACTCAGCAGGTCAGGCAGCATCTCAGGAGATAAGGAATGGGTGACGTTCGGGTCGAGACCCTTCTTCAGACTGACCCCTGTATCTCCAAAGACATGCAGGTTTGTAGGTTAATTGGCCGGGTCTCGCCGATATGTAGAAGTCCACACCTAAAACAGTAGATGAGGTTGAAGAAGGTGCAAGTGAACCTCTGCCTCACCTAGACGGAGTTGAGAGAGGAAGTCTAGGGACAGGTATTGCATCTCCAGCAATTGCAGGGGGAAATTCTTGGGAAAGGAGTAGTTTGGGTGGGAAGGGACGAGTTAACCAGGGAATTGCGGAGTGAACGGTTTCTGCGGAAAGTGGAAAAGGGTGGAGAAGGGACGATGTGACTAATGGTGGGGTCCCGTCGAAGGTGGCGAAAATGTCGGAGGATTATGTGCTGTATGCGACGGCTGATGGGGTGGAAGGTGAGGTCCAGAGTAGGGGAATCAAGAACCAGAGGACATAAGTTTAAGGTGAGAGGGGGGGAAGATTTAGTAGCCACCCGAGGGCTAACGTTTCTACACATAGGGTGGTGGGGATATGGAACGAGCTGCCAGACAAGGTAGTCGAGACAGGTACTATTGCAACATTGAAGAAACGTTTAGACATGCACATGGATAGAACAGGGTTTAGTGGGATGTGAGCCAAATGCAGAAGGTGGGACTAGTGCAGACGGGACATGTTGGTCGGTGTGAACAAGTTGAGCCGAAGGGCATGTTTCCATGCTACATGATTCTGTGATTCTCAATGACATAGAAAATAGGTGCAAGAGGAGGCCATTTGGCCCTTCGAGCCTTCGAGCCAGCCAGCATGACTATGAAAGCAGAACCTCAGGAGAGCAAGACATAAAATTAAATTTTTTTATATTGTTACTCTAGAGGAACAGGTAGTTTTTGTGCCGGTGATATGAATTAATTGTGATTATCACAGTACTCTCTCCCTACTTCCTGAAATTCTCTACGCCTTGATTCCAGTCTTGATTGCCGAAGTGGTGAAATTTCATTTCCCCAAGATGGTTGAGATGCACAACTATACTCCAGCCAGCTCGACACAGCAGAAAATGAGCAACTGGGCTCACCTGAACAGGTAACAGGTCAATGTCAACAAATTATGTGTAAGATTTGGAAATTGTACACAGAGATAGTTGGTGTGTGTGTGTGTGTGTGTGTTTTTAAAATCCCTTTTTCATTCCCAAGATCTTTTTCACTCCCAACTCCATCACGATACTGAACTGTAGAAACAAAGAACTACAGATGCTGGCTTATACCAAAGATAGACAAACAGTGCTGGAGGAACTCAGTGGGTCAGGCAGCATCTCTGGAGAAAAAGGATGGGTGACTTCTTGGGTCGGGACCCTTCTTCGGCCTGTCGAAGGGTCCCAACTCGAAATGTCACCTGTCCTTTTTCTCCAGATATGCTGCCTGACCCGCTGAGTTACTTCAGCACTTTGTGTCTAACTACAGATACTGAGCTACCCACCACCGAACGGATCTACAGGAGTCGCTGCCTCAAAAAGGCAGCCAGCATCATCAGGGACCCTGCTTTCATTTCACTCCTGCCATCAGGAAGAAGGTACAGGAGCCTGAAAATTCTAATGTCCAGGTTCAGGAGCAACCTTTTCCCCACAGCCATACATATACATATATATGTATGTATATATATGCACTTGGTGTTGCAAGTAATAATTTTATTGTTCTATCTGGGACTTAAAACACTCTTGACTCTTAACATATATACCGATCAGCTAAAACATTATGACCACTGACAGGTGAAGTGAACAACATTGATTATCTTGTTACAATGGCACCTGTCAAGGGGTGGGATATATTAGGCAGCAAGTGAACAGTCAGTTCTTGAAGTTGACGTGTTGGATGCAGGAGAAATGGGCAGGAGTAAAGACCTGAGCGACTTTGACCAGGGCCAAATTGTTATGCCCAGACGACTGGGTCAGAGCTTCTCTGAAACGGCAAGGCTTGTAGGGTGCCCCCGGTCAGCAGTGGTGAGTATCTACCGACAGTGGTCCGAGGAGGAACAAACCACAAACCGGCGACAGGGTGTTGGGCGCCCAAGGCTCAACGATGCGCGAGGGCAACGAAGGCTATCCCGTCTGGTCCGAACCGACAGAAGGTCTACTGTGGCACAAGTCACAGAAAATTTTAATGGTGGTCACGGGAGGAATGTGTCACAATACACAGTGCATCGCACCCTGCTGCGTATGGGGCTGCATTCGGAGGACCAACAGCATATTAGGCAGGTGGTCGTAATGTTTTGGCTTATCAGGTCATAATGTTTTGGCTGATCGGTATGTGTGTATACATACACACACATATACACACACATATATGGTCATACACACACACACACACACATATATGCATATGTGTGTGTATATATATATGCGTGGGGTTTTACAGAATACTATGTTTACATATCTCTTGTGCTGTTTCAGGAAATATGATCATTAAACACCCTTGACTCTTGACTCAGACATATAAGAATGTCATTGTTCTGTTGAAGGTGCATGTGATAATTAAACACTCTTGACTTCTCTTGACATAGCTTGTCCTATGGTGTAACATCTGACCAGCCAGAGACATCTCAGTAAACCTGGCTGTGTTTATAGTCAAATCACTACCATGAGGCTTTTAGATACGCAAATGAACATGCGGGGAATGGAAGGATATGGATAATGTGCAGGCAGATGAGATTAGTTTAACTTGGCACAGGTATTATGTGTCGAAAGGCACCAGTGTTTACAGTCCTGTTTTATTTCATAGATGGCAGGTGTTAGGTTATCACACTCCCATTTGTTTTTAATTCAATTCAGTTTAGTTTATTGTCAGGTGTACAGAGTTACAGTGAAAAGCTTTTGTTGCGTGCTATCCAGTCAGCAGAAAGACAATACATGATTGCAATCGAGTCATTTACAGTGTATAGACGATACGTGATAAGGGAATAACATGTAGTGCAAGGTAAAGCCAGCAACGTCCGATCAAGGATAGCCCGAGGGTCACCAATGAGGTAGATAGTAGTTCAGCACTGCTCTCTGGTTGTGGTATAATGGGTGTTGTAGGGGAAAGAACAATGAGGGCTAATAACTAGTAAATAGGGATGTGGACTGTGCTAAGTGGTGACATGGAACTGCAGACAAAGCGTAGAAGTAGAGACATGGAATGCAGCAGTGATGACATCCAAGTTTCAGGAACTTCATTGACTATGTTACAGCGTGCACCATCGTTGTAACAGAAAATTGGGTCTACTGTCAACTAAGACTCGTGAATGATCATTTTAATCTGTAGTAGTGACCTATTTTGTTTCCAAATTCAGTCTTTCTGTTACCTCCATTCTGTAATCAAGACCTAGTTTTACTGTTAATCAAGTCTCTGAGAATTTAAAAGATGTACCAGAGTCGTGCTCAGGAGATCAGCTTTATAGACAATAGGTGCAGGAGAAGGCCATTCGGCCCTTCGAGCCAGCACCGCCATTCAATGTGATCATGGCTGATCATTCTCAATCAGTACCCCGTTCCTGCCTTCTCCCCATACCCCCTGACTCCGCTATCCTTAAGAGCTCTGTCTAGCTCTCTCTTGAATGCATTCAGAGAATTAGCCTCCACTGCCTTCTGAGGCAGAGAATTCCACAGATTCACAACTCTCTGACTGAAAAAGTTTTTCCTCATCTCAGTTCTAAATGGCCTACCCCTTATTCTTAGACTGTGGCCCCTGGTTCTGGACTCGCCCAACATTGGGAACATTTTTCCTGCATCTAGCTTGTCCAGTCCTTTTATAATTTTATACGTTTCTATAAGATCCCCTCTCATCCTTCTCAATCGACCTCACAGTTTGTCGGTGGATGAGACAGCATTGTTGTATCTCCTTCCCCCCACCTCCCCTGGCAGTGCGTTCCAGGTAAGTTGCCTGCTGAAAGGCAAAGATGTTTGCACTGCTCTAACGGCGTGCCGTAACATCTCTTAACCGGTTAACCTGTCTTAAGTCTTGTTGTGTATAAGAAGGGACAGAACTGGCTGTTATTTCTGAGGAGGCTCTGCTCCAACGTCTGCAGTAAGACGCTGCAGGTGTTCTATCGATCGGCGAAGGGCGCTGTCGTGTGCTAGGGGCAAGCAGGGCGAAGGGCGTGGACACCAACAGAATCAACAAACTCATCAGGAAGGCTGGGTCCAGCCTGGGAGTGGAGTTGGATTGTGTTGCAAGGAACTGCAGATGCTGGTTTAAAACGAAGATAGACACAAAATGCTGGAGTAACTCGGTGGGACAGGCAGCATCTGGAGGGAAGGAATGGGTGACATTTTCGGGACGAGACCCTTCTTCAATCTGAAGAAGGGTCTCGATCCGAAACGTCACCCATTCCTTCTCTCCAGTGGAGATGGATTCGTGGGAGGTGGTCTTGGAGGGAAGGATGCTCCTCAAACTGCGGAGCATCTTGGATAATACAGCTCACATCCCTCCCTGACATTCCATGACAGCTCACATCCCTCCATGACACTTCAGTCTGAAGAAGGGTTTCGACCCGAAACGTCACCCATTCCTTCTCTCCTGAGATGCTGCCTGACCTGCTGAGTTACTCCAGCATTCTGTGAATAAATACCTTCAATTTGTACCAGCATCTGCAGTTATTTTCTTACACAATCCCTCCATGACACTGGTCAACCTGAGGAGCACCTTCAACAACAGACTGGTTCCACCAAGATGCAGCACAGAACGCCACAGGAGATCCTTCTTCCCTGTGGCTATCACACTGTACAACTCCTCCCCCTTCTGTCGTGGGGTAGACTGACTCCCCTCCACTCTCCCCCCCTCTCCCCTCCCCCTCCCCAAACTTTGCACATCCTCAATCCTGGACCTTCCACTTGTCATTTTAATTTCATGTTTCATGTTTAACTTCATGTTTCATTCAATTCATTTCAATTCAATTTGTTTCAATTCAATTAATTTCAATTCAATTCATTTCATTTCCATTCATTTAATTTCAATTCATTTCCATTCATTTCAATTAAAACCAATTCAATTCATTTTAATTCAGTTCAATACATTTCAATTCAATGTAATTCAATTCATTTCAACTGAATTCAATTAATTTCCATTCACTTCATTTCAATTCATTTCATTTCATTTCAATGAAATTCATGTCAATTCAATTTAATTTCAATGTAATGCCACTCAACACAACTCAACCCATGACAGAGAACCATTTACAATTGATGCGTTACAATTGCTTCAGCGAGAGTATCATTGCAGGGGGTATGGGGAGAAGGCATGAACGGGGTACTGATTGAGAATGATCAGCCATGATCACATTCAATGGCGGTGCTGGCTTGAAGGGCTGAATGGCCTCCTCCTGCACCTATTGTCTATTGTAAGACTGGCACACTCTCAGGTGACTAACCTACAAACAACCTTTTCTCCCCTTCCTCCAGTCTTCCCTCGACCCCACCTGGACCCGCATCTATTTCTCACCTTCACCACCTACATTCCTTCCTCTGGCTTCACAATTTGCATTTTTTCAATCCTTTTGTCTCACACCTTCTGTTGTTATCACCACTGCCTTCTGAGGCAGAGAATTCCACAGATGCACAACTCTCTGACTGAAAAAGTTTTTCCTCATCTCAGTTCTAAATGGCCTACCCCTTATTCTTAAACTGTGGCCCCTTGTTCTGGACTCCCCCAACATTGGGAACATGTTTCCTGCCTCTAACGTGTCCAACCCCTTAATAATCTTATGCGTTTCGATAAGATCTCCTGGCGCGCACCAGTTTTAATAAATCGCTTGTTACTTCGAACCAACTCCAATGGCCTTTGCATTGGATCCGACAAAGGGATATGGGCACTACAGGCTGAAGCAGCAGTTAACTGGCCATCCCTAACTGCCCTTGAGAAGGTGGGGGTGAGCGGCCTTTGCCAGACTCTCGCCATTGTCTCCACCTACACTTCATGCTGACTCGGCAAAGCAACCAACATTATCATGGGTAGGAATGAACTACAGATGCTGGTTTACACCGGATAGACACAAAATGTTGGAGTAACTCAGCGGGACAGGCAGCATCTCTGGAGAGAAGGAATGGGTGATGTTTCGGGTCGAGACCTTTCTTCAGACTGAAGAAGGGTCTCGACCTGAAACGTCACCCATTCCTTCTCTCCAGAAATGCTGCCTGTCTCACTGAGTTACTCCAGCTTGTTGTGTCTAAGTACCACAAATATTCAATTTCCTGGCTTCACATTCCGTAACTCTTCAACAAGTTTTTGAGCAAAAACTTTTTCACCCAGAGTATGGGGATGTGGAATTCTCTGCCACAGAAGGCAGTGGAGGCCAAATCAATGGATGTATTCAAGACAGAGTTGGATATGGCTCTGAGGGCTACAGCAGCCACGATCATAGTGAATGGCAGTGCTGGCCCAAAGGGCCGAATGGCCTACTCCTGCACCTATTTTCTATGTTTCTATGTCTATGTTTCTACCCCTCCTCCCCCCTCTCCCACCCGCTACTTTCCTCCCTCTGGCTTCACAACCCATAATGCTTCAAATCTGTCACACCTATTGTTCTTACCCCTGGCCTTTGTTCCAACCATCTGCCTGTCAGAAAGTCCCCCAGGGAGGTTCTGAAGAAGGCTGCCGACCCGAAGCATCACCTAGCTAAAATGCTGCAAGGGTGCAGAGAAGATTTACGGGGACGTTGCCAGGACTGGCGATCCTGAGCTTTCGGGAGAGGTTGAGTGGGCTGGGACACTATTGCGTGGGGCGCATGAGGATGAGGAGTGATCTTGTAGAGGTGTATAAAATCGTGAGAGGGATAGATCGGATAGTCTTTTGCCCAGAGGAGGGGAATCGAGAACAGAGGACATAGGTTTACGTTGGGGGGAAATTTAAGAGGAACGTGAGGGGGTAACCTTTTTACACAGAGTTGTGGGCGTATGAAACGAGCTGCCAGAGGAGGTAGTTGAGGCAGGTACTATCCCAACTTTCCAGAAACATTTTGCCAGATGCATGGGTAGGACAGGTTTGGAGAGATATGGGCCAAATGCAGGCAGGTGCGACTAGTGTAGATGGAACATGTTGGTCGGTGTGGGCAAGTTGGGCTGAAGGGCCTGTTTCCACACGGTGTCACTCTATGACTCTCTGACTATCCATCTACTCCAGAGATGCTGCGTGACCCGCTGAGTTACTCCAACACTTTGTGTCCTGTAATGTTTCTTGTTGTGCTAATTCTTTTACTAATCATTGTTGAAAAAATGTCAGTACCGTCAAGACTGTGGAAGTTCATTAATGTAAGAAAATAACTGCAGATGCTGGTACAAATCGAAGGTATTTATTTCACAAAATGCTGGAGTAACTCAGCAGGTCAGGCAGCATCTCAGGAGAGAAGGAATGGGTGACGTTTCGGGTCGAGAGGGAGTTCATTATTGGTGTCCAGTGACACCTGCAAGTTATCCTACTCTTACGCTCTTCTGAGAGCATTTTGCAAAGTTGATCCCTTCAAATTTAACAATTGCCTTCTACATATACATCCACTTTTCAGATATGGACATGGAACAGTACAGCACAGGAACGGTTAATTTGGCTTCGGTAAAATTGTAAACTGTCCCTAGTGTATATAGGATAGTGCCTGCGTGCGGGGATCGCTGGTCGGCGCGGACTCGGTGGGCAGAAGGGCCTGTTTCCGCGCAATACCTCTAAACTAAACTCAAGAATTCATTTTCACATTTCACATGTTTACCATTTCAAACTACAAGCATGATTGGCCTAATGTCTTTGACTTTACGCTTGACTAAAATATCTTCAACGATGCATATTTTGCTAGATAATGAGGATTTATTTTACAGTTGTTGAGCATTATCCACGGAGTTAGGAGCATGGGAACTGTGATCTTGGAAAACTTCCATTATAACTTCCTTGTTGGGTTCATGCATGCCGGGGCACCACTATTTCTGCTAGCAAACGGATTACAAATTAGCACTAATCGCCATGAGTCAGTGGAATCGCAATGAACCCAGAAACCGGTCCTTCGACCCAAGGAGACCGCACGAACCATCAACCAACATTTACACTAATCCTATGTTAATTCATTGTTTTAAGGTCATAAGTGATAGGAGCAGAATTGGGCCATTCGGCCCATCAAGTCTCCTCCACCATTCAATCAATTTTTCTCCCCAGATTTTCACTAACCCCCCACAGATTCTTCCGCTCACCAACACAGCAGGAGCAATTTAAAATGACCAAATTGACCTCCTGATCTGTGAGTCTTTGGGATGTGGGAGGAAACTGGAATCTCCAGAATAACCCCCCACGTGGTCACGGGGAGGGGGGCGCAGCAGGAGAGTCGCTGCCTTGCAGCGCCAGAGACCTGGGTTCAATCCTGACTACAGGTGCTTGTCTGAACGGAGTTTGTATGTTCTCCCCGTGACCCGTGTGCGTTCTCTCCAGGATCCCGGGTTTTCTCCCACACTCCAAAGACGTACCGTTTTTTTAGGCTGCTTGGCTTGGTACAATTGTAAATTGTCCCAAATGTGTGCTGGATTTCCCGGATGCAGATGTGTTGGCTTTTCCCAATATAGTCACAGGTGTACTTTGAAATTAGCTCATCTATCATCTATAGTTACCTAGTTATTACCCCAACTTTGTGACTGGCGATATATATATATATTTTTTAGATTTAGAGATACAGCGCGGAAACAGGCCCTTTCGGTCCACCAAGTTCGCGCCGCCCAGCGATCCCCGCACAAAAAAATAAAATTTGAGGAAGGATATTCTTGCTATGGAGGGCGTGCAGCGTAGGTTCACTAGGTTAATTCCCGGAATGGCGGGACTGTCGTATGTTGAAAGGCTGGAGCGATTGGGCTTGTTTAAACTGGAATTTAGAAGGATGAGGGGGGATCTTATTGAAACATATAAGATAATTAGAGGATTGGACACATTAGAGGCAGGAAACATGTTCCCAATGTTGGGGGAGTCCAGAACAAGGGGCCACAGTTTAAGAATAAGGGGTAGGCCATTTAGAACGGAGATGAGGAAGAACTTTTTCAGTCAGAGAGTGGTGAAGGTGTGGAATTCTCTGCCTCAGAAGGCAGTGGAGGCCAGTTCGTTGGATGCTTTCAAGAGAGAGCTGGATAGAGCTCTTAAGGATAGCGGAGTGAGGGGGTATGGGGAGAAGGCAGGAACAGGGTACTGATTGAGAGTGATCAGCCATGATCGCATTGAATGGCGGTGCTGGCTCGAAGGGCTGAATGGCCTACTCCTGCACCTATTGTCTATTGTCTATTGTCTAACACTATCCTACACCCACTAGGGACAATTTTTACATTTACCCAGTCAATTAACCTACATACCTGTACGTCTTTGGAGTGTGGGAGGAAACCGAAGATCTCGGAGAAAACCCACGCAGATCACAGGGAGAACGTACAAACTCCGTACAGACAGCACCCATAGTCAGGATCGAACCTGAGTCTTATTATGAACAATGTTTATTTTATTAAATTTACAGTGAAGTCAACATGTTCTCCATATCTGATCAGCTAAGAATACTGCTTCAATAATTGTTCATTTTGAGTCGGATCAGTCCGAGAGCTGTCTCTCAACAAGATTTTATCTGTTTTTGTTCTGCAATTCAATGCTTTGCTTTTGATGACGTGGCTTGTTATTCTAGGAAAAGCTATAGTAAGTCAATCGTAACATCTTACCGCAACCAGAGAGCAATCCTGAACAACAATCTACCTTATAGGTAGAGTGAAAAGCTTTTGTTGCATGCTCACCAGTCAGCAGAAAGACAATACAAAACTTTACTGGCTTTACCTTGCACTAAATGTTATTCCTTCATCGTGTCTGTACACTGCAAATGGTTCGATTGGAATCATGTATTGTCTTTCTGCTGGCTGGTTAGCACGCAACAAAAGCTTTTCACTCTACCTTGGTACATGTGACAATAAACTAAACTCAAACTGAAACTGAAAGTCCAAACCGATAAGGTAGATTGTTGTTCAGGATTGCTCTCTGGTTGCAGTAAGATGTTACGATTGACTTACTATAGCTTTTCCTAGAATAACAAGCCACGTCATCAAAAGCAAAGCATTGAATTGCAGAACAAAAACAGATAAAATCTTGTTGAGAGACAGCTCTCGGACTGATCCGACTCAAAATGAACAATTATTGAAGCAGTATTCTTGAAGATGAATATATTACAATAAAAAAATAATGAACAGTAGTGCAAAGCCTGTCCATAGCAGCGTTAAAAAAAGTGTCTGGTGCTGGATGTGCGTGTGTGTGGGGTGTTAAAGTCCTGGTCCAATGGGGGCAGGGGAGAGAGGAGGGAGGGAGGGGAGAGAGTTCAGCATCCTGACAGCCTGGTGGAAAAAACTGTTCTTTAGTCGGGTGGTGCTCGACCTCAGGCTGCGAAACCTTCTCCCTGAAGGCAGGAGGGTGAAGAGGCTGTTGGAGGGGTGGGAGGGGTCACCCACAATGCTCAATGCTTTGCGGGTGAGGCGGGTGGTGTAAAGGACCAGAAGTGTTGGGAGTGAGGCGCCAGTGATCCTCTCAGCAGTGTTCACTATGCGCTGCAGGGTCTTGCGGCTGGAGGCTGTGCAGCTTCCGAACCACACAGTGATGCAGCTGCTGAGGATGCTCTCAATGGCGCCTCGGGGAGAAGGCAGGCACGGGTTATTGATTGTGGATGATCAGCCATGATAGACAATAGACAATAGACAATAGGTGCAGGAGTAGGCCATTCAGCCCTTCGAGCCAGCACCGCCATTCAATGCGATCATGGCTGATCACTCTCAATCAGTACCCCGTTCCTGCCTTCTCCCCATACCCCCTCACTCCGCTATCCTTAAGAGCTCTATCCAGCTCTCTCTTGAAAGCATCCAACGAACTGGCCTCCACTGCCTTCTGAGGCAGAGAATTCCACACCTTCACCACCCTCTGACTAAAAAAGTTCTTCCTCATCTCCGTTCTAAATGGCCTACCCCTTATTCTTAAACTGTGGCCCCTTGTTCTGGACTCCCCCAACATTGGGAACATGTTATCTGCCTCTAATGTGTCCAATCCCCTAATTATCTTATATGTTTCAATAAGATCCCCCCTCATCCTTCTAAATTCCAGTGTATACAAGCCCAATCGCTCCAGCCTTTCAACATACGGCAGTCCCGCCATTCCGGGAATTAACCTAGTGAACCTACGCTGCACGCCCTCCATAGCAAGAATATCCTTCCTCAAATTTGGAGACCAAAACTGCACACAGTACTCCAGGTGCGGTCTCACCAGGGCCCGGTACAACTGTAGAAGGACCTCTTTGCTCCTATACTCAACTCCTCTTGTTACGAAGGCCAACATTTCATTGGCTTTCTTCACTGCCTGCTGTACCTGCATGCTTCCTTTCATTGACTGATGCACTAGGACACCCAGATCTCGTTGAACTCCCCCTCCTCCTAACTTGACACCATTCAGATAATAATCTGCCTTTCTATTCTTACTGCCAAAGTGAATAACCTCACACTTATCTACATTAAACTGCATCTGCCATGTATCCGCCCACTCACACAACCTGTCCATGTCACCCTGCAGCCTTATTGCATCTTCCTCACAATTCACACTACCCCCCAACTTAGTATCATCTGCAAATTTGCTAATGGTACTTTTAATCCCTTCGTCTAAGTCATTAATGTATATCGTAAATAGCTGGGGTCCCAGCACCGAACCTTGCGGTACCCCACTGGTCACTGCCTGCCATTCCGAAAGGGACCCATTTATCCCCACTCTTTGCTTTCTGTCTGTCAACCAATTTTCTATCCATGTCAGTACCCTACCCCCAATACCATGTGCCCTAATTTTGCCCACTAATCTCCTATGTGGGACCTTGTCGAAGGCTTTCTGAAAGTCGAGGTACACCACATCCACTGACTCTCCCTTGTCAATTTTCCTAGTTACATCTTCAAAAAATTCCAGTAGATTTGTCAAGCATGATTTCCCCTTCGTAAATCCATGCTGACTCGGAATGATCCCGTTACTGCTATCCAAATGCTCAGCAATTTCGTCTTTTATAATTGACTCCAGCATCTTCCCCACCACTGATGTCAGTCTAACTGGTCTATAATTACCCGTTTTCTCTCTCCCTCCTTTCTTAAAAAGTGGGATAACATTTGCTATCCTCCAATCCACAGGAACTGATCCTGAATCTATAGAACATTGAAAAATGATCTCCAATGCTTCCACTATTTCTAGAGCCACCTCCTTAAGTACTCTGGGATGCAGACCATCAGGCCCTGGGGATTTATCCGCCTTCAGTTCCATCAGTCTACCCAAAACCATTTCCTGCCTAATGTGGATTTCCTTCAGTTCCTCCATCACCCTAGGTTCTCCGGCCCCTAGAACATTTGGGAGATTGTGTGTATCTTCCTCAGTGAAGACAGATCCAAAGTAACGGTTTAACTCGTCTGCCATTTCTTTGTTCCCCATAATAAATTCCCCTGCTTCTGTCTTCAAGGGACCCACATTTGCCTTGACTATTTTTTTCCTCTTCACGTACCTAAAAAAACTTTTGCTATCCTCCTTTATATTATTGGCTAGTTTACCCTCGTACTTCATCTTTTCTCCCCGTATTGCCTTTTTAGTTAACTTTTGTTGCTCTTTAAAAGAGTCCCAATCCTCTGTCTTCCCACTCTTCTTTGCTATGTTATACTTCCTCTCCTTAATTTTTATGCTGTCCCTGACTTCCCTTGTCAGCCACAGGTGTCTCTTACTCCCCTTAGAGTCTTTCCACCTCTTTGGAATAAATTGATCCTGCAACCTCTGCATTATTCCCAGGAATACCTGCCATTGCTGTTCTACCGTCTTCCCTGCTAGGGCCTCCTTCCAGTCAATTTTGGCCAGCTCCTGCCTCATGCCTCTGTAATCCCCTTTGCTATACTGTAATACCGACACTTCCGATTTTCCCTTCTGCCTTTCCATTTGCAGAGTAAAACTTATCATGTTGTGATCACTGCCTCCTAATGGCTCTTTTACCTCTAGTCCCCTTATCAGATCAGGATCATTACACAACACTAAATCCAGAATTGCCTTCTCCCTGGTAGGCTCCAGTACAAGCTGTTCTAAGAATCCATCTCGAAGGCACTCTACAAACTCTCTTTCCTGGGGTCCATTTCCAACCTGATTTTCCCAGTCTACCTGCATGTTGAAATCTCCCATAACCACCGTAGCATTACATTTTTGACACGCCAATTTTATCTCCTGATTCAACTTACACCCTATGTCGAGGCTACTGTTTGGGGGCCTATAGATAACTCCCATTAGGGTCTTTTTACCCTTACAATTTCTCATTTCTATCCATACTGATTCAACATCTCCTGATTCTATGTCACCCCTTGCAAGGGAATGAATATCATTCCTTACCATCAGAGCAACCCCACCCCCTCTGCCCACCTGTCTGTCTTTTCTATACGTTGTGTACCCCTGAATATTCAGTTCCCAGCCCTGGTCCTCTTGTAGCCATGTCTCAGTGATCCCTACAACATCATACTTGCCCATGACTAACTGAGCCTCAAGCTCATCCACTTTATTTTTTATACTACGCGCATTTAAGTACAACACTTTAACTTCTGTATTTACCTCCCCTCTCACATTGTTCACAATTGGCCCTGCCCTTAATTTCTTTTCCCCTCTAGAACTTCTGTTCCCATTCTTCCGAGAGTCTTTTGCAATATCTCCTGTATTCCCTTTTACCTCATCTTCATATTCACAATTTGTTAACCCCTCCCCCCCACTACTTAGTTTAAAGCCACAGGTGTCACACTAGCAAACCTGCCTGCCAGAATGTTTGTCCCCCTGCTGTTAAGATGCAACCCGTCCCTTTTGTACAAGTCACCCCTAGCCCAGAAGAGATCCCAGTGGTCCAGAAATCGAAATCCCTGCTCTCTGCACCAGTCCCTCAGCCATAAATTCATACCCTCTATCTCTCTGTTCCTGGCCTCACCAGCACGAGGTACCGGTAGCAGTCCAGAGATAACCACCTTCGACGTCCTACTTCTCAGTGTTTTTCCCAACTCTCTAAACTCCCGCTGTAGCACCTCCTTCCTCTTCCGCCCGACGTCATTCGTGCCCACGTGCACAATGACTTCAGGTTGATCGCCTTCCCTCACTAGGATTTTCTGAAGCCGGTCTGTGATGTGTTGAACCCTGGCACCAGGGAGGCAACAGACCATCCTCAAGTCCCTCCTGCTGCCACAGAATCTTCTGTCCGTCCCTCGGACTATGGAGTCACCGACCACTACGGCTCTTCCAGACTTCGGTCTCCCCTGTCGAGAGGACAGTGGACTGGCGAGAGGACTGTCGAGATCACAATGAATGCTGGCTCGAAGGACCGAATGGCCTCCTACTGCACCTATTTTCCATGTTTCTATGCTGGCTAATACACAATCATAGATTGGTGACGTTTCGGGTCTTGGCCCGAAACATTTCCTATCCATGTTTCTCCAGAGACCCTGCCTGCCCTGCTGAGTTACTCCAGCACTTTGTGTTCTTTTGTGATTCAGCATCACAGATCGATGACTCAGCAACAATGGCCAGTTTTGGTCCAGGCAGAGAAAGCAAGCTACCTGAAGCTGTAGAATTTAACATTGTGTGGAATGTGATTCATTCTGCATGGTACAGTGGTTTAACTTGTAGAACTGCTGCCTCGCCTCACTGCTCCAATGACTCAGGTTCAATCCTGACATCCGGTGCTGGCTGTGTGGAGTTTGCACGTTATCCATGTGACGGTGAGGGTTTCTTCCGATCTTCCCATTTCCTCCCACATGGGTGAATTGTAACTTTTTGGTCAATGTGCAAGTTTTAGTTTAGTTCAGAGATACAGTGCCAAAATAGGTCCTTCGGCCCACCAAGTCCGTGCCGACCAGCGATCCCCCCCATACTCTAGCACTATCCTACACACGAGGGGCAATTTACAATTTTTACCAAAGCCAAATTAACCTACTATCCTCTACGTCTTTGGAGTGTGAGAGGAAACCGGGGGGGGCAAATCCAAGTGGTCACGGGGAGACGGCGCCCGTAGTCAGGATCGAACCTGAGTCTTATTATGAACAATGTTTATTTTATTAAATTTACAGTGAAGTCAACATGCTTCAATAATTGTTCATTTTGAGTCGGATCAGTCCGAGAGCTGTCTCTCAACAAGATTTTATCTGTTTTTGTTCTGCAATTCAATGCTTTGCTTTTGATGACGTGGCTTGTTATTCTAGGAAAAGCTATAGTAAGTCAATCGTAACATCTTATCGCAACCAGAGAGCAATCCTGAACAACAATCGGTTTGGACTTTCAGTTTCAGTTTGAGTTTAGTTTATTGTCACATGTACCAAGGTAGAGTGAAAAGCTTTTGTTGCGTGCTCACCAGTCAGCAGAAAGACAATACAAAACTTTACTGGCTTTACCTTGCACTAAATGTTATTCCTTTATCGTGTGTCTGTACACTGCAAATGGTTCGATTGGAATCATGTATTGTCTTTCTGTCACCGTAAGGGGTAGGCCATTTAGAAATGAGATGAGGAAAAACTTTTTCAGTCAGAGAGTTGTGAATCTGTGGAATTCTCTGCCTCAGAAGGCAGTGGAGGCCAATTCTCTGAATGCATTCAAGAGAGAGCTTGATAGAGCTCTTAAGGATAGCGGGAGAAGGCAGGAACGGGGTACTGATTGAGAATGATCAGCCATGATCACATTGAATGGCGGTGCTGGCTCGAAGGGCCGAATGGCCTCCTCCTGCACCTATTGTCTATAGCGCCCTTCGCCGATTGATAGAACACCTGCAGAGTCTTACTGCAGATGTTGAAAGAGCAGAGCCTCCTCACACATAACAGCCAGCTCTGTCCCTTCTTATACACAAGAAGACTTAAGACCGGTTAACAGGTTAAGAGAGGTTACGGCACGCCGTTAGAGCAGTGCAACCACCTTTGCCTTTCAGCGGGCAACTTACCTGGAACGCACTGCCAGGGGAGGTGGGGGAAGGAGATACAACAAACTGTGAGGTCGATTGAGAAGGATGAGAGGGGATCTTATAGAAACGTATAAAATTATAAAAGGACTGGACAAGCTAGATGCAGGAAAAATGTTCCCAATGTTGGGCGAGTCCAGAACCAGGGGCCACAGTCTAAGAATAAAGGGGAGGCCATTTAAAACTGAGGTGAGAAGAGACTTTTTCACCCAGAGAGTTGTGAATTTGTGGAATTCTCTGCCACAGGAGGCAGTGGAGGCCAATTCACTGGATTAATTTAAAAGAGAGTTAGATAGAGCTCTAGGGACTAGCGGAATCAAGGGATATGGGGAGAAGGCAGGCACGGGTTACTGATTGTGGATGATCAGCCATGTTCACAATGAATGGCGGTGCTGGCTCGAAGGGCCAAATGGCCTCCTCCTGCACCTATTTTCTATGTTTCTAAGATTGCATTATCTGCGAGCTTGAAGTTTTATTTTAAATATGTTCTTCGTGCAGGAAGGTGTTCAACGGGCTGAACTTCTACGTCCCAGACGAGGTGGTCCGTAAAGTGGTGCAGTGCTCACCTGGAGTTGTGGAGTTTGTGTTGAGCACCTTGCGGCTGAAGATAGGAGAGAAACTGAAACAAAAACACAACAAAATGACTCCTTCACCACAGGTACGGACAACTATCAGTTTAGTTCAGTTTCTATTTTCACGTGTACCGAGCTACAGCGAAAAGATGTTTCGTGGCGTGCCATCCAGTCAGCGGAAAGACTACATGATTGCAATCAAAGCCGTCCGCAGTGTACAGATGCAGGATAAGGGGTATACCATTTAGAGTCGTAGAGTCCTACAGTGTGGAAACAGGCCCTTCAGCCCAACTTGCCCACACCGACCAACATGCCCCATCTACACTAGCCCCACCTGCCTGCATTTGACCCATATCCCTATAAACCTGTCCCATCCATGTACTTTTCGAAATGTTACTTAAACGTTGCGATAGTCCCTGCCTCAACTTCCTCAACAAAAAAGTTGCCCCTCAGGTCCTCATTAAATCTTTAGTACAAAATAAAGTACGGTTAAAGATAATTCAAAGGTCTCTTTGGGGTAGTCGGGAGGTCTAGCTGATGAGCGGACCGTTCAGTTGCCTGATAACAGCTGGGAAAATACTGTCCCTCAATGGAGCTTTATTTGTCACAGGTGCAACTGCACAGTGAAATTATTTTTGCAAGTATTAAACATAGGGTTGCCAACTGTCCCGTATTAGCCGGGACATCCAGTATTTTGGGCTAAATTGGTTTGTCCCTTACGGGACTGCCCTTGTCCCATATTAGGCCCGGAGGACGCTGTAGGCCCAGATGCTGTAGGCCCAGACAGTGTAGGTCCAGACAGTGAAGTGGGGAAAAAATGCACATGCTGGTTAAAATCTGTGTCTATCTTCCAGATAGTGTACGTCCGGACAGTGTAGGTCCAGACAGTGAAGTGGGAAAAAAACTGCACATGCTGGTTAAAATCTGTGTCTACCTTCCAGATAGTGTAGGTCCAGACAGTGTAGGCCCGGAGGCCCGGAGGCCCAGATGCTACCTAACGGAGGTTGCGTAGCAACCCGTCTCCCGGCCCGGGCGCCGCCATTGATTATTAGTCCCACCTGCCTATGTTTGACTCATATCCCTCTAAACCTTCTCTACCTTTTTTGAAGAAAGATTTTGTGATGGGCAATTTAAAGATAACGTATCTGTACACTGTGGACGGCTTGATTGTGATCAGGTATAGTTTATTTGTTCCTGAACTACAGCCAAAATGGTACCCAATAGTGCGACAATTTTAGGCCCACCTTACTCACCGTCGTCCCTTTGGTGCTAATGGAAGAAGTTTCATTGAAATCGATGTTATATTTTTTAAGTTATTCGTATTTTAAAGTTTAAATCTATCTCCTAGGGAGGATGGGGGGAGGGGGTGGATGGGGGAGGCGGCGGGAGGAGGGAGGTGGGAGGGAGGATAAGGGGGATTGAAGGGGATGGAGTGGGGGGGGGGAAGGGATGGAGTGGGGGGAGGGGAAGGAGGGATGGGGAGGGGGGGGTGGAGGGAGGGAGTGGGGAGGGGGGGATGGGAGGGGGGAGAGGAGAGGGGGGAGAGGAGAGGGAAGAGAGGGTGCTGAACCAATGCAGGAGAGGTTTGGGCCCAACGGGTTCACTTGGTGTAGTTGAATCATACAGGTTAGAAACAGGCCGTTCGGCCCTCACTTTCCCACACTGACTAACATGTCCCATCTACACCTTAGTCCCACCTGCCTGCATTTGGCCCGTATCCCTCTAAACCTATCGTATTCATGTAAAGTGCTGGAGGGATCCAGCAGGTCAGGCAGCATCTGTGGAGAGGATGTGTAGGAAGGAACTGCAGATGTTGGTTTAACTTGGTTTAACAGACAAAAAAATGCTGGAGTAACAGGCAGTATCTCTGGAGAGAAGGAATGGGTGACGTTACAGTTCGAGACCCTTCTTCAGACAGAAAGTCAAGGGACGGGAGTTACAGGTTGGGAGGGTGGGCAGAGAAGTGACCTGGTGGAATCAGGCACAGTTTCTTCCCAGCTGTTATCAGGCAACTGAAGCATCCTATCACCAACTAGGGAGCACCCCTGACCTACCATCCACCTCATTGAAGACCCTCAAACTATCTTTAATCAAACTTTACTGGACTTTATCTTGCACTGAACATTATTCACATTATTCCTTTTATCCCGTATCTGTACACTGTGGACGACTAGATGGTAATCACGTTTAGTCATAGAATTCTTGCTATTGAGGGCGTGCAGCGTAGGTTTACTAGGTTAATTCCCGGAATGGCGGGACTGTCATATGTTGAAAGACTGGAGCGACTAGGTTTGTATACACTGGAATTTAGAAGGATGAGAGGGGATCTTATCGAAACGTATAAGATTATTAAGGGGTTGGACACGTTAGAGGCAGGAAACATGTTCCCAATGTTGGGGGAGTCCAGAACCAGGGGCCACAGTTTAAGAATAAGGGGTAGGCCATTTAGAACAGAGATGAGGAAAAACTTTTTCAGTCAGAGAGTTGTGAATCTGTGGAATTCTCTGCCTCAGAGGGCAGTGGAGGCCAATTCTCTGAATACATTCAAGAGAGAGCTAGATAGAGCTCTTAAGGATAGCGGAGTCAGGGGGTATGGGGAGAAAGCAGGAACGGGGTACTGATTGAGAATGATCAGCCATGATCACATTGAATGGTGGTGCTAGCTCGAAGGGCCGAATGGCCTACTCCTGCACCTATTGTCTATTGTCTATTGTCTAATCATGCAGCGTGGAAACAGGCCCTTCAGCCCAACGTGCCCACGCCGACCAAAATGTCCCATCTACACTAGCCCCTGTGTTTTGCCCATTTCCCTATAAACCTGTCCTATCCATGTATCTGTCTAATGTTTCTTTAACGTAGCGATAGTCCCTGTCTCAAATATCTCCACTGACAGATCGTTCCACACACCTAACACCGTTTGTGTAAATAAAGTTACCCCTTGGGCTCCTGTTAAATCTTTTACTCCTCACCTTAAAATGTCTTTTTACTGACTGGATAGCACGCAACAAAAAAACATTTTACTGTTTCACTTGACAATAATAATAAACTAAATTAAGCTAGAGGTAAATATGATTCCCATGTTGCATTCCTAAATAAACAACTGTATCACGAATGTAGAACAACTGTAACAAATCGCTCCTTTCCTTTCAAATCCTCTGCTATAAATGGAGATGCGTTCCTACGGTGGCATGGTGGCACAACGGTAGTGTTGCTGCCTCACAGCGCCAGAGACCCGGGTTTGATCCTGATTACGGGTGCTGTCCGTACGGAGTTTGTACGTTCTCTCTTTGTGACCGCGTGGGTTTTCTCTGGGTGCCCCGGTTTCCTCCTACATTCCAAAGACGTACAGGTTTTGTCGGTTAATCGGCTTTCGGTAAAATTTGTTAATCATCCCCTTGTGTGTAGGATAGTGCCAGTGTACGGGGATCGCTGGTCGGTGTGGACTCGGTGGGCCAAAGGGCCTGTTTCCACGCTGTATCTCTAAACTAAACTGAGCTAAACCTACCAGCCAACCAGCCTCGTTTCCCTTTCCCCTGACTCTCAGTCTGAAGAAAGGTCTCGACCCGAAACGTCGCCCATTCCTTCTCTCCAGAAATGCTGCCTGTGTTACTCCAGCATTTTGTGTCTACCAGTGTTTTTCTCTCATCTTTAACCATTTTGTCAGCGATGACAAAGTGACAGTAAATGGTATGTTGGCATTCATAGCGAGGGGATTTGAGTATAGGAGCAGGGAGGTTATGCTGCAGTTGTACAGGGCCTTGGTGCGATAACACCTGGAGTATTGTGTACAGTTTTGGTCTCCTAATCTGAGGAAAGACATTCTTGCCATAGAGGGAGTACAGAGAAGGTTCACCAGATTGATTCCTGGGATGGCAGGACTTTCATATGAAGAAAGACTGGATAGACTCGGCTTGTACTCGCTGGAATTTAGAAGATTGAGGGGGGATCTTATAGAAACTTACAAAATTCTTAAAGGGTTGGACAGGCTAGATGCAGGAAGATTGTTCCCGATGTTGGGGAAGTCCAGAACAAGGGGTCACGGTTTAAGGATAAGGGGGAAGTCTTTTAGGACCAAGATGAGAAAGTTTTTTTTCACACAGAGAGTGGTGAATCTGTGGAATTCTCTGCCACAGAAGGTAGTTGAGGCCAGTTCATTGGCTATATTTAAGAGGGAGTTAGATGTGGCCCTTGTGGCTAAAGGGATCAGGGGGTATGGAGAAAAGGCAGGTACGGGATACTGAGTTGGATGATCAGCCATGATCATATTGAATGGCGGTGCAGGCTCGAAGGGCCGAATGGCCTACTCCTGCACCTATTTTCTATGTTTCTATGTAGGGGATCACTGGTCAGCATAGACTCGGTGGGCCGAAGGGCCTGTATCTCCACAAAAAAACAAAAATAACACATTCTTGACTCTCTTAACCACTGTTGATTTGGATTGTTTAAATCTGAGTTAGAACCATCATAAACCTTTGCCAGGTTCAGCCTTAAATCTCCAATGTACACCTGTTTCAGCACGGCACATGTAACTGAAAGTGTTTTTTGCAATAATTATTTTTGTCATCTCTCCCATAGGATCTCGAGTATTACAGCACGGCAGTGGAACAGACATTGGGTAAGAATTTATTTCAAATCGACCTAATTGTGCAAAGATACAGAGATACAGAATGTCACCCCGTGTATTTGGGCAAATGTCCCCCAGTATAGCCAAGGCCAGATGTTTCTGAACCAACTTACAGCGGAGAAGCTGAGCCCAGCACACACAGCAGACTTCCCATCATTCCCATCCACACTTCACGCTGCCTCGGCAAAGCATCCAACATGATCAAAGATAGGCACAAAACTTAAGTTACTCCAGCATTTGGTGTCTATCTTTGGTATAAACCAGCATTTGCAGTTCTTTGATGCCAAACCAGCATTCCCCTGGTCTCCCGGTCGCTAAACATTTTAATTCTCCTTCCCATTCCCACACAGACCTTTCTGTCCTCGGTCTCCTCCATTGTCAGAGTGAGGCTAAACGCAAATTGGAGGAACAGCATCTCATATTTCGCTTGGGCAGCTTACAGCCCAGTGGTATGAATATTGATTTCTTTCACTTCAGGTAGTCCCGGCATTCCCTCTCTCTCCATCCCTCCCGCGCACAAGTCGCACAAGCTTCACGTTTTCATCTAACAAACAGCTAACAATGGTCTGTTTCCTTTATCTTCGTTACTTTTTTGCATATCTATCATTCATTGTTCTTTATCTCTCTGCATCATCGTCTCCCTGGGAAAATCAGGTTGGTAATGGACCCCAGGAAAGAGAGTTTGTGGAGTGTCTCCGAGATGGATTCTTAGAACAGCTTGTACTGGAGCCTACTAGGGAGAAGGCAATTCTGGATTTAGTGTTGTGTAATGAACCTGATCTGATAAGGGGACTCGAGATAAAAGAGCCATTAGGATGCAGTGATCACAATATGATAAGTTTTACTCTACAAATTGAGAGGGAGATGGGAAAATCGGAAGTGTCAGTATTACAGTATAGCAAAGGGGATTACAGAGGCATGAGGCAGGAGCTGGCCAGAATTGACTGGAAGGAGGCCCTAGCAGGAAAGACAGTGGAACAGCAATGGCAGGTATTCCTGGGAATAATGCCAAAGACGTACAGGTGTGTAGGTTAATTGGCTGGGTAAATGTAAAAATTGTCCCTAGTGGGTGTAGGATAGTGTTGGTGTACGGGGATCGCTGGGCGGTGCGGACTTGGTGGGCCGAAGGGGCCTGTTTCCGGCTGTATATATATGATGATATGATATGATAATGCAGAAGTTGCAGAATCAATTTATCCCAAAGAGGAGGAAAGATTCCAAGGGGAGTAAGAGGCACCCGTGGCTGACAAGAGAAGTCAAGGACAGCATAAAAATAAAAGAGCAGAAGTACAACAAAGCAAAGAAGAGTGGGAAGCCAGAGGATTGCGACTCTTTTAAAGAGCAACAGAAGATGACTAAGAAGGCAATACAGGGAGAAAAGATGAGGTACGAGGGTAAACTAGCCAATAATATAAAGGAGGATAGCAAAAGCCTTTTTAGGTATGTAAAGAGGAAAAAAATAGTCAAGGCAAATGTGGGTCCCTTGAAGACAGAAGCGGGGGAATTTATTATGGGGAACAAGGAAATGGCAGACGAGTTGAACCGGTACTTTGGATCTGTCTTCACTAAGGAAGATACAAGCAATCTCCCAGATGTTCTAGTGGGCAGAGATCCTAGGGTGACGGAGGAACTGAAGGAAATCCACATTAGGCAGGAAATGGTGTTGGGTAGACTGATGGGACTGAAGGCTGATAAATCCCCAGGGCCTGATGGTCTGCATCCCAGAGTACTTAAGGAGGTGGCACTAGAAATTGTGGACGCATTGGTGATCATTTTCCAATGTTGTATAGATTCAGGATCAGTTCCTGTGGATTGGAGGGTAGCTAATGTTGTCCCACTTTTTAAGAGAGGAGGGACAGAGAAAACGGGAAATTATAGACCAGTTAGTCTGACATCAGTGGTGGGGAAGATGCTGGAGTCAATCATAAAAGACGAAATTGCAGAGCATTTGGATAGTCGTAACAGGATTGTTCCGAATCAGCATGGATTTACGAAGGGGAAATCATGCTTGACTAATCTTCTGGAATTCTTTGAGGATGTAACCAGGAAAATTGACAGGGGAGAGCCGGTGGATGGTACCTTGACTTTCAGAAAGCCTTTGACAAGGTTCCACATAGGAGATTAGTGGGCATAATTAGAGCACATGGTATTGGAGGTAGGGTCCTGACATGGATAGAAAATTGGTTGACAGACAGAAAGCAAAGAATGGGGATAAATGGGTCCCTTTCAGAATGGCAGGCAGTAACTAGTGGGGTACCGCAAGGCTCGGTGCTGGGACCGCAGCTATTTACAATATACATTAATGACTTGGATGAAGGGATTAAAAGTACCATTAGCAAATTTGCAGATGATACAAAGCTGGGTGGTAGTATGAACTGTGAGGAGGATGCTATGAGGTTGCAGGGTGACTTGGACAGGTTGTGTGAGTGGGCGGATGCATGGCAGATGCAGTTTAATGTGGATAAGTGTGAGGTTATCCACTTTGGTGGTAAGAATAGGAAGGCAGAGTATTATCTGAATGGTGTCAAGTTAGGAACAGGGAACGTACAACGAGATCTGGGTGTCCTAGTGCATCAGTCACTGAAAGGAAGCATGCAGGTACAGCAGGCAGTGAAGAAAGCCAATGGAATGTTGGCCTTCATAACAAGAGGAGTTGAGTATAGGAGCAAAGAGGTAGTTCTGCAGTTGTACAGGGCCCTAGTACAAAGCGAATTTACAGAAAACTCTGCTTTAAGTGTCGAATAGGTCAGGAGGACACATTATTGGCAACAATGCTGAATACAAGATTCAACTGTCAGCTCCTTAGACCGCACCTGGAGTACTGTGTGCAGTTTTGGTCTCTAAATTTGATGAAGGATATTTTTGTCTACATTCTGTTTAAAGCAGCATCTGCAGTTTTTTTCCCTCCAAGTCAGGAAGGATATTCTTGCTATTGAGGGTGTGCAGCGTAGGTTCACTAGGTTAATTCCCGGAATGGCGGGACTCTCATATGTTGAAAGACTGGAGCGACTAGGCTTGTATACACTGGAATTTAGACGGATGAGAGGAGATCTTATCGAAACGTATAAGATTATTAAGGGGTTGGACACGTTAGAGGCAGGAAACATGTTCCCAATGTTGGGGGAGTCCAGAACAAGGGGCCACAGTTTAAGAATAAGGGGTAGGCCATTTAGAACGGAGATGAAGAAAAACTTTTTCAGTCAGAGAGTGGTGAAGGTGTGGAATTCTCTGCCTCAGAAGGCAGTGGAGGCCAGTTCGTTGGATGCTTTCAAGAGAGAGCTGGATAGAGGTCTTAAGGATAGCGGAGTGAGGGGGTATGGGGAGAAGGCAGGAACGGGGTACTGATTGAGAGTGATCAGCCATGATCACATTGAATGGTGGTGCTGGCTCGAAGGGCCGAATGGCCTACTCCTCACCTATTGTCTATTGTCTATTGACTCCCTTTATCCTGTATCTGTACACTGTGGACGGCTCGATTATAATCATGTACCGTCTGTCCCTTAACTGGATAGCACGCAGCAAAAAGCTTTTCACTGTACACCTGACAATAAGCTAAACTGAATTAAATTAAGTTTCAAGACCATCTGTTTGAAAACTGTTATTGAAGACCTGCCAGTGCATTGACATTTCATTTTCATTGCATACCTTAAGGTCGGTTTCCAGCATCTCCAAGGACAAGGGGGAATGCAACAGGGAACCATCACTATATTCAACTACAAGCTGACCACACCAAAAGGTACTGCCAACCCATTAAGGGTATGTGGAAGAATGGAGGGTAAATACACCGATCCGCCAAAACATTATGACCACTGACAGGCAAAGTGAATAACATTGATTATTATCTTGTTACCATGGCACCTGTCAAAGGGTGGGATATATTAGGTAGCAAGTAAACAGTCAGTTCTTGAAGTTGATGTGTTGGATGCAGGAGAAAGGGGCAGGAGTAAAGACCTGAGCGACTTTGACAAGGCCCAAATTGTTATGGCCAGATGACTGTGTCAGAGCATCTCTGAAACGGTAAGGCTTGTGGGGTGCTCCCGGTCAGCAGTGGTGAGTACCGATCGACAGTGGTCCGAGGAGGGACAGGGTGTTGGGCGCCCAAGGCTCATCGATGCGCCAGGGCAACGAAGGCTATTCCGTCTGGTCCGAACCGATAGAAGGTCGACTGTGGCACAAGTCACAGAAAAGTGTAATGGTGGTCACGGGAGGAATGTGTCACAATACACAGTGCATCGCACCCTGCTGCGTATGGACTGCACACGGAGGACCAACAGCATATTGGTCCTCCGTACAGAACTCCATACACACGGAGGACCAACAGAATCCAGTCCGGATTCCCAATCAACAACATTGAAACTACTGAAGCCTGTCTATCGGACCACAGCGCTATCATTTTTGACGCATCTCTGCCTTTATCTCCCGCAAAATCTCATCTCCCTGTTCGCTACTCCCGCGACATAAATTCATTGACAGCCAGTAAATTCTCCGAGGCTCTCACAGCTGCCCCCAACATCTGCACTATTGAGGCCTCTCCCCCCCATCTCAGCACTGAGGATCTCGCCTCTTTATTTAATATCACTTGCTCTTCCATCCTGGATTCTATCGCTCCCCTTAAAATGAAAAAGCCTAAGTCCAAAGGTCGGCCGTGGCTCAATGACACCACCAAAGCCCTAAGAAGGGAGTGCAGAAAATCAGAAAGGAGGTGGAAATGTGACAAGCTTCAAATTTCCTTCGAAATTCTGAGAAACAATCTTCTCAAATACCAGGAAGCAGTAAAGTCTGCTAGAGCACAATACTTCTCCGACCTTATTTCCAAAAACTCTCATAACTCCAAGGTCCTATTTAGAACAATTACCTCTGTCATATGTCCCGCCCCCAGTACCAGCTTAGTTGGGTCCCCTGCTAAGTGCGAAGAATTCGCTAAATTTTTCACCAACAAAGTTGAGAACATTAGAATTAACATTTCCCCTCCCACCCGTGACCTAGCTGTCTCACTAGTCTGTTCATCTAAATTGGACTGCTTCCAACCCGTCACTCTATCCTCCCTTGCAAAGCTTGTCTCCGCTATGAAACCTGCAACCTGCCCTCTTGATCCTGCCCCCACTGCCCTTCTGAAGGATGTCATTGCAATAGCCGGTCCCAGCATCCTCTCTATTATCAACAGTTCTCTGGCCACTGGCACTGTTCCAACCAGTTTCAAGCACGCGGTGGTCCAGCCCCTACTGAAAAAACCTAACCTAGACCCCACCTTGCCAAGCAACTACAGACCCATTTCCAAACTGCCATTCCTGTCAAAAGTCCTTGAAAAGGCAATTCTAAACCAATTAGTGCCCTACCTGCACCAAAACACCATCCTGGAAAGGTTCCAGTCAGGTTTCAGAGCCCACCACAGCACAGAGTCTGCCTTGTTGAAGGTACACAACGACCTGCTTCTCGCCATCGACACCGGCGACTGTGCAATCCTGCTCCTTCTCGACCTCAGCGCAGCGTTTGATACAGTGGACCACACCATCCTTATTGACCGTCTCCGGTACGCGGTTGGTATTGATGGCACTGCCCTGAGCTGGTTCGCTTCGTACCTCAAAGATAGGAGTTTCGCCATCAACATAGGCAGTTATTCCTCTGCTCCAGCTAGCCTCTCCTGCGGAGTTCCACAAGGCTCCATCCTAGGCCCCATTCTCTTCTCTCTATACATGCTCCCCCTTGGCCAAATCATTCAAAGGCACGGCATTTCTTTCCACTGCTATCAAGTCAAGTCAAGTCAATTTTATTTGTATAGCACATTTAAAAACAACCCACGTTGACCAAAGTGCTGCACATCTGATTAGGAAAAAAAAAAAAGAAACAACATACAGTGACAGGCAGCCAAACACAACGGCGCGGCCATCTTGAACAAAATGTTTAACTAAAGCAGAATGGTGTCCCACAGCCGTGCCGCACCGGGCGATGGAAGGCCCTGCGGCCGAGCCGCACCGGGCGCTGTTCAGTCCCGCGGCCGAGCCGCGCCGGGTGATGGAAGGCCCTGCGGAAGAGACCTAAAAAAAAAGAAAGATTTCCCCCCCCCACACACCCACCCACCCTCACCACCCCCCCCCCCCCCACACACCCACCCACCCTCACCACCCCCCCCCCCCACCCCCCCCACCCCCACCCCCCCCCACCCCCACCCCCACATACACAACCAAAACAAAACACCCCACCACCAACACACAAACAAAAAGGACAAAGGACAAACAGACTGCCAGCGAGAGCAAATACTGCACCTGGTCTCCTTGGAAAACCCCATTTCAGGTTCTGTTAATGGTGACCCTATAGGATAATCTAAGATGCTTTTTTACAGTTAAACTATGGTGTCACAACTCTCCATGTAGTCCAGATAGCTGCGCAAGTCAGTGGGTTTATAGTAGATGTCAGTCACTAGTCTGTCTCCTGTGATGGAGATGGTGAGGTCCAGTGAGGGGGCTACACTAGTGGACACTATAGTGGGGGAGCTACACTAGTGGACACTGTAGTGAGGGGGGGGTACACTAGTGGACACTGTAGTGAGGGGGGTACACTAGTAGACACTATAGTGAGGGGCTACACTAGTGAACACTATAGTGAGGGGGCTACACTAGTGGACACTATAGCAGGGGGGGCTACACTAGTGAACACTGTAGTGAGGGGGGTACACTAGTGGACACTATAGTGAGGGGAGGCTACACTAGTGGACACTGTAGTGAGGGGGGTACACTAGTGGACACTATAGTGAGGGGGGCTACACTAGCGGACACTATAGTGCGGGGGGGCTACACTAGTGGACACTGTAGTGAGGGGGGTACACTAGTGGACACTATAGTGAGGGGAGCTACACTAGTGGACACTATAGTGCAGAGGGGCTACACTAGTGTACACTACAGTGAGGGGGGTACACTAGTGGACACTATAGTGAGGGGGGGTACACTAGTGGACACTATAACGGGGGGGCTACACTAGTGGACACTACTGTGAGGGGGGTACACTAGTGGACACTATAGTGAGGGAACTACACCGAGTCCGCACCGACCGGCGATCCCCACACACTAGCACTATCACACACTCAGGACAATTTACAATTATACCAAGCCAATTAACCCAAAAAAACCTGTACGTCTTTGGAGTTTAGTTTATTATCGCGTGTGCCGAGGTACAGTGAAAAGCTTTTGTTGCGCGCTAACCAGTCAACGGAAAGACAACACACGATTACAATCGAGCCGTTTACAGTGTACAAAAATACATGATAAGGGTATAACGTTTAGTGCAAGATAAAGCCAGTAAAGTCTTATTATAAGATAGTTTGAGGGTCTCCAATGAGGTAGATGGTAGTTCAGGACCGCGCTCTGATGGTTGGTAGGATGGTTCAGTTGCCTGATAGCATGCCGATGACACTCAGCTTTACCTCCCCCTGAAACCCAACAACCAGTCTAACCAGTCTATCCTGCCTAGTCAAACCGCATGTCAAAAGCCTCGGCATGATATTTGACTCTGCATTAAAATTTGATAAGCAAGTCAACACTGTGGTAAAAGCCAGCTTCTTCCAACTTCGAACCATAGCTAAAATCAAACCTTTCCTCCAATTCGACGACACAGAAAAAATCATTCACGCTTTCATTTCCTCCCGCCTAGACTACTGCAACTCCCTATACACTGGGATCAGCCAATCTTCCCTGTCCCGCCTGCAACTGGTCCAAAACGCCGCAGCGAGACTCCTGACAGGTACCCGTAAAAGGGACCACATCACCCCGATTCTGGCCTCTCTCCACTGGCACCCTGTACGGTACAGAATCAACTTCAAGCTCCTCCTATTCACGTATAAAGCCCTAAATGGACATTCCCCCCCTACATCAAAAATCTTCTAACCCCCCTCTCTAACTCCAGGTCCCTCAGGTCGGCCGACTTGGGGTTACTCACTATCCCGCGGTCTAGGCTTAAGCTCAGGGGTGACCGCGCTTTTGCGGTTGCAGCTCCTAGACTGTGGAACAGCATCCCTCTCCCCATCAGAACTGCCCCCTCCATCGACTCCTTTAAGTCCAGGCTCAAAACCTATTTCTACTCCCTAGCGTTTGAGGCTCATTGAGGAGGCGCTGTGAACTGTTTGCGTGCTACTGTATGTTTTTTTTTTTGTGTTTTTTTTTTCCTTAGTACCTAATCAGATGTACAGCACTTTGGTCAACGTGGGTTGTTTTTAAATGTGCTATACAAATAAAAATTGATTGATTGATTGATTGATATTAGGCAGGTGGTGATAATATTTTGGCTCATCAGGTCATGATGTTTTGGCTGATCAGTGTATGTAAGTTAGCCACCAAGCTGTGGGTGGCACGGTGGCGCAGCGGTAGAGTTGCTGCCTTACAGATCTAAAAACCCAGGTTCAATCCTGACTATGGGTGCTGTCCATACAGAGTTTTATGTTCTCCCCATGACCACATGGGATTCCCCTAAGTGCTCTGGTTTCCTCCCTCACTCCAAAGACGTGCAGGTTCGTAGGTTCATTGGTTTTGGTAAAAATTGTTAATGGTCCCAGGTGTGTAGGAAAGCGCTCGTGTACAAAGATCGCTGGTCGGCGCGGACTCGGGCCGAAGGGCCTGGTTTGGCTCTGTATCTCTAAAATAGACAAAGCTAAACTGTGTGGCTTCAAGACTTCTCTCCCCTTGTGTGTAACTAGATAATGGAAGGGAATTCTTCAATAGAGCATGAATGTCTCTATGGGCAAAACTCTAGCAGATATTTTTTATCAAAGGCTTGAATAGAGTGGATGTGGAGAGGATGTTTCCGCTAGTGAGAGAGTCTAGGACTAGAGGGCACAGCCTCAGAATTAAAGGACGTTCCTTTAGAAAGGAGATGAGGAGGAATTTCTTTGGTCAGAGGGTGGTGAATTTATGGAATTCTTTGTCACAGAAGGCTGTGGAGGCCAAGTCAATGGATATTTTTTAAATAGGTAGATTCTTGATTAGTATGGATGTCAGGAGTTATGGGGAGAAAGCAGGAGAATGGGGCTAGGAGGGAGAGATAGATCAGCAATGGTTGAATGGCGGAGTAGACTTGATGGGCCGAACGGCCTAATTCTTCTCCTATCACTTATGACCTTATGACTTTGTTGGCCGAAGGGCCTGTTGCGTGCTGTACGGTTCTATGTTTCATGGCCAACTCTTCGTTTAAAAAAGAATAATTTTACGAGGCCTTTACATTTAAGAGGCATTTAACCTGGCAAGACGTGGAAGGAGGTCCCTGCGTGGGAGTGGGGGGAAGAACTAAGGAGGACCTGGCGCGGGATACGTTAAAACTGTCGGCGCCCTTTATGTGGTGACTTTTTGCATAACTTGGGTATGCAAAACAAAGAATTTCACTGTGACTTCTCACATGTGGCAATAATTCATTCATTCATTCAAGGAAATAGTTCAAATGCGTGCAGATGGGTTAGTGTAATTGGCAATAAGGTTAGCAGGGATACTTTGTTAGCAAAGTAGGACCTGCCTCTGTGCCTTGTGACTATGACTCCCAGTCATAGAGTCATACATCATGAAAACGGGCAACTCGCCCAATCCAACCAAGACATCCCTTCTAAGTTAGTTTAGAAACATAGAAACATAGAAAATTGGTGCAGGAGGAGGCCATTTGGCCCTTCGAGCCAGCACTGCCATTCATTGTGATCATGGCTGATCATCCACAATCAGTAACCTGTGCCTGCCTTCTCCATGTGTCCCTTGATTCCACTAGCCCCTAGAGCTCTATCTAACTCTCTTTTAAATTCATCCAGTGAATTGGCCTCCACTGCCTTCTGTGGCAGAGAATTCCACAAATTCATAACTCTCTGGGTGAAAAAGTTTTTTCTCACCTCAGTTTTAAATGGCCTCCCCTTTATTCTTAGTTTGGTTTAGTTTATTGTCACGTGGAACGAGGTACAGTGAATTAGTCCCATTTGCCCACATTTGTCCCATATCCCTCTAAACCTTTTCTATCCATGTACCTGCCTTTTAAACATTGTTATTGTGTATGGTATGATTATTGGAGGAACAGCATCTCATATTTCGCTTGGGCAGCTATAAAATTATAAAATGACTGGGCAAGCTAGATGCAGGAAACATGTTCCCAATGTTGGGGGTGTCCAGAACCAGGGGTCACAGTTTAAGAATAAGTGGTCGGCCATTTAGGACTGAGATGATGAAAAACTTTTTCACCCGGAGAGTTGTGAATCCTTGGAATTCTCTGCAACAGAAGGCAGTGGAGGCCAATTCATTGGATGTATTCAAAAGAGAGTTGTATATATTTCTTAGGGCTAACAGAATTGAGGGATATGGGGAGAAAGCAGGAACGGGATACTGACTTTAGATGTTCAGCCCTGATCATATTAAATGGCGGTGCTGGCTCGAAGGGCCGAATGGCCTACTCCTGCACTTATTTTCTATGTTTACTTGACTCAACTACCTCCTCTGGCAGCTAATTCCATGTACCCACCACCTCCTGGGTGAAGATAGTGCTTTTCAGGGCCCAATTAAATCTTTCCCCCCCTCACTTTAAACCTATGTCCCATGTTTCCTGATTCCTCTCCCCTGAGTAAATGGCTCGATGGCTCTATTTACTGTATGTTATGTGACATTTAATTATCTTATTGTATCACAATAGGTATCACAAAATGCTGGAGTAACTCAGCAGGTCAGGCAGCATCTAGGAGAGAGGGAATGGGTGACGTTTCGGGTCGAGACCCTTCTTCAGACTCTGAAGAAGGGTCTCGACACATCAGTCTGAAGAAGGGTCTCGACCCGAAACGTCATCCATTCCCTCTCTCCTAGATGCTGCCAAGGGAGTGGCCATTCGCCTTGCCCACTGATCTGGAATTCCAGTTATATTGTCACCCGTCATTGCATTGTGAAACGTTTCATATAGCCTGAAGCTATTGCAGTTTGGCGTCACTTTCCCGTCACTTTATAGATCCTACATTACTGTAAGTGTTCCATAGTCATTTACCTGAAACATGGAGTCAAGGAACTCAAGTCGAATTTAAGGTAGACACAAAATGCTGGAGTAACTCAGCGGGTCAGGCAGAATCTCTGGAGAGAAGGAATGGGTGACGTTTCGAGTCTCGACCCTTCTTCAGATTGATGAAGGGTTTTGACCCGGAACATCACCCATTCCTTTTCTCCAGAGCTGCTGCCTGACCCGCTGAGTTACTCCAGCATTTTGTGTCTACCATCGATTCAAACCAGCATCTGCAGTTTTCTTTCCTACACATCAAGTCGAATTTGGTTCAGTTTTGTTTAGTTTATTGTCACTTGTACCGAGGTACAAGTGACAGTGTGCAGTTCTGGTCGCCAAATTATAGGAAGGATGTCGACAAAATGGAGAGGGTACAGAGGAGATTTACTAGAATGTTGCCTGGGTTTCAGCACTTAAGCTACAGAGAGAGGTTGAACTGGTTGGGTCTTTATTCTTTGGAGCGTAGAAGGTTGAGGGGGGACTTGATAGAGGTTTTTAAAATTTTAAGAGGGACTGACAGATTTGACGTGGGTAGGCTTTTCCCTTTGAGAGTGGGGAAGATTCCAACAAGGGGACATAACTTCAGAATTAAGGGACTAAAGTTTAGGGGTAACATAAGGGGTAACTTCTTTACTCAGAGGGTGGTGGCTGTATGGAATGGGCTTCCGGTGGAAGTGGTGGAGGCAGACTCGATTTTATTATTTAAGAGTAAATTGGATAGGTATATGGATGGGAGGGGATTGGAGGGTTATGGTCTGAGAGCAGGTAGATGAGACTAGGTCAGAGAGAGTGGTCGGCGTGGACTGGTAGGGCCGGACGGGCCTGTTTCCGTGCTGTAATTGTTATATGGTTATATGGTTATATGGTAAAGTGAAAAGCTTTTCGTCGCGTGCTATCCAGTCAGTGGGAAGACTATACGTGGTTGCTACCAAGCCGTTTACAGAATACCATTGCAGGATACCATTGGGCGGCACGGTAGCGCAGCGGTAGAGTTGCTGCTTTACAGCGAATGCAGCGCCGGAGACTCAGGTTCGATCCTGACTACGGGTGCTGCACTGTAAGGAGTTTGTACGTTCTCCCCGTGACCTGCGTGGGTTTTCTCCGAGATCTTCGGTTTCCTCCCACACTCCAAAGACGTAGAGGTATGTAGGTTAATTGGCTGGGTAAATGTAAAAATTGTCCCTAGTGGGTGTAGGATAGTGTTAATGTGCGGGGATCGCTGGGCGGCGCGGACTTGGTGGGCCGAAAAGGCCTGTTTCCGGCTGTATATATATGATATGATATGATATGATAAAGGGAATAAAGTTTAGTGCAAGATAAAGTCCAGTAAAGTCCAATTAAAGATAGTCCGAGTGTCTCCAATGAGGAATGTGGTAGGTCAGGACCGCCAACGAGTTGGTAATAGGATGGTTCAGCTGCCTGATAACAGCCGGGAAGAAACTGTCCCTGAATCTGGAGAAACTGTTCCTGAATCTGGACAAGTATGCGTCTGTGACAAAAGGCAATGATCACCTTGTTGGGAGTGTACCACAAGCCCTCAAATAGTCAATGAGAATTAGAAGGACATTTACGAGGATGTTGCCAGGACTAGAGGGTCTGAGCTATCGGGAGAAGTTTAGGCTGGGTCTCTTGGGACTATGCCCTGGAATGCAGGAAGATGAGGGGTGATCTTATCGAGGTGTACAAAAAAATCATGAGAGGAATAGATTGAGTAGTTGTACCCGGTCTTTTGCCCAGAGTAGGTGAATTGAGGACCAGAGAACATAGGCTTAAGGTGATGCGGAAAAGACTTAATAGGAATCTGAGGGGTAACGTTTTCACACAAAGGGTGGTGGGTGTATGGAACGAGCTGCCAGAGGAGGTAGTTGAGGCTGGGACCATCCCAACGTTTAAGAAACAGTTGGACACATGGATGGGACAGGTTTATCGGGACATGGGCCAAACGCAAGCAAGTGGGACTAGTGTAGATGGGACATGTGTTCCGTTTAGTTTATTGTCACGTGTACCGAGGTACAGTGAAAAGCTTTTTGTTGCGTGCTGTCCAGTCAGCAGAAATACAATACATGATTACAATCAATCCATTTACAGTGTATAGATACATGATAAGGGAATAACATTTAGTGCAGAGTAAAGCCAGCAAAGTCTGGTCAAGGATAGTCCAAGAGACATCAGAGGTAGATAGTGGTTCAGCATTGTTCTCTGTTGATCGGTTTGGGCAAGTTGGGCAGAAGGGCCTCTTTCCATGCCGTCTGACTCCACAACACTGGGACTCTAAGTTATGGAGCATCTTAAATTTGTGTTCAATGCAAAATTCCACCATCTGCAGTTCCTTGCCTGACCAGCCGAGTTGCTCTGACTCTTTGTGTTTTGTGATTGGTAATTGTATTTGGATTTGTCTGTGGAATGTCTTATCTGATTTCTGCAACATTCTTTAGCTGGTCTTGGTCCGTGATAGAGATGTTCTCTTTACTTGCAGCAACACAAAGGCACAGCTCGGTTATGCACAGCTGAGCCCAGAGGTCAGGATCCTGATGGAGGAGAAAGAGCAAGCCCTGCTGGCTTTTCGAGAAACCGTCCAGGTAGGGACAAAAGACGAGGTGTTTCATTTCCAGTCAACTGCGTCACAATTACCTAGCGTTGCCAACTTTCTCACTCCCAAATAAGGGACAAGGTGACGTCATCGCCCCGCGCCCATAGAAACATAGACATAGAAAATAGGTGCAGGAGGAGGCCATTCGGCCCTTCGAGCCAGCACTGCCATCCATTATGATCATGGCTGATCGTCCACAATCAATAACCCGTGCCTGCCTTCTCACCATATCCCTTGATTCCACTAGCCCCGAGAGATCTATCCAACTCTCTCTTAAATCCATCCAGTGATTTGGCTTCCACTGCCCTCTGTGGCAGAGAATTCCACAAATTCACAACTCTCTGGGTGAAAAAGTTCCTTCTCACCTCAGTTTTAAATGGCCTCCCCTTTATTCTAAGACTGTGGCCCCTGGTTGTGGACTCCCCCAACATTGGGAACATTTTTCCTGCATCTAGCTTGTCCAGTCCTTTTATAATTTTATATGTTTCTATAAGATCCCCTCTCATCCTTCTAAACTCCAGTGAATACATGCCTAGTCTTTTCAATCTTTCCTCATATGACAGTCCCACCATCCCAGGGATCAATCTCGTGAACCTACGCTGCACTGCCTCAATTTACAAGGATGTCCTTCCTCAAATTAGGCCCCCTGTGACCTCACCCAGCCAACGGCCACGTGCTCCCGCTCCACAATGGCGGCCGCCCGGGCCGGGAGGCGGGTTGCTATGCAACCTCCGCCAGGCATCGCCCGGGCATCCGGACGTACATTGTCCGGAGGTAGACACAAAATGCTGGAGTAACTCAGCGGGTCAGGCAGCATCTTGGGAGAGAAGGAATGGGTGACGTTTCGAATCGAAATAAATTTAAAAAAATAAGAATAATGAATGGCAGCATGATTCATCCCATTCTGGTTTCTTATTGAAAATCTTGTTTTGCTTTTATTTCGGGTTTCTTCCCTGTTGTCACCCGGCAACTGAACCATCCTCTCACCATCCCATCCTGTCTGTACGGAGTTTGTACGTTCTCCCCGTGACCTGCGTGGGTTTTCTCTGAGATCTTTGGTTTCCGCCCACACTCCAAAGACGTACAGGTTTGTAGGTTAATTGGCTTGGTAGAAGTGTAAATTGGCCCTAGCGTGCGTAGGATAGTGTTAATATGCAGAGGTCGGCGGTCGGCGCGGACTGGGTGGGCCGAAGGGCCTGTTTCTACACTGCATCTCTAAGCTAAGCTAAACTAAATTATCTTTCAGATCCTTCAGGTGAAAATTCGTCGCCTTGAGCACCTTCTGTACCTGAAAGACGTCCGAATCGACGATCTCACCCGTCGCCTACAGACAGCTGAACAGAGATAAAAAAGCCTTAATCCCTCCCCTTGACAAGCAAGACATGACAACCCCCTTCAAGTTTTTATTTTAAACAGATTATGTTTTAAGACGAAATAATAATGAAAGTAAAAAGAAATCTCCAGTAGCCAGCAGCCTGTCGAAAAAATATATAGCAGACCCCCCCCAAATAATACCCAAAGCGCTGGAGATAGTCAGCAGGTCAGGCAGCATCAATGGAGAGAGAGGAATTGCGTTAGTATAGAGGGCTTAGGAAACGTAGAACAGTCCAACACTGGAACACGTCCCCTCGGCCCACCATGCTTGTGTCAAATATGATGCCAGGTTAAGGTCATAAGGAATAGGAGTAGAATTAGGCCATTCGGCCCATCCAGTCTACTCCGCCATTCATTCATGGCTGATCTATCTCTCCCTCCTAACCCCATTCTCCTGCCTTCTCCCCATAACCCCTGACACCCGTACTGATCAAGAATCTATCAATCTCTGCCTTAAATATATCCACTGACTTGGCCTCCACAGCCTTCTGTGGCAAAGAATTCCACAGATTCACCACACTCTGACTAATTTTGTATACAAAATCATAAGAGGAATAGATCGGGTGGATGCACAGAGTCCTTTACCTAGAGTAGGGGAATCGAGGACCAGAGGACATAGGTTCAAGGTGAAGGGGAAAAGATTTAATAGGAATCTGAGGGGTAACTTTTTCCACACAGAGGGTGGCAGGTGTATGGAACAAGCTGCCAGAGGAGGTAGTTGAGGCTGGGACCATTCCATCGGTTAAGAAACAGTTGGACAAGTACATGGATAGGACAGGTTTGGAGGGTTATGGACCAAGCACAGACAAGTGGGACGAGTGTAGCTGGGACATTGTTGGCCGGTGTGGGCAAATTGGGCCGAAGGGCCTGTTTCCACACTGTATCACTCCATGACTCTATGACTCTATAAAGTGATATACTTCTGACCAGAGAGTAATGCTGCTTTAGGAAGGTTTCTTACAGAAACCTATAAAATTATAAAACGACTGGGCAAGCTAGATGCAGGAAAAATGTTCCCAATGTTGGGGGTGTCCAGAACCAGGGACCAGATGTACAGGTCTCATCTGCCTGCACACGATCCATAATTCCTCCATTCCCTGCACTTCCACGTGCTTATCCAAAAGCCTCTTAAATACCACGATCATATCTGCTTTCACCACCACCCCTGGCAATGCGGTCCAGGCCCCCACCACCCTCTGTGTAAAAGACTTGCCCCCCACATCTCCATTAAACTTTGCCCCCCTCATCGTATAGCTACGCCCTCTGGTGTTGGGCACCTCCACCCTGGGGAAAAAGGTTCTGACATAGAAACATAGAAAATAGGTGCAGGAGTAGGCCATTCGGCCCTTCGAGCCTGCACCGCCATTCAATATGATCATGGCTGATCATCCAGCTCAGTAGCCTGTACCTGCCTTCTCTCCATACCCCCTGATCCCTTTAGCCACAAGGGCCACATCTAACTCCCTCTTAAATATAGCCAATGAACTGGCCTCAACTACCTTCTGTGGCAGAGAATTCCACAGACTCACCACTCTGTGTGAAGAAATGTTTTCTCATCTCGGTCCTAAAAGACTTCCCCCTTATCCTTAAGCTGTGACCCCTGGTTCTGGACTCCCCAAACATCGGGAACAATCTTCCTGCATCTAGCCTCTCCAACCCCTTAAGAATTTTATATGTTTCTATAAGATCCCCCCTCAGTCTTCTAAATTCCAGCGAGTACAAGCCGAGTCTATCCAGTCTTTCTTCATATGAAAGTCCCGCCATCCCAGGGATCAATCTGGTGAACCTTCCCTGTACTCCCTCTAAGGCAAGAACGTCTTTCCTCAGATTAGGAGACCAAAACTGCACACAATACTCCAGGTGCGGTCTCACCAATGCCCTGTACAACTGACTGTCTACCCTATCTATGCCTCTCCTAGTTTGATATATTTCTACCCAGTCTCCCCTCAACCTCAGTTCCAGAGAAAACAATCTACTCCCCACACACACTGGGGATAATGTGCAGAAGGCAATTGACCCACAAACCCACACATCTTTGGAATGCGGGTGGAAGCCCAGGCGGTCAAGGGGAGAACATACAAACACCTCAAAGACAGACAACCGAGGTCGGGATGGAACCTGGGTCTCTGGCAGTGTGAAGCAGCGGCTCTACCGGGATCTCCGCTTTCCTCCCACACTCCAACGACGCACAGTTTGTTGGTTAATTGGCCCCGGAGAAAACCCACGCGGGTCACGGGGAGAACGTACAAATTCCAAACAGACAGCACCCGTGGTCGGGATCGAACCCAGGTCTCTGGCACTGTAAGGCAGCCACTCCACTGCTGAGCCACCGTGCCGGTGTAAAGACCGTTCCCCAGGATTGCAGCAACCAAACGTCTGCACCAGGTAGATACACAACTGTGTCCATTCCAGCACGCCTTTGCATGTGCCCTTTGCAAGAACTTGAAGTTGCCAACATCCTAGGAGCTATTCTTTACAGAGTCAGATGAGCTGAACATAAGCAACTCCCTTCTTCTGACCAGAGAGTAATGCTGCTTTAGGAAGGTTTCTTACAGAAACCTGTAAAATTATAAAACGACTGGGCAAACTAGATGCAGGGAAAATGTTCCCGATGTTGGGGGAGTCCAGAACCAGGGGCCACCAGTCTAAGAATAAAGGGGAGGCCATTTAAAACTGAGATGAGGAAAAAACTTTTTCACCCAGAGAGTTGTGAATTTGTGGAATTCTGTGCCACAGAAGGCAGTGGAGGCCAAATCACTGGATGAATTTAAAAGATAGAGCTCTAGGGGCTAGTGGAATCAAGGGATATGGGGAGAAGGCAGGCACGGGTTACTGATTGTGGATGATCAGCCATGATCACAATGAATGGCGGTGCTGGCTCAATGGGCCAAATGGCCTCCTCCTGCACCTATTTCCTATGTTTCTAAGAAACATGTTCCTAAACCCTGATGACAGGATGCGAGAAAACCTGTCAAGGCTGTTCTGAGTACCATTTAATCAAGATCATAATCTCCCTGGGACATTTACAATGTTAGCCTGACGTCGTGCTGGTTAAATACATAGTCATTTATAGCTTGTCGTGTTCAGTTGCCTAGTAACTGGCATACTTGTTTAAAGAGTTTGATTTGAACTGTAATTATTAGGAATCATTTTATCAGTGTCTGACAATTGACATTTACCAATGTAGGATTCAGAGTTGTGTGTACAATATTAGATTCATGTAAAGTTATTTTGTTTAGGTTTAGTTTAGAGATACTGCGCGGAAACAGGCCCCTTCGTCCCACCGAGTCCTCGCCTACCAGTGGTCACCCCGTACACTAGCACTATCCTACACACACTAGGGTTAATTTACAATCTTTACCGAAGCCAATTAACCTGCAAACCTCTACATCTTTGGAGTGTGGGAGGAAACCGGAGCACCCGGAGAAAACCCATGCAGGTCACGGGGAGAACGTACAAACTCCGTACAGACAGCACCTGTAGTCAGGATGGAACCCGGGTCTCTGGCGCTGTGAGGCAGCAACTCTACCGCTGCACCACTGTGTCGCCCTGTACACTGTCCTGCGGTTTTGACAATGGACAAGTCCGTAGTATTCGCAGTATAGTGGTCTCTTGAAAACAGAAACAGGTGAATTTATTATAGGGAACAGGGAAATGGCAGACGAGTTGAACAGGTACTTTGGTTCACACAAAATGCTGGAGTAATTCAGTGGGACAGGCAGCATCAATAAGGAAGACACAAACAATCTCCCAGATGTACTAGGGAACAGACGACCTAGGGTGATGGAGGAACTGAAGGAACACTACGCTAAAGGACCCCGTACACGAGCACTATCCGACACACACTAGGGGTCATTTACAATCTTTACCGAAGCCAATTAACCAACAAACTTGTACGTCTTTGGAATGTGGGCAGCACCCGTAGTCGGGATCGAACTCAGGTGCTGTAAGGCAGCAACTCCATCTCTGCACTAACCGTGCCTCCATTTCATGTATCTGACTTAGAACTGCTTATCCTTTTACTGTGTGTAGGATAGTGCTAGCGTGCGGAGATCGCTAGTCGGCTCGGACTCGGAGGTCCGAAGGGCCGGTTTCCGCGCTGTATCTCTAAACTAAACTAATAGAAACATAGAAAATAGGTGCAGGAGGAGGCCATTTGGTCCTTCGAGCCAGCACCGCCATTCATTGTGATCATGGCTGATCATCCACAATCAGTAACCCGTGCCTGCTTTCTCCCCTTATGCCTTGATTCTAATAGCCCCTACAGCTCTCTATCTAACTCTCTTTTAAATTCATCCCGTGAATTTGCCTCCACTGCCCTCTGTGGCAGAGAATTCCCCAAATTCACAACTCTCTGGGTGAAAAAGCTTTTTTCTCACCTCAGTTTTAAATGGCCTCCCCTTTATTCTTAGATCTAGAGCTATCTAGAACTATTTTCCAATGATTTAAAACCATAGTTTTATTACTGCAGACAATTAAAATCAGAAAGGGGAAACGGAGACTATGGACGATTGGTAACGGGACATTTCTGAGAGCTGCCACAGTGGATGATTTTGTTGTAAATCAGAGCCCGTGGATGTGTCTGTCTGTGGTGCATCTGACCATGCATCGGTCTGTCATAAGGTCATAGGGGGGAGGAGCAGAATTCGACAGTTCAGTCCATCAAGTCTACTCCGCCATTCAATCATGGCTGATCTATCTTTCCCTCCTAACCGCATTCTCCGGCCTTCTCCCCATAGCCCCTGACACCCGTACTAATCAAGAATTTATCTATCCCTGCCTTATAACATATCCACTGACTTGGCCTCCACAGCCTTCTGTGAGAAAAAATTCCTCATCTCCTTCCTAAAGGAGCGTCCTTTTATTCCGAGGCTGTGCCCTCTGGTCCTAGACTCTCCCACCAGTGGAAACATCCTCTCCACATCCACTCTATCCAAGCCTTTCACTATTCTGTGCGTTTCAATGAGGTCTCCCTTCAATCTTCTAAACTCCAGCGAGTACAGGCCCAATGCCGACAAATGCTCATCATATGTTAACCAGCTCATTCCTGGGATCATTCTCGTAAACCTCCTCAGGACCCTGTGCTCACAGCCGGCACACCCATCAGTCTGTGATTTGCACCTGTTGTCAGAGCGGTCTGATAACGCAGGCTTGCTGGTGCCTTTGTGACATCTGTAATGTGTTAATTAATTGGTCATATAGAAAAAACCATAAAAGATCACGTTCATCTTTGTTCTGGCCCAAAAGGCCATTGTATTAGGTGCTCTTAAATAAAATAAAAAAGCTTTGAATGCCTCACCCAATCCTTATGTATTTTCTTTAACAGTACCCGTACTAGAAACTAAATAGTGTCAAGAGTGTTTTATTGTCACATGTCCCTGATAGAACAATGAAATTCTTACTTGCTGCAGCACAACAGAATGTGTAAACATGGTACACTGGAAACAATATAATAAACGAGAAAAACAAAGTTCAGTGTGTGTCAAAGAGGATCTGACATGGACAACGCACATTGCCGCACTGGTGGGTAAGGCAAAGCAGCGCCTTTACCACCTTAGACAGCTGAGGAAATTCAGAGTGTCTCTGAGGATCCTTCATTGCTTCTACTCTGGGGCTGTAGAGAGCATCCTGTCCGGCAACATTACAGTCTTGTTTGGGAACAGCTCTGCCAAGGACAGGATGGCCCTGCAGAGAGTAGTGCGTTCGGCAGAACGCACCATGGGAACTACACTCGCCCCCCTGCAGGACCTATACATCAGGAGGTGTAGATCGAGAGCAAGCAAGATTATGGGGGACCCCTACCACCCCAGCAACGGACTGTTCCAGATGCTACGGTCAGGCAAACGCCTCCGCTGTCACGCTGTGAAAACGGAGAGGATGAGACGGAGTTTCTTCCCACAGGCCATCAGGACTGTTAACTATTATAACTCCAGAGACTAAATTTTCTTTTCTGTATTAATTTTAATTTATATACTGTAATTGTAACTTTTTTGCACAATCCGCAGGCATTGCCACTTTCATTTCACTGCACATCGTGTATGTGCATGTGACAAATAAACTTGACTTGACTTGTACCTGCACTGCTAGGGGGCAAACTGATGAAGATGCAGGTGGATGCTCCATTGGTGTCCTGGATCACCAACTACCTGACTGGACGGCCACAAAATGTCAGTCTACAGAACTGTGTCTCGGACATGGTGGTGAGCAACACAGGGGACCCCACGGGGGGATGGTCCTCTCTCCCTGTTCACCATCTACATCTCGGACTTCAGATATAACTCCGTCTCCTGCCACCTTCAGAAGTTCTCGGATGACTCTGCAATTATGGGCTGCATCAGTGAGGGGAGGGAAGCTGAATACAGAGGTGTAGTCAACGACTGTGTTGAGTGGTGTGGGCTGAATCACCCGCAGCCCATCCACATCCACATCTTACGTGTCACAAAATGCTGGAGTAACTCAGCAGGTCAAGGCAGCATCTAGGAGAGAAGGAACGGGTGACGTTTCGGGTCGAGACCCTTCTTCAGTCTCGCACATTCACATCTTCCTCATTCCTCATCCACAGACCACAGTCTGTTCGATGTTGGCAGAAACACTTCTTCCTCATTAACAATCAGTACGGGAGCAGCTGAAGGCTGCGTGCTCAGCCCCCTGCTCTACTCACACTATAATCACGACTGTGTAGCCGCACACAGCGCCAACTCCATCCTCAAGTTCACCGGCAACACCACTGTAGTATAAGAAAATAACTGCAGATGCTGGTACAAATCGAAGGTATTTATTCACAAAATGCTGGAGTAACTCAGCAGGTCAGGCAGCATCTCAGGAGAGAAGGAATGGGTGATGTTTCGGGTCGAGACCCTTCTTCAGACTGATGTCAGGGGGGTGGGACAAAGGTGGAGACAGGAAGATAGAGGGAGATCTGGGAAGGAGGAGGGGAAGAGAGGGACAGAGGAACTATCTAAAGTTGGAGAAGTCGATGTTCATACCACTGGGCTGCAAGCTGCCCAGGCGAAATATGAGGTGCTATTCCTCCAATTTCCGGTGGGCCTCACTATGACACTGGAGGAGGCCCATGACAGAATGGTCACCCATTCCTTCTCTCCTGAGATGCTGCCTGACCTGCTGAGTTACTCCAGTATTTTGTGAATAAAGGCAACACCACTGTTGTTGGATGAATTACAGATTCAACCTCTGGCAATGTTACTGCTGTTTGGAATAAGCAATATTAATGCTGTGATATAAACTATGATATTACATAGAAACATAGCAAATGGGTGCAGGAGGAGGCCATTTGGCCCATCGAGCCAGCACCGCCATTCATTGTGATCGTGGCTGATCATCCACAATCAGCAACCCGTGCCTGCCTTCTCCCCACCTCCCTTGATTCCACTAGCCCCTAGAGCTCTATCTAACTCCCTTTTAAATTCATCCAGTGAATCGGCCTCCACTGCCTTCCGTGGCGGAGAATTCCACAAATTCACAACTCTCTGGGTGAAAATGTCACTTCTCACCTCAGTTTTAAAATTGTGTAGGAAGGAACTGCAGATGCTGGTTTAAACCGAAGAGAGACACAAAGTACTGGAGTAACTCAGCGGGACAGGCAGCATCTCTGGAGGGAAGGAATGGGTGACGTTTTGGGTCGAGACCCTTCTTCAGACTGACGTCAGGGGAGAGGGAGATACATAGATAAGGAAGTGTAAGGTGTGAAAATATGTATCCATTGCCACCATTCTTCATTCTGTGAGCTTTCCTCAAGACCGATGAAACAAACAGCTTTGCATTGTTCATCGGAGGTTCGTCAGGAACGGCTTCAGACTCGATTCACCCAATGCTCGCCAACAGAAAGCAGAGACCATAAGACATCAGAGCACAATTAGGCCATTCAGCCCATCGAAGAGAGAAACAAAGTACTGAAGTAACTCAGCGGGTCAGGCAGCACCTCTGGAGAAAAGGAATGGGTGATGTTTCGGGTCTGGACCTTCTTCAAACTAAGAGTCAGGGGAAAGGGAAACAAGAGATATAGAAGGGGATGTAGAGAAATATAGAGCAAATGAATGATAGATATGCAAAAAAAGTAACGATGACAAAGGAAACAGGCCATTGTTTTAGCTGCAGGCTAGGTGAAAATGAGTTACTGACACTGAGACTCGACAAAATGACTGGAGCTTGTACAATGACTTGTACAATGGTGGGGGAGGGCCGGAGAGAGAGGGGATGCAAGGGTTACTTGAAGTTAGAGAAGTCAATGTTCATACCGCTGGGGTGCAAGCTGCCCAAGCGAAATATGAGGTGCTGTTCCTCCAATTTGCATTAGGCCTCTCCCTGGCAATGGAGGAGACCCAGGACAGAAAGGTCAGTGTGGGAATGGGAAGGGGAATTAAAGTGTTTAGCAATGAGGAGATCAGGTAAGTCCAGGCAGACTGAGCGAAGGTGTTCCGTAAAACGATCGCCCTGTCTACGCTTGGTCTCGCCGATGTATAAGAGCCCATGCCTTGAACAACGAAAACAGTAGATGAGGTTGGAGGAGGTGCAAGTGAACCTCTGCCTCACCTCTGCCTCACCTCTGCCTCACCTCTGCCTCACCTCTGCCTCACCTCTGCCTCACCTCTGCCTCACCTCTGCCTCACCTCTGCCTCACCTCTGCCTCACCTCATTGTCCAGCCATTTCATGGCATTAAGGGTGAATCTACAGAATGTAGCAACCAGCTTAGTAGTGTAGAAAGGAACTGCAGATGCTGGTTTATACCAAAGATAGACATAAAGTACTGGAGTAATCAGCAGGTCAGGTAGCAACTCTGGAGAAAAAGGATATGTGATGTTTCAGGTTGGGACCCTTCTTCAGATACTTGAGAATAATTATCAGTTCTGCAATTCTTACTTGCAGCAGCACAACAGAATATGTAAACAATATAATAAACGCGAAAAAGAAAGATCAGTGTGTTTGTACATATATATATATATATATATATATATAAACATACACACACATGTATACATATAACAACCAAGCAACAATAAAAGTGCAAAAAGGCAAAACCAATGCTCTCAAGTCTACTGTGTAGGAAGGAACTGAAGATGTTGGTTTATACCAAAGATTGACACAAAGTGCTGGAGTAACTCAGCGGGTCAGGCAGCATCTCTGGAGAGAAGGAAGAGGTAACGTTTCGGGTCCAGACTGTCTAAAGAAGGGTCCCGACCCAAAATGTCGACCGTCCTTTTTCTCCAGAGAAGCTGCCTGACCCGCTAATTTACCCCAGCACTTTGTATCTATCTTCGGTATAAGCCAGCATCTGCACTTCCTTCCTACACTACGAGGCTAGTTGCTACCCTAGATTCACCCCACATATGAGGAAGTGGCTGGGTAATTCGCAAGGTCGAGTTGTGGGTTGTAGCAGAAGTCATTGTTTATAAAGAGCTGGAAGAGGAACTGAGATCAGCCATGATCTCACTGAATGTTGAAACAAGTTCATGCGGTCATCCAGCCTATCCCTGCTCCTGTCATCTAAGTTAGCGAGTCAGGCATTTTGTAAGGCATTTGGTCAAGTCCCCCATGGTAGACTGATCCAGAACATTGATGCATTCAAAAGGGAGTTAGATAGAGCTCTTAGGGCTAAGATAGAGCTTAAGGGGTATGGGGAGAAGGCAGGAACGGGGTACTGATTGTGGATGATCAGCCATGATCACATTGAATGGCGGTGCTGGCTCAAAGGGCCAAATGGCCTCCTCCTGCACCTATCATCTATGTATCTATGTATCTATGATCCCGGGATTAACAGTGACTTGGTCCGACGGATTCAGAACGGGTTTACTGACAGAAGACAGCGGGTTGGGGTGGAAGGGCAATATTCAGGCTGGAGGTCTGTGACCCATGGAGTTATTGATGGAGTCACAATGTCATCCAGCACGGAAACAGGCCCTTCGGCCCAACTCATCCATACCGACCAAGATGTCCCATCTAAGCTGGTCCCATTTGCCCGCTTTTGGCCCATATCCCTCTAAACCTTTCCCATCCGTAACTGTCCAAGTGTGTTTTAAATGCTATTGTAGAATCCACCTCAGCCGACTCCTCTGACAGCTCGTTCCATATTAACACCACCCTCCGATTGAAAGAGGTTCCCCTCAGGTTGATATTAAATCTTTCCCCTCTCACCTTAAACCTATGTCCTTTAATTGTGATTCCCCTACTTCTGTGCCTCCTGCTCTCCAAGGAATAAGGTCCTAGCCAGCCCAACCTCTCCCCATAGCTCCCCAAAGCCCCTCGAGTACTGGCACCATCCTCGTAGATCTTCTCTCCACCCTTTCTAGTTTAATGACATCTTTGCATTAACAGGATGACCAAAACTGAACATTCAGTAATACTGCTCGGGCAGCTTACGACCCAGCAGTATGAATACTGATTTCTCTAACTTCAAGTGACCCTTGCATCCCCTCTCTCTCTCCGTCCCTCCCCCACCCTGGTCATTGTACTAGTTTGAATGTCATCCTGGTGAGTCTCATTGTCTGTAACTTGTTTTCACCGAGCCCACAGCTAACAATGGCCTGTCTCCTTGATCATCGTTACTTTCTTGCTAATCTTTATTCATTTGCTCTACATCTGTCTGTATCACTGTCTATATCTCTCATTTCCCTTTCCCCTAACTCTCAGTCTGAAGAAGGGTCTTGACTAGGGGTGCTAACTATCTCTTTCCCAAATAAGGGACAAGGTGACGTCACCGCCCCACGCCCCACATGACCTCACCCGGCCATTGGCTACGTGCTCACGCTCCACTAATGGCGGCCACCCGGGCCGGGAGGCGGGTTGCCACGCAACCTCCGTTAGGCGGCGTCCAAGCCTCCGGACCTACACTGTCCAGGCCTACACTGTCCGGACCTACACTGTCCGGGCCTACAGTGTCCAGGCCTACAGTGTCCGGGCCTACAGGGTCCGGGCCTACAGCGTCCAGGCCTACAGCGTCCAGGCCTACACTGTCCGGACCTACAGCGTCCAGGCCTACAGCGTCCAGGCCTACAGCGTCCAGGCCTACACTGTCCGGACCTACACTGTCCGGGCCTATACTGTCCAGGCCTACAGTGTCCAGGCCTACAGTGTCCAGACCTACAGCGTCCAGGTCTACAGTGTCTGGGCCTACAGCACGCCCCGGACCTTATACGGGACAAGGGCGGACAAACCACTTTAGTACAGGACAAACCACTTTAGTCCAAAATACCAGATGTCCAGGCTAATACGGGACAGTTGGCACCCCTAGTCTCGACCTGAGACGTCAACTATTCCTTTTCTCCAGAGATGCTGCCTGACCCGCTGTGTTACTACAGCTTTTTGTGTCTATCTCCAGTTTAAACCAGTATCTGCAGTTTCTACCGACATAATACTCTAAGAGTGGCCTTACTAATGCCATGTACATTGTGCACAAGTTATAACATTTCCATGGATCAAAGCCAGGTTCCTCTCTGAATCCTGATTCTACACTTATTTATTTGCATCCAATTGATCCTTGTTTCATAAGGTCACAAAGTCATAAGTGATAGGAGCAAAAGTAGGCCATTCGGCCCATCATCTACTCCACCATTCAATCATGGCTGATCTATCTCCCCTCTCTACCCTATTCTCCTGCCTTCTCCCCATAATCCCTGACACCCGTACTAATCAAGAATCAATCTATCTCTGCTTTAAAAATAGCCACTGACTTGGCCTCCACAGCCTTCTGTGGCGATGAATTCCACAGATTCAATACCCTCTGACTAAAGAAATTCCTCCTGGTCTCCTTTATTTGCTTTGGATGAATGCCAGAAGGAAATTAAAATGTCTGTGGCACTGAGCCTCCTCAAATATTCACACCTTGTTCAATTACATTTTTCATCAGTGCAGTTAGGAATGTAAAAGATTTGTTTTCAGATTAGTTTAGAGATACAGAGCGGAAACAGGCCCTTTGGCCCACCGAGTCCACACCGACCAACGATCCCCGCGCAATAACACTATCCTACACACACCAGGGGCAATTTACAATTTTTATCATAGCCAATTAATCTACACACCTGTACAACTTTGGAGAACACCCGGAGAAAACCCACGCAGGTCACGGGGAGAACGTACAAACTCCGTACAGACAGCACCTGTAGTCGGGATTGAACCCTGGTCTCTGGCACTGTAAGGCAGCAACTCTACCTCTGCACTACCAATATTTTAAAACATTGCAGGAATGCCTGATAACGTTTATATTTGCAACAGAACCAGATCTACTCAAAAAAACAAAAGTCTGTAGCCTCCTTTTGCTCTGGTTTATTTCACTCACATGTTTAAACTATAATGTTGCATTCTTAATGTTTTAATGTTTTATGCTTTATGCTTAATTGTTTACTGTAAATGTGATCATGGCTGATCATTCTCAATCAGTACCCCGTTCCTGCCTTCTCCCCATACCCCCTGACTCCGCTATCCTTAAGAACTCTATCCAGCTCTCTCTTGAATGCATTCAGAGAATTGGCCTCCACTGCCTTCTGAGGCAGAGAATTCCACAGATTCACAACTCTCTGACTAAAAAAGTTTTTCCTCATCACTGTTCTAAATGGCCTACCCCTTATTCTTAAACTGTGGCCCCTTGTTCTGGACTCCCCCAACATTGGGAACATGTTTCCTGCCTCTAATGTGTCCAACCCCTTAATAATCTTATTAAGGGCGGCACGGTAGCGCAGCGGTAGAGTTGCTACTTTACAGCGAATGCAGTGCCGGAGACTCAGGTTCGATCCTGACTACGGGTGCTGCACTGTAAGGAGTTTGTACGTTCTCCCCGTGACCTGCGTGGGTTTACTCCGAGATCTTCGGTTTCCTCCCACACTCCAAAGACGTACAGGTATGTAGGTTAATTGGCTGGGTAAATGTAAAAATTGTCCCTAGTGGGTGTAGGATAGTGTTAATGTACGGGGATCACTGGGCGGCAAGGACTTGGAGGGCCGAAAAGGCCTGTTTCCGGCTGTATATATATGATATGATGATATGATAAGATCTCCTCTCATCCTTCTAAATTCCAGTGTATACAAGTCTAGTTGCTCCAGTCTTTCAACATATGACATTCCCGCCATTCCGGGAATTAACCTTATTCATTAATTCATCTCATATCACCCCTGCACGCCAGAAAATTCTTTGAAGCAGCTCGCGTTACAGAAGCTGGCAACAGTTTTAATCCCAAGACGCAACGACTAACAATTTGAATAATGGGTAGGCCATTTAGAACGGAGATGAGGAAGAACTTTTTCAGTCAGAGAGTGGTGAAGGTGTGGAATTCTCTGCCTCAGAAGGCAGTGGAGGCCAGTTCGTTGGATGCTTTCAAGAGAGAGCTGGATAGAGCTCTTAAGGATAGCGGAGTGAGGGGTTATGGGGAGAAGGCAGGAACGGGGTACTGATTGAGAGTGATCAGCCATGATCGCATTGAATGGCGGTGCTGGCTCGAAGGGCTGAATGGCCTACTCCTGCACCTATTGTCTATTGTCTATTGTCAAATAGTGGCTGATCTGGAGTCGGTGCAGGCTGGGAGGAAATGCTTGCCAACCTAGGAATATTTAGCTCATAAGGTCATGTGATAGGAGTAGAATTAGGCTATTCGGCCCATCACGTCTACTCCACCATGTAATCACGGCTGATCTATCTCTCCCTTCTAACCCCATTCTCCTGCCTTCTCCCCATAACCCCTGACACCAGTACTAATCAAGAATCTATCTATCTCTGTCTTAAAATTATCCACTGACATGGCCTCCACAGCCCTCTGTGGCAAAGAATTCCACAGATTCACCACCCCCTGACTAAAGAGATTCCCCCTCATCGCCTTCGTAAAAGTATGTGTTAATGTTCTCTGGGTTGTTTTATGTGGGCGGGGGAGGGGGAGGGGGAAACCCTTTTTCAATATCTTACCTTGCCGGAGACGCGATTGTTTTCCGGATCGTATCTCCGGTCGGTGTGCGGCCTAACATCGTGGAGCTGGCGGCCTTGCTCGGGACTGACTCTGAGCCCCACCGCGGGGCCGTGGATTTACCATCGGAGCCTGTGATCCCTTGCCTGGGATCGACGCTCCAACTGCGGCCTGCGGATTTCAACATCGAGGAGCTCGCAGTCTCGGGTAGAGACCGACGTCGGGAAGCTGCAAGTCACAGAAGGTTTTCGACCAGCTCCGACCTGGGGTCTGATTGCCCGGCACGGGGGAGCTGAGATTCCCCCTCGATGCAGGAGCTTGATCGCCCCGACGCAAGGGCCCGGCCGCCGGCTACGGGAGTCAAGATCATCCCGTCAACGGAAGGCTCGAGGTCTCCGACCGTGGGAGGACAAAGAAGGGAAGAGATTGAACTTTATTACCTTCCATCACAGTGAGGAATGTGGACTCAGTTGTGGTGGATGTCTTTGTTAAATTTTATTTGATGTGGCTGTGTGTCTTGTTGCTTTTCACTTAGTATGGCTGTAGGGTAACTCAAATTTCACTGCACCTTAATTGGTACACGTGACAATAAAATGAATCTTGAATCTTGAAACGTGAAGCATACTTCTAAACTTCAACGAGCACATAGAAACATAGAAAAAAAAATTGGTGCAGGAGGCGGCCATTCGGCTCTTTGCGCCAGCACCGCCATTCATTGTGATCATTGCTAATCATCCACAATCAATAACCCGTGCCTGCCTTTTCCCCATATCCCTTGATTCAACTAGCCCCTAGAGCTCTATCTAACTATCTTAAATCCATCCAGTGATTTGGCCTCCACTGCCCTCTGTGGCAGAGAATTCCACAAATTCACAACTCTCTGGGTGAAAAAGTTTTTCTCACCTCAGTTTTAAAAGGAGCACATGACAAGTGCCGACAACTGCTCATCATTGGTTCACTTCCTCATTCCTGGGATCATTTGACCTTTCTGCTCTGGATTTATAGAGTCATAGAGTGACACAGTGTGGAAACAGGCCCTTCGGCCCAACTGGCCCACGCCAGCCAACAATGTCCCCGCTACACTAGTCTCACCTGCCTGCTCTTGCTCCATAACCCTATCCATGTACCTGTCCAACTGTTTCTTAAATGATGGGATAGTCCCAATCTCTTCTGTCAGCTTGTTCCATACACCCACCACCCTCTGTGTGAAAATGTTACCCCTCAGATTCCTAATAAATCTTTTCCCCTTCACCTTGAACCTATGTCCTCTGATCCTCAATTCCTCTACTCTGGGCAAGAGACTTCGTGCATTTACCCGATCTATTCCTCTCATGATTTTGTACTCGTCTATAAGATCACCCCTCACCCTCCTGCGCTCCAAAGAATAGAGTCCCAGCCTACTAAACCTCTCCTTATAGCTCACACCCTCCAGTCCTGGCAACATCCTCGTAAATCTTTTCCGAACCATTTCAATGTTTGACAATATCTTTCCTATAACATGGTGCCCAAAACTGAGCACAATATTCTAAATGCGGTCTCACCGATGTCTTATACAACTGCAACATGACCTCCCAGCCTCGAAACTCAATACTCTGATGAAGGCCAATGTGCCAAAAGCCTTTTTGACCTCCGTATCCACCTGCGACTCGACCTTCAATCACCTCAAAGGAGCCCTCAGATGTTTCATAGGTGATTGATTGTCGGAAATGCCTCCCACACATAGAATCGCGGAGTCATATAGCACAGAAACGGGCCCGTTGGCCCTTCTCAAACATGCCGACCAACACGTATACAAAATCATGAGAGAAATAGATCGGGTAGATGCACAGTCTTTTACCCAGAGTAGGGGAATCGAGGACCAGAGGACATAGGTTCAAGGTGAAGGGGAAAAGATTTAATAGGAATCTGAGGGGTAACTTTTTCATACAAAGGGTGGTGGGTGTATGGAACAAGCTGCCAGAGGAGGTAGTTGAGGCTGGGACTATCTAATTGTTTAAGAAACAGTTGGGACAGGTACATGGATAGGACAGGACAGGTTTGGAGGGATATGGACCAAGTGCAGGCAAGTGGGATGGGTAGCTGAGGCATTGTTAGCCGGTGTGGGCGAGTTGGGTGGAAGGGCCTATTTCCACACTGTATCACTCTATGACTCTATGATTCCATGTGCCATCCCTATCATGTATCTGTACACTGTAAACGGCTCGATTGTAAATACTGCTGACTGGACAACACGCAACAAAAGCTTTTCACTGTACCTCTGTACACGTGACAATAAACTGAACGGAAACAAAATGTCTATTCTAAGCTAGTCCCATTTGCCCGCTCTTGGCACAGATTCCACTGAACCTTCCCGAGAAGATAAAGAAGCCTGAAAACTGTGACATCCAGGTTCAGGAACAGCTTCTTCGCTACAACCATCAGGCTATTAAACACTACAACCTCCACATAAGCTTCGAACTAAATAGACCTGGGGGCATTGTTTTGGCTTTTGCACTATTATTATCTATTTATTTTAGTTTAGTTTAGTTTAGTTTAGAGATACAATGCGGAAACAGGCCCTTCGGCCCACCGGGTCCGCACCGACCTGCAATCCCCGCACATTAACACCATCCTACACCCACTAGGGACAATTTTTACATTTACCAAGCCAATTAACCTACAAACCTGCACGTTTTTGGAGTGTGGGAGGAAACCGAAGATCTGAGAGAAAACCCGCGCAGGTCACGGGGAGAACGTACAAACTCCGTACAGACGGCGCCCGTAGTCGGGATTGAATCCGGGTCTCCTGCGCTGCATTTGCTGTAAGGCAACAACTCTACCGCTGCGCCACCCATGCAACAACAATAATAATAAACCTCGACCTAAACCTTGCTCAAGATTCGGAATTTCAGCAAATACTCACGAACTTCTACAGGTGTGCAGTAGAGAGCATATTGACTGTTTGCATCACGGCCCGCTTCAGCAACGCTAATGCCCAGGACTGAAGGAGACAGCAGAGAGCGGTGAACACTGCCCAGTACATCACGGTTACTGACCTCCCCACCATCGAAGGGACCTACAGGAGCCGCTGCCTCAAAAAGGCAGCCAACGTCATCGGAGACCCACACCACCCTGGCCACGCACTCATTTCACCCCTGCCATCGCGAAGAAGGTTTACGAATCTGAAACCTGTGACAACCAGGTTCGAGAACAGCTTCTTCCCCACAACCATTGGGCTCTTGAACATGACACAACATTAACTTTAACTATGGACTGTCTTTGGTTGCACGAAGGACTTCGGGATTTTTAGCACTAGTGTTGGTGTTATTAGGTTTAGTTCAGAGATACATGGCGGAAAAAGGCCCTTCGGGCCTACCAAGTCCGCACCGACCAGCGATCCCCGCACATTAACACCATCCTACACACACTAGGGACAATTTACAATGATACCAAGCCGATTAACCTACAAACCTGTGGAATTCTCTGCCACAGAAGTGGAATTCTCTGCCACAGAAGGCGTGGAGGCCAATTGACTGGATGTTTTTAAGACAGAGTTAGATTTAACTTTTAGGGCTGATGGAATCAAGGGATATGGGGAAAAAGCAGGAACGGGGTACTGATTTTGGATGATCAACCATGATCATATTGAATGGCGGTGCTGGCTCGAAGGGCCGAATGGCCTACTCCTGCACCTATTTTTCTATGTTTCTATGTTTCTATGTCTTTGGAGTGTGGGAGGAAACCGGAGATCCCAGAGAAAACCCACACAGGTCACGGGGAGAATGTACAAACTCCATATAGACAAGCACCCATAGTCAGGATGGAACCCAGGTCTCTGGCGTCGTGAGGCAGCAACTCTACTGCTGTGCCAGCGTGCCGCAATTAATTTAATGAATTTTCTGTTTATTATATATTATCTATAAGTATTGTCCTTGCTGGTCTGTTATGCTGCTACAAGTAAAATTTTCACTCTTCCATTGTCAGTACCAGTGAGAATTAAACATTCGTAACTCTGGCATTTAAGTTTCCAGCATAGAAACATAGACAATAGGTGCAGGAGGAGGCCATTCGGACTTTCGAGCCAGCACGGCCATTCAATGTGATCATGGCTGATCAACCACCATATCCCTCGATTCCGTTAGCCCTAAGAGCTCTATCTAAATCTCTTGTAAACATCCAGAGAATCGGCCTCCACTACCTTTTGTGGCAGAGAATTCCACAGATTCACAACTCTCTGGGTGAAAAAGCTTTTCCTCATCTCAGTGATAAATGGCCTACCCCTTATTTTTAAACTGTGGGCCCTGGTTCTGGACTCCCCCAACATTGGGAACATGTTTCCTGCATCTAGCCTGTCCAATCCCTTAAGCATTTTATATGTTTCTATAAGATCCCCTCTCATCCTTCTAAATTCAAATCGCGACAGTCTCGGATGAGAGGAAAATCATGAGAGGAATAAATTGGGTAGATGCACAGAGTCTTTTACCCAGAGTAGGGGAATCGAGGACCAGAGGACATAGGTTTAAGGGGAAAAGATTTAATCGGAATCCGAGGGGTAACTTTTTCACACAGAGGGTGGTGGGTGCATGGAACAAGCTGCCAGAGAAGGTAGTCGAGGCTGGGACTATCCCATCGTTTAAGAAACAGTTGGACAGGTGCATGGATAGGACAGGTTTGGAGGGTTATGGACCAAGCGCAGGCAAGTGGGACTAAGGTAGCTGGGACATTGTTGGTCGGTGTGGGCGAGTTGGGCCGAAGGGCTTGTTTCCACACTGTATAACTCTATGACTCTATGACTTTGTGCCACGTTGGCAAACCACAGTTGGTCAGCAGGGGGAGCTCCATGCCTGACTACAGATGGCTGGTTTATTGTACACGTCCACCACTGGCTTTCTGGCACTCATGGTTCCGGAACCCCACCTGACTATCCGTTTTGCCGGACCAACGAAGGTCACAGCCTCTGAGAGGAGTCCGACGGTACCGGAAAGTTCCGCCTAGGTCGCTGGGGTGGGGGGAATAACCGGCACGCAAAGTCGGCCTCGGAAGTCCGCAATGGGGATGGATCTGCCGACTCCGGCCGGGCCGGAGTTCCCGAGCCCCAGCCACAGGGGGGCAAATGCCACCCGCCGATCTGCCGCGGAAGTCCCGATGAGGTCGAGATCGGCCGCCTCACCCGGCCGAGGCGCCACATTTTCGGGGCGACTTCCAGGGGGGGGGATTTCAAGTGCGCTCTCGTAATTTTGTTCTCATTTAAGGAGGCGGCGGTAGAGTTGCTGCCTTACAGCACCAGAGACCCGGGTTCAATCCTGACTACCGGTGCTGTGCAGACAGAGTTTGTACGTTCTCCACGGGACTTGTGTGGGTTTTCTTCAGGTGCTCCGGTTTCCTCTCACACTCTAAAGACGTGCAGGTTTGTAGGTAGGGTTGTCCCGTATTAGCCGGGGCATCCCGTATATTGGGCTAAATTGGTTTGTCTTATACGGGACCGCCCTAGTCCCGTATTAGGCCCGGGGGCTGCCCTAGGCCCGGACAGTGTAGGCCCAGTGTAGGCCTAGAGAACGTACAAACTCCGTACAGACAGCACCCGGAGTCAGGATGGAACCCGGGTCTCTGGCGCTGTGAGGCAGCAACTCTACCGCTGCGCCACCGTGCAGCCCTTGCTCTGCCTCTATCCTGGGCTTCCTTCCCTTAGAGCGCTCTGGAAGTATTTGATCATCTGGACAACAGCAACCCCTAAGGTCAGCTCACCGCCATCATCTTCTCAACGATAATTGAGGATGAACGTTAAATGCTCCCCAGCCACGACAGCTTCATCGCCAGCATATTAATGAGACAAAATCAATCGGGCTGATCAATCGAAGAGGAAAGTCTCTTTAGTCATCTGCCAGTCGTGGAGCTGAATTAATCACCGTGCTAATGCCAGATGTGTAATTTTGCATCTGATCATTTGAGACTGGTCTTACTTAAAGATTTATGATCAGACTTAAGGTCAAGATTTAATTAACATCTAATAAGCTCAAAAACGTAAGTTTAAAGTGCTGAGGGACTTAGGGTATAGGTTTAGGGATTATATCTCAGGGTGGCACAGCGGTGGAGTTGCTGCCACACAGTGCCAGAGACCTGCGTACGATCCTAACTACAGGTGCTGCATGTACGGTGTTTGCACGTTCTCCAGGCGAACGCATGGGTTTTCTCTGGGTGCTCCGGTTTCCTCCCACACTCCGAATTCGTACAGATGTGTAGGTTGCAGATGTGTAGATGCGGAGTCAGGGGGTGTGGGGAGAAAGCAGGAACGGGGTACTGATTGAGAATGATCAGCCACGATCACATTGAATGGCGGTGCTGGCTCGAAGGGTCGAATGGCCTCCTCCTGCACCTATTGTCTATTGTCTATTGTTAATTGTCCCTCGTGTGTGTAGGATAGATCCAGTATAAGGGTGATCGCTAGTCGTGGTGGGTCAAAGGGCCTGATTCCACGTTGTACCTCAAAACTAAACTAAACTACTAATTAGGTTTATTATTGTCACGTGTACCAAGCTTTGTTTTTATCATGCTATCCAATCCAATCAGATCATATTATACATGCCCGATCAGCCAAAACATTATGACCTGATGAGCCAAAACATTATGACCACCTGCCAAATATGCTGTTGGTCCTCCGTGTGCAGCCCCATACGCAGCAGGGTGCGATGCACTGTGTATTGTGACACATCCCTCCCGTCACCACCATTAACATTTTCTGTGACTTGTGCCACAGTCGACCTTCTGTCGGTTCGGACCAGACGGGATAGCCTTCGTTGCCCTCGCGCATCGATGAGCCTTGGGCGCCCAACACCCTGTCTGTCGCCGGTTTGTGGTTTGGTCCCTCCTCGGACCGCTGTCGGAAGGTACTCACCACTGCTGACCGGGAGCACCCCACAAGCCTTGGCGTTTCAGAGATGCTCTGACCCAGTCGTCTGGCCATAACAATTTGGCCCTTGTCAAAGTCGCTCAGGTCTTTACTCCTGCCCATTTCTCCTGCATCCAACACATCAACTTCAAGAACTGACTGTTCACTTGCTGCCTAATATATCCCACCCCTTGACAGGTGCCATTGTAACAAGATAATCAATGTTATTCACTTCGCCTGTCAGTGGTCATAATGTTTTGGCGGATCGGTGTAAATATAATCAAGCCAAACTCAAGTACAATAGGTAGAGCAAAGGGAAATTGTAACATAACAGTCCCAGAGACAAAATCCAATGTTCGTAATGAGGTAGAGGTAAGTAGGCTTGTATGTGTTTGTGGAAGGACCGTTCAGAAGCCTGATAACAGAGGGGATGAAGCTGTTCCTGAGTCATAGAGTGATACAGTGCGGAAACAGGCCCTTCGGCCCAACTTGCCCACACAGGGCAACATGTCCCAGCTACACTAGTCCCACATTTGGCTCATATCCCTCCAAACCTGTCCTACCATGTACCTTTCTAACTGTTTCTTAAATATTGGGGTAGTCCCAGCCTCATCTACCTCCTCTGGCAGCTTGTTCCATGCCTCCACCACCTTTTGTGTGAAAATGTTACCCCTCAGAATCCTGTTAAATCTTTTCCCCTTCACCTTAAACCTATGTCCTCTGGACCTCGATTCCCCTACTCTGGGCAAGAGACTCTGTGCATTTACCTGATCTATTCCTCTCATGATTTTATATACCTCTATGAGATCACCCCTCATCCTCCTGCGCTCCAAGGAACAGAGACCCAGCCGACTCAGGCTCTCCCTGTAGCTCAGACCCTCGAGTACTGGCAACATCCTCATAAATCTTCTCAGTGCCCTCTCCAGCTTGACAACATCTTCCCTATAACATGGTGGCCAGAAACTGAACACAATACTCTAAATGCGGCCTCACCAACGTCTTATACAACTGCAACGTGACCTCCCAACCTCCATACTGAATACAAAATATTGGGAAAGGTCTTTGACGGAACCTTTTTCCCAGGATGGAAGAGTCAAATACCAGAGGGTGTATCTTTAAGGTGAGAGAAGGAAAGTTGAAAGGAGATGTGCAGGGAAGGTTTTTGACACAGAGGGTGGAGAGTACCTGGAACGTGCTGCCAGGGGAGGTGGTGGAAGCAGATACGACAGTGACATTTAAGAGGATGGGCACATGGATATGCAGGGATATGCATTATGTGCAGGAAGGTCAGTGTCAGTCTTGGTATCATGATCGACACAGACGTTATGGGCCAAAGGGCCCGTTCCTGTGCTGTTCCAATAAGGTCATAAGTGATAGGAGCAGAATTAGGCCATTTAGCCCGTCAAGGGCAGTCACGGTGTCTCTGATGATGCTGGCTGCCTTTTTGAGGCAGCAACTCCGGTAAATCCCTTCGATGGTGGGGAGGTCAGAGCCGGTGATGGACTGGGCAGTGCTCACCACATTTTGCAGTCTTTTCCGCTCCTAGGCATTCAAGTTGCTGAACCAGGCCGTGATGCAACCAGTCAATGTGCTCCCTGCTGAACACCTGTAGAAGTTCAAGAGAGTCCTCTCTGACGTACCGAATCTCCGTAATCTTCTCAGGAAGTAGAGGCGTTGATGTGCTTTATTTATAATTGCTTCAGTGTGTGTTGTACTTCGTGGTCCGGTACCTGTTGTACCTTTAGTGACTCTGGAAGGACCACAAGTACACTTGTATAAAAGGTTACATTGCTGGAGCTCAACTCCAGGCTGTTTATTCCGTGGCCACCTGCATCCAGAGTGGCCGCCTAATCACATCAATCACTTATATACACAGGCATACAAAGTAGTCCTTGTGACCAACAAAGTAGTCCTAGCAATATCACAACATCCCCCTTGTCTTATATATTACAACATCCCCTTGTCTTATATAAAATCTTTGTTTTGTCTACATTTTGTTTTTTGTATTGTTTTCTTTACCATTCTAGGGCTAAAATATATTTAACAAACAAAACCAAAACATCACTGCTTTTTACAAACAAAACCAATAACACAACTAAACACAATTGCTTTTTTTCGCCATCATGGTGGTCACTCACTCCGTGTGGTCACTCACTCCGGGTGGTCACTCACTCCGTGTGGTCACTCCACAGATATATACATATATACAAAAGCATCAAATATAATACATTAAGCTTTCAGTACACAGATCACTACACAGGTCATTAAACACAAAATATTCATTTTGTTCCATATCTTCCCCTCAAGAAGACGTGCTGTGTAGATCAAACGTAGTGTAGGCTCTAGATGCTCCACCACCATGATTTGGCTGCCACTGCTGGCCTCTCACTGCTGGCCTCCCACTGCTGGGCTCCCACTGCTGGGCTGGCACTGCTGGGCTCCCACTGCTGGGCTGGCACTGCTGGGCTCCCACTGCTGGGCTGGCACTGCTGGGCTGGCACTGCTGGGCTCCCACTGCTGGGCTGGCACTGCTGGGCTGGCACTGCTGGGCTGGCACTGCTGGGCTCCCACTGCTGGGCTCCCACTGCTGGGCTGGCACTGCTGGGTTGGCACTGCTGGGCTCCCACTGCTGGGCTCCCACTGCTGGGCTGGCACTGCTAGGCTCCCACTGCTGGGCTGGCACTGCTAGGCTGGCACTGCTGGGCTGGCACTGCTGGGCTCCCACTGCTGGGCTCCCACTGCTGGGCTCCCACTGCTGGGCTCCCACTGCTGGGCTGGCACTGCTGGGCTCCCACTGCTGGGCTGGCACTGCTGGGCTCCCACTGCTGGGCTCCCACTGCTGGGCTCCCACTGCTGGGCTGGCACTGCTGGGCTCCCACTGCTGGGCTGGCACTGCTGGGCTCCCACTGCTGGGCTCCCACTGCTGGGTTGGCACTGCTGGGCTCCCACTGCTGGGCTCCCACTGCTGGGCTGGCACTGCTGGGCTCCCACTGCTGGGCTGGCACTGCTGGGTTCCCACTATCTTCCTTTTAACCTTTTTTTTTTGTTGCTGGGTTCCTTTTCGTTAACTTTTTTATTTTTAAACACTTGTTAACCTTTTTTTCTTGGGGTTTATGTTGTTTTCCTTTTCTAGGCTAGACACCCAAACCGCTGCCACCATGTTGTTCTCCGTGGTCCGGTACCTGTTGTACCTTTGTTGTGACTGGACGGACCACGAGTGCACATGTTTAGACAATAGACAATAGGTGCAGGAGTAGGCCATTCAGCCTTTCGAGCCAGCACCACCATTCAATGCGATCATGGCTGATCACTCTCAATCAGTACCCCGTTCCTGCCTTCTCCCCATACCCCCTCACTCCGCTATCCTTAAGAGCTCTATCCAGCTCTCTCTTGAAAGCATCCAACGAACTGGCCTCCACTGCCTTCTGAGGCAGAGAATTCCACACCTTCACCACTCAAGCTGTTATCATGGTGCAGTTTGTACTCCAGGCTGTTTATTCCAAGGCCGCCTGGATCCAGAGTGGCCGCCTAATCACACCAATCACTTATATACACAGGCATACAAAGTAGTCCTTGTGACCAACAAAGTAGTCCTAGCAATATCACAACAGTGTGCTGGGTCTAGGAAAGATCTTCGCAGGCTGGCATGGTGGCACAGCGGTAGATTTGCTGGCTTACAGCGAATGCAGCGCCGGAGACCCGGGTTCAATTCCGACTACGGGCGCCGTCTGTACGGAGTTTGTACGTTCTCCCCGTGACCTGCGTGGGTTTTCTCCGAGATCTTCAGTTTCCTCCCACACTCCAAACACGTACAGGTTTGTAGGTTAATTGGCTTGGTAAATATCTACTTCCTGAGAAAATTACAGAGATTCAGTACGTCAGAGACTGTGAGTATGTGTATATACACACACTGAACTTTTTTTTTATCTCTCTCTCGTTTATTATATTGTTTACAGTGTACTATGTTTATATATTCTGTTGTGCTGCTGCAAGTAAGAATTTCATTGTTCTATCTGGGACACATGGCAATAAAACATTCTTGACTCCTGACTCTTAATGCTTTATGTATCTTGTGTTTATTGGCCGTTGGCAGATCAATTTTCCTCCTGGGATTGAAATTCAGTGAGTTGATGATTCTGTTTGTTGGATTTGTGGGACCCATGCGTTAGACACAGGGATTAATCGGAATATCCTTTTCCGGAATACAGTGGGTGAGAAAACGATGGCCTGTTTATGATCCGATGATTTGAATCCTACATATTAGCTGCCTGGGTGTGCCAGGAATGTTGGAAGCAGCAAGGAAGATATTAAAAATAGATCAAACCGGTTTGACTTGTGGAAATCCGGGTATAAACTGAGTTAGGCAGGTTGTTGGATTAGAAAATGTCATAACCAGAGCCAGAGGCAACTGTGAAGGCCATGTGAGTGGATATTTTTAAGGCAGAGATAGATAGATTCTTGATTAGTATGGATAGCAGAGGTTATGGGGAGAAGGCAGGAGAATGGGGTTAGGCAGAGAGATAGGATTGAATGGCGGAGTAGACTTGATGGGCCAAATAGCCTAATTCTGCTCCTAGAACTTCTGAATTTCTGCCTAGTCTGAAGAAGGGTCTCGACTCGAAACGTCACCTATTGTCACTGTCAGGGCTGCAGTTGAACAAAGGGGACTATGAAAGCATGAGAAAGGAGCTGGCCAAGGTCAAATGGAAAAGGATCCTAGCAGGAATGATGGTGGAACAGCAATGACAGGAATTTCTGGGCATAATCCAGAAGATGCAGGATCATTTCATTCCAAAGAGGAAGAAAGATTCTAAGAGGAGTAAGAGGCAACCGTGGCTGACAAGGGAAGTTAGAGATGGAATAAAACTAAAAGAAAAGATGCATAAGATAGCAAAGAGTAGCGGGAAGCCAGAGGATTTGGCAACTTTCAAAGGACAACAAAAGATAGCAAACGGGCAATATGGGCTGAAAAGATGAGGTACGAAGCGAAGCTGGCCAAGAATATAAAGAAGGACAGTAAAAGCTTCTTTAGGTATGTTAAGTGAAAAAGGTTAGTAAAGACAAATGTGGGTCCCTTGGAGGCAGAAACGGGTGAAATTATTATGGGTAACAAGAAAATGGCAGAAGAGTTGAACAGGAACTTTGGATCTGTCTTCACTAAGGAAGACACAAACAATCTCCCAGATGTACTGGAGGACAGAGGATCTAGGGTGACAGAGGAACTGCAAGAAATTTGCATTAGGCAAGAAATAGTATTGTGTAGACTGATGGGACTGAAGGCTGATAAATCCCCAGGGCCTGATGGTCTGCATCCCAGGGTACTCAAGGAGGTGGCTCTAGAAATCGTGGACGCATTGGTGATAATTTTCCAATGTTCAATAGATTCAGGATCAGTTCCTGTGGATTGGAGGATAGCTAATGTTATCCCACTTTTCAAGAAAGGAGCGAGAGAGAGAAAACAGGGAATTACAGACCAGTTAGCCTGACATTAGTGGTGGGGAAGATGCTGGAGTCAATTATTAAAGAGGTAATAATGGCACATTTGGATAGCAGTAAAAGGATTGGCCCAAGTCAGCATGGATTTATGAAGGGGACATCCTGCTTGACTAATCTTCTGGAATTTTTTGAGGATGTGACAAGTAAAATGGATGAAGGGGAGCCAGTGGATGTAGTGTATCTAGACTTTCAGAAAGCCTTTGATAAGGTCCCACACGGGAGATTGGTGAGCAAAATTAGAGCACATGGTATTGGGGGTAGGGTGTTGACATGACGGATGACACAAAGCTGGGTGGCAGTGTGAACTGCGAAGAGGATGTTAGGAGGTTGCAGGGTGACTTGGGCAGGTTGAATGAGTGGGCAGATGCGTGGCAGATGCAGTATAATATAGATAAATGTGAGGTTATCCACTTTGGCAGTAAAAACAAGGAGGCAGATTATTATCTCAATGGTGTCAGATTAGGTAAAGGGGAAGTGCAACGAGTTCTTGGTATCCTTGTACACCAATCACTGAAATTAGGCAAGCAGGTACAGCAGGCAGTGAAGAAAGCTAATGGCATGTTGGCCTTCATAACAAGAGGATTTGAGTATAGGAACAACGAGGTCCTTCTGCAGTTGTACAGGGCCCTGGTAAGACCACATCTGGAATATTGTGTGCAGTTTTGGTCTACAAATTTGAGGAAGGACGTCCTTGCTATTGAGGCAGTGCAGCGTTGGTTCACGAGATTGATCTCTAGGATGGAGGGACTGTCATATGAGGAAAGATTGGAAAGACTGGGCTTGTATTCACTGGAGTTTAGAAGGATGAGAGGGGATCTTATAGAGACGTATAAATTTATAAAAGGACTGGACAAGCTAGATGCAGGAAAAATGTTCCCAATGTTGGGTGAGTCCAGAACCAGGGGCCACAGTCTAAGAATAAAGGGGAGGCCATTTAAAACTGAGGTGAGAAGAAACTTTTTCACCCAGAGAGTTATGAATTTGTGGAATTCTCTGCCACAGAGGGCAGTGGAGGCCAATTCACTGGATGAATTTAAAAGAGAGTTAGATCGAGCTCTTGGGGCTAGCGGAATCAAGGGATAAGCCATCAAGGGGAGAAGGCAGGCACGGGTTACTGATTGTGGATGATCAGCCATGATCACAATGAATGGCAGTGCTGGCTCGAAGGGCCAAATGGCCTCCTCCTGCACCTATTTTCTATGTTTCTATGATTTTTCTATGACCAGTGCCTTATAAAGCCTCAGCTTTACAGTGTACTCTTCTAAGGTTAATGGAAGCTCCACTAGTCCCCTTGGTTCTGGACTCCCCCAACATTGGGAACATTTTTCCTGCATCTAGCTTGTCCAGTCCTTTTATAATTTTATACGTTTCTACTAGATCCCCTCTCATCCTTCTAAATTCCGGTGAATACAAACCCAGTCTTTCCAATCTTTCCTCATATTTCAGTCCCGCCATCCTGGGGATTAACCTGGTGAACCTACGCTGCACTGCCTCAATAGCAAGGATGTCCTTCCTCAGATTAGGAGACCAAAATGGCACACGATGCTGCAGTTCCTTCCCACGCGTGGTGATGGGCAGACGTGCCTGCCAGCATTGCACACACGCGTGCAAACGCGCAGACCTGTGCACAGCCCGCATCTGAGTGCATCTACACGTGTGCGGGTAACCGTGCACGAAAGTGAGTGTAAAACTTTCTACAAAGTGCAAATGAGAGGCGGGGGCGGGGGATGGGGGGGTTGATGGGGAGGGGGGAGATCCGGGACCAGCTGTCAATCATCGCCACGTCCCCTGGAGCGATGGAATGTGGCCCGGGTTGGGGCAATGCAGAAGTGTGGTTGGCTCCCAGCCATTGCTTCCCTGTCGACCGCACCACGACAACAACGCATGTGAGTGTCCGACACACGCCTCCAGTAATGCAGTGAAATGCAGATTTTGCACCATGCGCGCTGCTTTCCTTGCACTGTGCATACGCCCAGCATGGTCTGCCGTCACGCAAAGCTCGAGGGCGTTATTTTAACTCCTGAAAATCTGAAGTGGAATTTATTTAAAGTGTGTAGCGTTTTTTTTTTTTTACAAATCCACGAGGCGTCAAGAAAGAAGCAGCATTTTTCTGTTTTTTAATTTCGTTCCAGTATCTTTACGGCCAATAGTTTGCAAAACCTAAAAAGCATCATTCACAAATTGTCATTCAAATAGCAAATAATCTTTTTGAAAAGCTCCAGGTTGTGTCTTCGTGGGACCCCCTGATTATTCCTGTCCTGAGATTGATACTGGATTTGAATCTGCCCTTATTCCGGTGTGAGGTTGTTCCTCTTCCATGCTTTCACAATGGGGACAGCTACTTTCTCTAGAATGAGTTTTTGTCATTTTGCAACAGGCCTTCACTGAAATCTCTACCTTTTTAGAACTTGGACAGCACAGGAACGGGCCCTTCGGCCCACAATGCCTGTGCTTAACTTGATGCCAAGTTCAACTAATCTCTAGGGTAGGCACAAAATGCTGGAGTAACTCAGCGGGTCAGGCAGCATCTCAGGAGAGAAGGAATGGGTGACGTTTCAGGTCGAGACCCTTCTTCAGACTGATGTCAGGGGAGGGGGCGGGACAAAGGTAGGATGTAGTCGGAGACAGGAATACTGGTGGGAGAACTGGGAAGGGGGAGGGGATAGCGAGGGAAAGCAAGAGATATCTGAAGTTAGAGCAGTCAATGTTTATACTGCTGGGGTGTAAACTGCCCAAGTGAAATATGAGGTGCTGTTCCTCCAATTTGCGCTGGGCCACACTCTGACAATGGAGGAGGCCCAGGACAGAAAGGTCAGGTTTGGAATGGGAGGGGGAGTGAAACGATTGCCGAGCCTGCTCTTGGTCTCGCCGACGTAGAGAAGTTAACATCTGGATAAAATAGCAGATTAAATAGATGAGGTTGGAGGAGGTGCAGGTGAACCTCTGCCTCACCTGGAAAGACTGTTTGGGTCCTTGGATGGAATCGAGGGGGGAGGTAAAGGGACAGGTGTTGCCTCTCGTGCGGTTGCTTACGTTTCGTGTCGAGACCCTTCTTCAGACTGATGTCAGGGGCACCTAATCTCTATCTGCTTGTGACCCAACAGGCCCTTTGGCCCACAGTGTCTTTGCTGATTTCCTTATCATCGTTTGCTTTGATCTGTTGTTTTTGCATCTTACCCTTCCGTATATCTAGACTCCCTCTTCCCTGACTCTCAGTCAGTGCCTCGACCTGAAACGTCACGCATTCCTTCTCTCCAGAGATTCTGCCCGTCCCACTGAGTTACTGCATCATTTTGTGTCTATCATGTTTGTGCCGAACTTGATGCCAAGACCGATTCTTATCTGCCTGCACATAATCCACATCCCTCCATTCCCTGCATACCCATGCTCCCATGCAACAAAAGCTTTTCACTGTACACGTGACAATAAACTAAACTGAACTCTCCTCAGTTTAAAAAGAATCTTGCCCTGCACATCTTTAAACTTCTGACCTTAAAGCTGTGCGATCTAGTTTCCTACATTTTGACCTTTGGTAAAGAGTTGTGACTACCCTAGCTATATATATATATATATATATATATATATATATTCACAAAATGCTGGAGTAACTCAGCAGATCAGGCAGCATCTCAGGAGAGAAGGAATGGGTGACGTTTCGGGTCATAGAAACATAGAAACATAGAAAATAGGTGCAGGAGTAGGCCATTCGGTCCTTCGAGCCTGCACCGCCATTCAATATGATCATGGCTGATCATCCAGCTCAGTAACCTGTACCTGCCTTCTCTCCATACCCCCTGATCCCTTTAGCCACAAGGGCCACATCTAACTCCCTCTTAAATATAGCCAATGAACTGGCCTCAACTACCTTCTGTGGCAGAGAATTCCACAGACTCACCACTCTCTGTGTGAAGAAATGTTTTCTCATCTCGGTCCTAAAAGACTTCCCCCTTATCCTTAAGCTGTGACCCCTGGTTCCAGACTTCCCCAACATCGAGAACAATCTTCCCGCATCTAGCCTCTGCAACCCCTTAAGAATTTTATATGTTTCAATAAGATCCCCCCTCAGTCTTCTAAATTCCAGCGAGACCCTTCTTCAGTCTGATGTCAGGGGGGCGGGACAAAGGGGACATGGAGGGACACATATATGTGTATGCCATTCATAATGTTTGCAAGTTTTATAAGTTCTCCCCCTCAGCCTCTGAGGCTTTCTCCGTAGAAAGCAATCTAAGTTTATCCAACCACTTTGGCCGTGATGGTGGCCTGTCACCGACAACAGCATGTGTGTGCAGGAAGGAACTGCAGGTGCTGCTTTAAACCAAAGATAGACACAGAATGCTGGAGGAACTCAGGTTGTAGAAACATTGAAACATAGAAAATAGATGCAGGAGGAGGCCATTCGGCCCTTCGAGCCAGCACCACCATTCATTGTGATCATGGCTGATCATCCACAATCAGCAACCCGTGCCTGTCTTCTCCCCATATCCCTTGATTCCACTAGCCCCTAGAGCTCTATCTACCTCTCTCTTAAATCCGTCCAATGATTTGGCTTCCACTGCCCTCTGTGGCAGAGAATTCCACAAATTCACAACTCTCTGGGTGAAAACGTTTTTTCTCACCTCAGTTTTAAATGGCCTCCCATTTGTTCTAAGACTGCGGCCCCTGGTTCTGGACTCCCCCAACATTAGGACTGCATCTAGCTTGTCCAGTCCTTTTATAATTTTATATGTTTCTATAAGATCCCCTCTCATCCTTCTAAACTCCAGTGAATTCAAGGCTAAACTGCAGTGAATTCTGCCCGACCATTTGCTGTGCACATCATACCCTTGTGTTCTCACACAGTTCACGCTACCTCACGTTCTCCCCGTGACCTGCGTGGGTTTTCTCCGAGATCTCCGGTTTACTCCAATGACGTACAAGATTGTAGGTTAATTGGCTTCGGTAAAATTGTGAGTTGTCCCCAGAGCGTTGTTTGGATAGTGCTAGTGTACAGGGTGATCGCTGGTCGGTGTGGACTTGGTGGGCCAAAGGGCCGAAGCTTCCACGCTGTATCTCTGAAGTCTAAAGACTGTGGGCTCGTCGTGACCGTGTTGCAATGCGTGTAACAGCACCGGCCTCGAGGGCTGTGGAGGCCAAGCCTGTGGATAATTTTAAGGCAGAGACAGATTCTTGAGTTACTGATTGTGAATGATCAGCCATGATCACATTGAATGGTGGTGCTGGCTCGAAGGGCCGAATGGCCTCCTCCTTCACCTATTGTCCATTGTCTATTGTCTATTGATTAGAACGGGTGTCAAGCGTTACGGGGAGAAGGCATTAAAATGGGATTAGGAGGCAGAGATCAGCCATGATTGAATGGCGGAGTAGGCTCGATGGGCCGAATGGCCTCATTCTCTCCTATAACTTGTGAACTTGTGACATACAAAGCCCTAACCGGGCTTGCCCCCCCCTATATCAAAAATCTTCTAACCCACCACTCTATCTCCAGGTCCCTCAGGTCGGCCGACTTGGGGCTACTCACTATCCCGCGGTCTAGGCTTAAGCTCAGGGGTGACCGCGCTTTTGCGGTACCAGCTCCTAGACTGTGGAACAGCATCCCTCTCCCCATCAGAACTGCCCCCTCCATCGACCCCTTTAAGTCCAGGCTCAAAACCTATCTCTAATCCCTATCGTTTGAGGCCCTCTGAGGGGGCGCTGTGAACTGTTTATGTATGTGCTGTTATGTTTGTGTGCCATTGTATGTTCGTTCTTAGTACCTGAACTGATGTACAGCACTTTGGTCAACGTGGGTTGTTTTTAAATGTGCTATACAAATATAATTGACTTGACTTGACACCAGTGATCCCACAACAAGTGGTAGTCCAGCTGCACCACGCTGAGTGTGACACATTAGGGAGTGGCTGCAGATAGACTGTTGTATTTTTAGGCTTTGGTCCTGACCCCATTTAATTGTCCCATCTATTCCCGTCTATTCCCAGTGTGGAAGCTTGTGGAGATTCGCATGCCTTCTTCAGACCTCAGAAATAACCCACACCAACTACCTAGCTGGGTTTATCTGAGGAAGGCTTCAGGCGGCCACGGTGGCGCAGCGGTAGAGTCGCTGCCTTACAGCAAATGCAGCGCCGGAGACTCAGGTTCGATCCTGACTACGGGCGCCGTCTGTATGTAGTTTGTACGTTCTCCCCGTGACCTGCGTGGGGTTTCTCCGAGATCTTCGGTTTCCTCCCACACTCCAAAGACGTACAGGTTTGTAGGTTAATTGGCTGGGCAAATGTAAAAATTGTCCCTAGTGTGTGTAGGATGGTGTTAATGTGCGGGGATCGCTGGTCGGTGCGGACCCGGTGGGCCGAAGGGCCTGTTTCCGCGCTGTATCTCTAAATCTAAATCTAAATCTACGGGTGCTGTCTGTGCGGAGTTTGCACGTTCTCCCCGTGACCCTCGTGAGCTTTCTTAGAGATCTTCAGCTTCCTCCCACACTCCAAAGACGTGCAGGTATGCAGGTAAATTGGCTCGGTATAATTGTAAAAACTGTCCCTAGTGGGTGTAAGACCATGTTCATGTGCAGGGATCGCTGGTCGGCGCGGACCTGGTGGGCCGTAAAGGCCTGTTTTAGCGCTGTATCTCTAAACTGAATCAAACCAAGACACGAAACGTGACCTATCCTTTTTCTCCAGTGATGCTGCGTTCCTCCAGCATTTTGTGTCCGTCTTCGGTACAAGCCAGCATCCGACGGGCAGCGTGGATTAAAGGACAATCTAGATCACCAGTTGCAGGAAAATGGGTGGTCAATAGACAATAGACAATAGGTGCAGGAGTAGGCCATTCGGCCCTTCGAGCCAGCACCGCCATTCACGGCCATTCATGGCTGATCATGATCACGGCTGGTCGAAACAGTATTATCTAATTTATTTGGTTAACCCACGCAGCTCACGGTTAGACCGTGCAAACTCCGTACAGAGAGCACTGGTAGTCAGGATTGAACCTGCTGCAAGGCAGCAACTGTGCCACCGTGCCAACCTATCTTTTGTTGAGGCAGGTACCTTCACAATCTTTAAAAAAACGTTTGTACAGGTACATGGGATAAGATAGGTTTAGATGGATATGGGCCAAACGCAGGAGGGACTGGTGTAGATGGGACATGTTGGCCGGCGTGGGCAAGTTGGGCCGAAGGGCCTGTTTCCACGCTGTATCAATCTATGACTCTGAGACTCGTTATCCAGGGAGCAGGTTTTAGGTCGGAGAGAGAGTGCCTGGGTTATGGTTGACTGAGGTTTTACAGATGAGCTGTGTGCTCAGCGGGCTGGGAAACAGGAACCAGAGCTTCCTGAGCTCGGCTGGAGTATTGCACCATCATGTGCCGGAAGGAACTGCAGATGCTGGTTCAAACCGAAGATGGACACAAAATGCTGGAGTAACTCAGCGGGACAGGCAGCGTCTCCGGATGGAAGGGAGGGGTGACGTTTTGGGTCACGTCACCCATTCCTTCTCTCCAGAGATGCCGCCTGTCCCGCTGAGTTAATCCAGCACTTTGTGCCTATCTTCGTATTGCTCCATCAAACCGCTGCTGAGGCACGACCCACGTAATCTAATCGCAGAGCAGGAATCTCTGCAAAATAAGGAAAGAGATTTTCGTTAGCAAAGCCCTGTGTGCAGCGTCGGATTATCCAAGGAGTGCAATGGCCACTAAAGCACTCGTCGTTATTGAAAACCTGGGCGTTCCAGTTGTGAACAACCCAACCTCCCTTCCATTGATAGACACAAAACCAGCGTCCGCAATTCCTTCAAGCACACCTCTCCCTTCCTTTGACTCCATCTATGGATAATGTGCAGGCAAAAAGGGATGTTTAATTTGGCATCGTTGAGTTTAGTTTCGTTTAGAGACACAGCGCGGAAACACGCCCTTCGGCCCACCGAGTCTGCGCCGACCAGCGATCCCCGCACATTCATACGATCCTACACACATACTAGGATCAATTTACATTTACACCAAGCCAATTAACCTACAAACCTGTGCGTCTTTGGAGTGTGGGAGGAAACCGGAGATCTCGGGGGAAATTCAGACAGGCCACGGGGAGAACGTAAAAACTCTGTACAGACGGCGCCCGTAGTCGGGATGGAACGCGGGTCTCCGGTGCTGCAAGTGCTGTAAGGCAGCAACTCTACCGCTGCGGCACCCTGCATTGCGAAACGCATTGTGAACCAGAATGCCTGTTTGTGCGTGATACTCCTCTATGCTCTGCCTGAACCCGCAGCTGACGGGCAGCGAAGTGCACAGTGTGTAACCTGAGCCAAGGGCTCAAATGTCACCGCATTATAACATGAGCAGTAAGGAGGTTCGTTGTAAATGCGTGCTGCTGGAAGGTCATCAACTCGGTGAAAGAAGCTCTTTGGTCTGCCCGAGCTTTGTTGACATCCCAGCGGAGCGAGCTGTCCGTGGGGGAATGTTGCCGACTGGCCCGCTGCAGACTGCAGGAGTACGTGCTGAGGGAAGCACTGAAGCTTGGTGCAGCCAACACCAAGGCCCTGTGGAGGAGGACCACAGTCTAGGGTCCTTCCGCTGCTGGACATGGGGGGCTGGGTCTGGTGGAGACGCCCCTCAAACAAGGGATTCTGTGTAAATTTCGGTGTAAGTTTGGAAATGAATACCTGTATTGAACATGTAACCTCTGGAAATGTCGGATCGGGTATTGAAAAGAAGATGTTTTGTAAATATTTATTACTTGAATAAAGTATTTTTTGATATATTTAAAAAAATGTGGCCCAACCAAGCATTGAGACCAAATTTGGCGCTAAATGATCAAAGAATTACCATCGACAAAGTCATAGTGATACAGGCCCTTCGACCCAACTTGCCCACACCGGCCAACATGTCCAATGTACACTAGTCCCACCTGCCTGCGTTTAGCCCATAATCCCTCTAAAGAGTGCGTCTACCCGATCTATTCCTCTCATTATTTTATATACCGCTGTAAGATCACCCCTCACCCTCCAAGGAATAGAGTCCCAGCCTACTCAACCTCTCTCGTAAGCTCAGAGCCTCGAGTCCTGGCAACATCCTCGTAAATCTTCTCAGATCTAAATCAGAATTCAGAATTCAGAATCACCTTCATTGTCATCCAAAAAAAACAAGTCTTTTGGACGAGATTCCGTCACCCACAGTCCAACAACAAGAGCAATAAAAACAAGCAATAACACACACAATCACAAACCAACACAAAACAACAAAAAAGAACCATCCATCACAGTGAGTCTCCTCCAGTCCCCTCCTCGCTGTGATGGAAGGCCAGAATGTCTTTTCTCTTCCCCTGCCGTCTTCTCCCGCGGTCAGGCTGTTGAAGTTGCTACGTTCCATGCTGCGCCGGACGGTGAAAGGTCCGCAGCGGGCCGACCCAAGCCCCGTGATCCGCGGCGGGCGAAGATGCTGCCGCTGCAAGTCGGGGCAGTCGGGGCAGTCGGGGCTCCCGACATTGAAGCCCCCGCCGGGCAGAGAAAAATCCCGCCGCCTGATTCAGGTCGCGTCGGACGGTGAAAGGTCCGCAGCGGGCCGACCCAAGCCCCGCGATCCGGGGCGGGTGAAGCCGCTGCCGCTGCCGCTGCCGGAGCTCCCGATGTTGGCCTGCATACAGTCCGATGTTGGCCTGCATACAGTCCGCCTGCTCTGCGAACCAGAGCCCAGGTGGTCCCAGCTGGAGGCCGCCAGCTCCAGGTGTTTGGCCGATGGTAGGCTGCAGTGTGAACGGAGACACAACCCAGAGAAAAGTCGGGTCTCCGTTTGGAAGAGACAATTTTACAGTCCCCCCCCACACACACAGTACACAACCAGAAAAAACACTACATCACATCTAAACACTACAATCAAGACAAAAAACCAACAAAAAACACAAAAGATAAGGACCGCAAGTAAGCCGCAGCTGCTAGGGCAGCGCTGCCATTTCGCCATAATCATGGCATTTTAATGAATAAGGCTGCTCACATTGATGCTGGGGATCACTTTCCAGGGATTTGACCACCCAAGTTCATACAAAGTGCTGGAGTAACTCAGCGGGCTGGGCAGCATCTCTGGAGAACATGCAGAGGTGATGTTTTGGATCGGGACCCTTCTTCCCAACACCTATGGACTAGTCTCTTATAGAAACGTATCGCATTATAAAAGGACTGGACAAGCTCGATGCAGGAAAAATATTCCCAAAGTTGGGGGAGTCCAGAACCAGGGGCCACAGTCTACGAATAAAGGGGCGGCCATTTTAAAACTGAGGTGAGAAGAAACCTTTTCACCTTTTCAGAGAGTTGTGAATTTGTGGAATTCTCTGCCACAGAAGGCAGTGGAGGCCAATTCACTGGATGAATTTAAAAGAGAGTTAGATAGAGCTCCAGGGGCTAGCGGAATCAAGGGATATGGGGAGAAGGCAGGCACGGGTTACTGATTGTGGATGATCAGCCATGATCACAATGAATGGTGGTGCTGGCTCGAAGGGCCGAATGGCCTCCTCCTACACCTATTTTCTACGTTTCTGTTTTGGTAGATGCACAGAGTCGAGATGGAGAAACGAGGTCAACGTTTCAGATCGGGACCCTCCTGAGACCACTGCTGCCATCAGGAAGAAGGTGAAAGCTGTGACCACCAGGTTCAAGAACAACTTCGTCAGAAACAACCTCTTGAACAGTACACTACTCTCGGAATTGAGAACCAGAGAACATTGGTTTAAGGTGAGGGGGAGAAAGATTTCATAGAAACCTGAGGAGCAACTTCTTTACACAGAGGGTGGTGGGTGTATGGAACGAGCTGCCGGAGGCAGTAGTTAAGGCAGGTTCTATCACAACGCCTAAAATACATTTCGACAGGTACATGGATAGGACAGGTTTAGAGGGATATGTACCAAGCATGGCCAGGTGAGACTAGTGTAGCTGGGACATGTTGGCATGTGTGGGCAAGTTGAGCCCAAGGGCCTGTTTCCACACTATGACAACACCTACCTCGCCTATGAACTTCTAAGGACTGTTTTATATTTCGGGAAGGGCTTTGTTTTCGTTGCATTAATATTATTGTTACTGATTTATTGATTTTATTTGTTATCTCCCCTATCCTAGGAAAAAAGATTATGCGTTCACCCTATCTATTCCCCTCATGATTTTATACACCTCTATAGTTTTCTTATAAGAAAATAACTGCAGATGCTGGTACAAATCGATTTATTCACAAAATGCTGGAGTAACTCAGCAGGTCAGGCAGCATCTCGGGAGAGAAGGAATGGGTGACGTTTCGGGTCGAGACCCTTCTTCAGTTTTCTTGATTAGTTTTCTTGATTAGTACCGGTGTCATAGAAACATAGAAAGATAGAAACGTAGAAAATACGTGCAGGAGTAGGCCATTCGGCCCTTCGAGCCAGCACCGCCATTCAATGTGACCGTGGCTGATCATCCAAAATTAGTACCCCATTCCTGCCTTCTCCCCATACTCCGTTAGGGACAGTTTTTACATTTACCAAGCCAATTAACCTACAAACCTGCACGTCTTTGGAATGTGGGAGGAAACCGAAGATCTCGGAGAAAACCCACGCAGGTCACGGGGAGAACGTACAAACTCCGTACTGACAGCACCCGTAGTCGGGATCGAACCCGGGCCTCTGGCGCTGTATTCGCTGTAAGGCAGCAACTCTACCACTGCACCACCCATATGGTGCAAGTTAATGTTCAGGATTCCGTTAGCCCTAAGAGTTAAATCTAACTCTCTCTTGAATACACCAGAAGTGTCAGAGGTTATGGGGAGAAGGCAGGAGAATGGGGTTAGGAGGGAGAGATAGATCAGCCATGATTCAATGCGGAGTAAACTTGATGGGCCGAATGGCCTAATTCTACTCTTATCTCTTATGATCTTAGTATCACCCCTAAGCCTATATTCCAAGGAATGAGGCCCCATCCTACCCAACCTCTCCTTAGAGTTTCTGCTGCTTAATTATTTTCAGACCTATATATATGTTTAGTTTAGTTTAGTTTTGAGAAACAACGCAGAAACAGACCCTTTCGGCCCACCGGGTCCGTGACGACCAGAGATTCCCGCACATTAACACTATCCGAAACCCACGAGGGACAGTTTTTACATTTACCGAGCCAATTAACCTACAAACCTGCACGTCTTTGGAGTGTGGGAGGAAACCGAAGATCTCGGAGAAAGCCCACGCAGGTCACGGGGAGAACGTACAAACTCCGTACAGACAGCGCCCGTAGTCGGGATGGAACCTGAGTCTCCGGCGCTGTATTCGCTGTAAGGCAGCAACTCTACCGCTGCGCCACCGTGACGCCCATTTGCTGCCAGTTAATGTTCAGAATTTCTTGGATAAATGTTGCTTCTCACACTGACTGTACTTCGTTTCATTTGGATGGAAATTTTAAAAAAAACATTAAAAAAATATGCAAACTGCAGGATTTTGTTTAAATTTCCCTTGAAGGCTTAACTTTTTTTGTGGAACCTGAGGGACCATGTGCTTGTATGTCCAATTTAACATGTTAGGTTCACACGAAAGGGCGGCACGGTGGCGCAGCGGTAGAGTTGCTGCCTCACAGCATCAGAGGCGGGGGTTCGACCCCGACTACGGGCGCTGTCTGTACGGAGTTTGCACGTTCTCCCCGTGACCCGCGTGGGTTTTCTCCGGCTGCTCCGGTTTCCTCTCGCACTCCAAAGACGTACAGGTTTGTAAGTTAATTGGCTTCGGTGAAATTGTAAATTGTCCCTGGTGTGTGTTGGATAGTGCTGGTGTACGGAGCGATCCACGTGGTGGGCGTGGACTCGTTGGGCTGAAGGGTCGGTTTCTGGGCAGTGTCTCTAAATCCAAAATGTAACCACTTGCACAGAAGCTGCTGTGTTGGTAATGTTACGATTCATGGGCGTTGATGGTTATCATCGCTCGCTATGAGATCAAAGAACAACTTCACTTTATACAATACAATATATCTTTATTGTCATTGTACCCAGGGGTACAACGAGATTGGGAATGCGCCTCCCATACGATGCAATAATTTAAGTAATTTAGACAACAGCAACCCAACGAAACGAAACAATTGTAACAGTTTTAGACAGGGTAAAGTGCAAGTTGATCTATGCGTTGTGGCCATCCGGCTCAGCAGGACCGGTTCATAGCAGCTATGGCCCTGGGGATGAAGCTGTTCCTGAGTCTGGAGGTGCGGGCGTAGAAGGCCTTGTATCGTCTGCCCGATGGAAGGAGTTCGAACAGACTGTTGCAGGGGTGTGAAGAGTCTTTGTGGCTTTTCTGAGGCATCGTGTGTTGTAGATGCCCTCCAAGTCTGGTAGCTGTGTTCCGATGGCCCTCTGAGCTCTACGGACTACCCGCTGTAGAGCTTTCCTTTCTGCCTCCGTGCAGCTGAGGTACCAGCGCAGCAGTGTTATTGGACCATGTTAGGTCCTCCGAAATGTGAGTGCCCAGAAACTTGAAGCTGGACACTCTCTCCACACTGTCCCCGTTGATAGAGATCGGGGCATATTCCCCGTTATGTGACCTGCGGAAGTTGATGATCAGCTCCTTGGTCTTGGTGGTATTTAGGGACAGGTTGTTATCCGAGCACCAGTCCGCCAGGTTCTGCACCTCCGCTCTATAGTTTGTTTCATCCCCGTTGGTGATCAGCCCGATCACCGTTGTGTCGTCTGCAAACTTGTATCAGCAACTGACCTTTTATCTTTCCCCACCCTTAATTAACTATATTTCAAGAGTCGGGAGTGTTCAATTGTCATGTGTACCGGCAACGAAACCATATATCCATTCTTGCAGCAGCATGAAAGGCCAGCGTACACTACAAATAGGAAAACTAGAAATTCAATACATTCATAACCACAATACCAGGGCTCAAGATAATAGTCTTTAGTGCAACCAAAGACAGACCACAGAAGTCCATTGTTGTCGTTTGTGTTGAGTAGTGTTCATAAGCTATAGGAGCAGAATTAGGCCATTCGGCCGACCAAGTCTACTCCGCCATTCAATCTTGGCTGATCTATCTCTCCCTCCTAACCCCATTCACCTGCCTTCTCCCCATGACCCCTGACACCCGTACTAATCAAGAATATGGACGCAAAACGCCGGAGTAACTCAGCGGGAAAGGCAGCATCTCTGGAGAGAAGGAATGGGTGACGTTTCGGGTTGAGATCCTTCTTCAGACTGATGTCAGGGGAGGGGGCGGGACAGAGATAGAATGTAGTCAGAGACAGGAATACTAGTAGGAGAACTGGGAAGGGGGAGGAGATGGAGAGAGAGGGAAAGCAAGGGCTACTTGAAGTTAGAGAAGTCAATGTTCATATCGCTGGGGTGTAAGCTACCAAAGCGAAAAATTAGGTGCTGTTCCTCCGATTTACACTGGGCCCCACTGACAATGTAGGAGGCCCAGGAAAGAAAGGTCAGTGTGGGAATGGGAGGGGGAGTTGAAGTGCTGAGCAACCGGGAGATCAGGTAGGTTTAGCGGACTGAGCGGAGGTGCTCAGCGAAACGATCGCCGAGCCTGCTCTTGGTCTCACCGATATATAGGAGTCCACACCTGGAACAGTGGATACAGGACAAGAGGGTAGAGGAGGTGCAAGTGAACCTCTCCCTCACCTGAAAAGACTGTCAAGGGGAGAGGTATAGGGACATCTATTGCATCTCCTGCGGTTGCAGGCGAAAGTACCTGGGAGGGGGTTGTTTGGGTGGGAAGGGACAAGTTGACCAGGGAGATTCTAATCAAGAATGTCTCTGCCTTAAAAATATCTATTAACTTGGCCTCCACAGCCCTCTGTGGCATTGAATTCCACAGATTCACCACCCTCTGACTAAAAAAAATCCTCCTTATCTTCCTAAAGGAACATCCTTTAATTCTGAGCTGTTGACCTCTGGTAGAGTCTCTCACCAGTGGAAACATCCTCTCCACATCCACTCTATCCGAGCCTTTCCCTGTTCTGTAAGTTTCAATGAGGTCCCCCCGCATTCTTCTAAACTCCAGCGAGTACAGGCCCAATGCCGACAGATGAGGAGAAAGGAGAAATTACTTTAGTCAGAGGGTGGTGAATCTGTGGAATTCTTTGCCACTGAAGGCTGTGGAGGCCAAGTCAGTGGTTATATTTAAGCAGAGATAGATAGATTTTTGATCATTACTGGTGTCAGAGGTTATGGGGAGAAGACAAGAGAATTGGGTTAGGAGGGAGAGATAGATCAGCCATGATTGAATGGCGGAGTAGACGTGATGGGCCAAATGGCCTAATTCTACTCCTATCGCCGATGAGCTTATAATTATGTCAAAGACTAAAGGGCACAACTTGAAAGTTAGAGGGCCTGTTTCCACGCTGTATGTCTAAACTTAACTAAAACTAAACTGAGCATAGATAGGGCAGACAGTACCTTTTTGCAAGGATGAAAATTTCAAATGCTTAAGAGAATAGCTTTGTGGAGTGAGTGGGGGGACATTTAGAGGAGATGTACAAGGCAAGTCTTTTCACAGAGATTGGTGGGTGCCTGGAAGACAGTGCCAGGGGTGGTGATGGAGGTGGATGTGATAGTGGTGTTAAAGAGATTTGTAGATAGTAGGGTTGCCAACTGTCTCAGTCCCAAATAAGGGACAAAAGGTGACATCAAAGGCGCCCCATGTGACCTCCCCCAGCCAGCGGCCACGTGCTCCCGCTCCACCAATGGCGGCCGCCCGGGCCGGGAGGCGGGTTGCCACGCAACCTCCATTAGGCGAACACACTCGGCCCCGTTCCCCGAACACACTTCGTTAGCCTACACTGTCCGGGCCTACTACGGCCCCCGGGCATACAGTGTCCGGGCCTACAGCGTCCCCCCGGGCCTAATACGGTCCCGTACGGGACAAACCAAGTTAGCCCAATATACGGGATGTCCCTGCTAATACGGGACAGTTGGCAACCCTAGTAGATAGGTACATGGATATGGAGGAATATGGATCATATAAGGATCATATATATCATAGAATATGGATGCAGACAGATAAGAATTGGTCTTGGCATTGCGTTCAGCCAAGAAGGCACGGTGGCGCAGTGGCAGAGTTGCTGCCTTACAGCGCCAGAGACCCGTGTTTGATCCTGACTACGGGTGCTGTCTGTACGGAGTTTGTACATCCCCCCGTGACCTGCGTGGTTTTTCTCCGGGTGCTCCGGTTTCCTCCTACACTCCAAAGAAGTACAGGTTTGTAGGTTAATTGGCTTGGTATAAATGTAAATCGTTCCGAGTGTGTGGAATACTGATAGTGTGCTGGGATCGTTGGTCGGTACGGATTGGGTAGGCCGACGGGCCTGTTTCCGCGCTGTATCTCTAAACTAAACTAAAACTAATCCAAGCATATATAGGGTAGGCATGTCTTTACTCAGAGTGTGGTGGGGGCCTGGAACACGGTGCCAGGGATGGTGGTGGAGGCAGATACGATCTTGGCAATTAATAGACTTATAGATAGGTTTGCCAATAGTCCCATATTAGCCGGGACATCCCGTATATTGGGCTGAATTGGTCCCGCCCTTGCCCCGTATTAGGCCCGGGGGGGTGCTGTAGGCCCGGACAGTGTAGACCCGGGGGACACGGTAGGCCCGGACAGTGTAGGCCCAAAGGCCCTGGCGCCGCCTAACGGAGGTTGCATATCAACCCCCCTCCTGGCCCGGGCGGCCGCCATTGGTAGAGCAGGAGCACGTGGCCGCTGACTGGGTGAGGTCACGTGGGGCGCGGGGCGGTGACGTCACCTTTTGTCCCTTATTTGCTAATGAGAAAGTTGGCAACTCTACTTTTCGATCAGGACATGGATGTGGATTATGTGCAGGCAGGTAAGGATTGTTCTTGGGATCATGTTCGGCATAGACATTGTGGGCCGAATGGCCTGGTCCTGAGTTTTGCGGCTCCATAATGTCCTTCCTTAAGTACCCATGAGATCCTCTCGATAGTAGTTAATGATCAATTATGCCAGTGGGGAGGTTACAAACGGATTAGATTGCATCAGAAGAATGTTTTTCCTTTTAATGGTAGTCTGTTAGCCACTGATACAGGTTGATTTTATTAACTGACTTTAATCTCTCAGCTACCACAATAGGATCAGAGATCCAGACATCTGACCAGTCCACTTCTGCATCTCTTACTGGGAATGCAATATAGTTTAGTTTAGAGATACAGCACGGAAACTAGCCCTTCGGCCCACAGAGTCCACGCCGACCAGCGATCTCCGCACATTAACACTACCCTACGCACACGAGGGACAATTTACGTTCGTACCAAGCCAATTAACCTGTAAGAGACACAAAATGCTGGAGTAACTCAGCGGGGCAGGCAGCAGTTCTGGAGAAGGGTCTCGACCCGAAACGTCACCCATTCCTTCTCTCCTGAGATGCTGCCTGACCCGCTGAGTTACACCAGCATTTTGTGACAATAGACAGCCAGAAGCTTTCTTCCCAGGGAAATGTGGAATTGTCAAAGACTCGAGGGCTTAGCTTTAACGTGAGAGGGGTAAAGTTTAAGGGAGGTGTGAGGGACAAGTTCTGTACATGGAGAGTGGTGGGGGCCTGGAGCTAGGGGTTGCCAACTATCTCACTCCCAAATAAGGGACAAGGTGACGTCACCGCCCCGCTCCCCACGTGACCTCACCCAGCCAGCGGCCACGTGCTCCGGCTCCACCAATGGCGGCCGTCCAGGTCAGTTTACACCGCAATGGTATGAACATTGACTTCTCCCACTTCAGGTTGACTTCTACTGCTTCTCCTCTCTATCCCCTCCCTCTTCCCAGTTCTCCCACTAGTCTTCCTGTCTCCGACTACATCCTATCTCTGTCCCGCCCCCTCCCCTGACATCAGTCTGAAGAAGGGTCTCAACCTGAAGTTGGTGTACGGAACGAGCTGCCGGAGGAGGTAGTTGATTCAGGTACTACTGAAACTGCAAAATGGATAAATGGATAGGACAGGTTTTGAGGGATACGGGCCAAACGCAGGTGGGACTGATGTAGATGGGGCATGTTGGTCAGTGTGGGCGAGTTGGGTCAAAGGGCCTGTTCCCACGCTGTATGATTCTATGACTGTTAGCTGGTATAGCTGATATTTAGCGTGTATATATTTACAACATAGAGCAATATAGCACAGGAACTGGCCCTTCGGCCCACATTGTCTGTGCTGGACATGATGTCAAGTTGACCGAATCTCGCACAAAATCCATATTCCTCAATTCCCTGCCTATCCACGTGCCTATTGGTGGAGCAGTGGTAGAGTTGCTGCCTTACAGCGAATGCAGCGCCGGAGACTCAGGTTCGATCCTGACTACGGGCACCGTCCGTACGGAGTTTGTACGTTCTCCCCGTGACCTGCGTGGGTTTTCTCAGAGAACTTCGGTTTCCTCCCACGCTCTAAAGACTTACAGGTTTGTAGGTTAATTGGCTTGGTTTAAAGTATGTAAAAATTGTCCCTCATGCGTGTAGGATAGTGTGAGTGTGCGGGGATCACTGGTCGGTGCGGACTGGGTGCGCCAAAATGGCTTGTTTCCGCTCTACATCTCGAAACACTGTATACACTGGAATTTAGAAGGATGAGGGGGGATCTAATTGAAACATATAAGATAATTAGGGGATTGGACACATTAGAGGCAGGAAACATGTTCCCAATGTTGGGGGAGTCCAGAACAAGGGGCCACAGTTTAAGAATAAGGGGTAGGCCATTTAGAACGGAGATGAGGAAGAACTTTTTCAGGCAGAGAGTGGTGAAGGTGTGGAATTCTCTGCCTCAGAAGGCAGTGGAGGCCAGTTCGTTGGATGCTTTCAAGAGAGAGCTGGATAGAGCTCTTAAGGATAGCGGAGTGAGGGGGTATGGGGAGAAGGCAGGAACGGGGTACTGATTGAGAGTGATCAGCCATGATCGCATTGAATGGCGGTGCTGGCTCGAAGGGCTGAATGGCCTACTCCTGCACCTATTGTCTATTGTCTATTGAAACAAAACTAAACTATTTAAAAGCCTCTTAAATACCTCCATCGTATGTGCTTCCATCGCTAACCCTAGCAGCGTGTTCCTGGCACCAACCAACCTCTGTGTACAACAACACTACTTGCCCTGTACATCTCGTTCATACTTTGATTGACACACAACGCTGGAGTAACTCAGCGGGACAGACAGCATCTCTGGAGAGAAGGAATGGGTGACGTTTCGGGTCGAGACCGTTCTCCCTCTCACCTTAAATCTATGCCATCTCGTCTTTGACATTTCCACACCGAGAAAACGGTTACATAGAAACATAGAAAATAGGTGCAGGAGGAGGCCATTTGGCCCTTCGAGCCAGCACCGCCATTCATTGTGATCATGGCTGATCATCCACAATCAGTAACCCGTGCCTGCTCCCCATATCCCTTGATTGCACTGGCCCCTAGAGCACTCTTTTAAATTCATTCAGTGAATTGGCCTCCACTACCTTCTGTGGCAGAGATGTAAACAATTTCACAACTCTCTGGGTGAAAAAGTTTTTTCTCACCTCAGTTTTAAATGGCCTCCCCTTTATTCTTAGACTGTGGCCCCCTGGATCTGGACTGCCCCAACATTTGGAACATTTTTCCTGCATCTAGCTTGTCCAGTCCTTTTATAATTTTATATGTCTCTATAAGATCTCCTCTCATCCTTCTGAACTCCAGTGAATACAAGCCCAGTCTTTCCAATCTTTCCTCAAATGACAGTCCCGCCATCCCGGGGATTAACCCCATGAACCTACGCTGGGCTGCCTCAATAGCAAGGATGTCCTTCCTCAAACTAGGAGACCAAAATTGCACACAATACTCCAGATGTGGTCTCACCAGGGCCCGGTACAACTGCAGAAGGACCTCTTTGCTCCTGTACTCAACTCCTCTTGTCATAAAGGCCAACATGCCATTAGCTTTTTTTCACTGCTAATGTTGTTGTTGTTGTATTTAATGCGTTACCTATTATACTTGACTGTCCCATCCCCTCCCTCTCTCCTTCCCTCCCCCTCTCTTCCTCCCTCCCTCCTCCTCTATCTCTTCCCCCTCTCCCTACCCCTCCCCTCCTCCCCCTCCCTTTCCTTCCTCCTACATTCCCCCTCTCCCCCTTCTCTCTTTCCCTCCCCCACTTCTTCCCTCTCCCTCTCTCCTTCCCTCCCTCCCCCTCCCCCCTCACCCCCTCACTCCCCCTCTCCTCTCTCCCTCCTCCCCCTCTCTCCTCCCCCTCCCCTCCCTCCTCTCCCCCCCCTCCCTCCTCTCCCCCCTCCTCTCCCCCTCCCCCTCCTCTCCCCCTCCCCCTCCCCCTCTCTCCCTCCCCCTCTCTCCCTCCCCCTCTCTCCCTCCCCCTCTCTCCTTCCCTCCCTCCCCTCCCCCCTCCTCCCTCCCCCTCTCTCCTTCCCTCCCTCCCCTCCCCTCTCTCCCTCCCCCTCTCCCCTTCCTCTCCCCCCTCTCTCCTTCCCCTCTCTCTCTCCCCCTCTCTCCCTCCCCCTCTCTCCTTCCCTCCCTCCCCCCCTCCTCTCCCCCTCCCCCTCTCTCCCTCCCCCTCTCTCCTTCCCTCCCTCCCCTCCCTCTCTCCTTCCCCTCTCTCCTCCCCCTCTCCCCCTCTCCCCCTCCCTCCTTCTCTCCACTTTCCTCCCCCTTTCCCTCTGTCCCTCCCTCCCCTTTCCCTCCCTCCCTCCCCTTTCCCTCCCTCTCTCCCTCTCTGTCTTCCCCTCTGCTTCCCTCCCATCTCCACTTCCCTCCCATCTCCTCTTCCCTCCCTCTCTCCCTTCTCTCTCCCCCTGTCCCTCCCCCTGTCCCTCCCTCCTCCCATTTCCCTCTCTGTCCCCCCTCTGTGTCTCTGACTCGCTGTGAGGAGGAGCAGCAGCAGCAGCAGTAGTGTGGGTTGTGTTGTGTTGTGTTGAGCGCTGCGCTGGGCAGGTTGGTGGTCTATGCACCGCCTGGCTGTGTGCTGCTCTGTGTGATTGATCCCCGCCCGGTTATCTGAGTGTGTGTGATCCACTTACACTGTGCAGACAGTTCCTCGTTGGCTGTCCCCATGGCCACACGCTGACCCCCAGCACAAGTTTGCCCCGACACAGACAGATCAGCCCAGCATGGAGCAGAAGGCTTCCCCTTGCAAGGGTGAGTGATCAAGAGCTCGGCTCCCTGACTCTGTCTGCCTCTCTCTCTCTCTCTCTGTCTGTCTGCCTCCTCTGTCTCTGTCTGTCTGTGTCTCTGTCTTTCTGTGTCAGTGTGTGTATGCACTTTCTCTGTGCTCTCTCCCTCTCTGTGCCTCTCCCTCTCTGCCTCTCTCTCTCTCTCTCCGCCTCTCTCTCTCTCTCTCTCTGCCTCCCTCTCTCTCTCTGTGAAGATATGTGTGTGCCTCTGTATGTTTGCCTGTATGTGAGCTTCTGTGTGTGTGAGACTGTGTGTGTGTGACTGTGTGACTCTGTGTGTGTGTGTGTGACTCTGTGTGTGTGTGTGACTGTATGACTGTGTAACTCTGTGTGTGTGACTCTGTGTGTGTGTGTGTGACTGTGTGTGTGTGTGTGTGTGTGTGTGTGACTGTGTGTGTGTGTGTGACTGTGTGTGTGTGTGTGTGTGTGTGTGTGTGACTGTGTGTGTGTGTGACTGTGTGTGTGTGTGTGTGTGACTCTGTGTGTGTGACTCTATGTGTGTGTGTGTGTGTGTGACTATGTGTGTGTGAGACTGTGTGTGTGTGTGTGTGTATGTATGTGTGACTGTGTGTGTGTGTGACTCTGTATGTGTGTGTGAGACTGTGTGTGTGTGACTGTGTATGTGTGTGTGAGACTGTGTGTGTGAGACTGTGTGTGAGACTGTGTGTGTGTGAGACTGTGTGTGTGTGAGACTGTGTGTGTGTGTGTGTGTGATTGGGGATGTTCCAATCCTGTCCCTTAAACCCTGCTAACTCATTTAAAATCATTATTCCACATTGTCCACAATAAATGTTGTGAAACGAAATAAGATTTCTGAAAGAGGCGTACTGACATATTGTGCCAGCAGTGATGTGTGTGTATTTGGGAGCGGAGTCACAGGGAGGTATCCAACCATCTTGTTCTGCTCGGTTAGGTTCCCGGGAGAACAATGTGATCGTTTAGCGTCCCACCTGCCTGCATTTGGCCCATATCCCTCTAAACCTGTCATATCCATGTACCTGTCTAACTGTTTCTTAAATGTTGTGATAGTCCCAGCCTCAACTACCTCCTCCGGCAGCTCGTTCCATACACCCACCACCCTTTGTGTGAAAATGTTACCCCTCAGGTTTCAAGGGATATGGGGAGAAGGCAGGAATGGGGTACTGATTGTGCATGATCAGCCATGATCATGGTGAATGGTGGTGCTGGCTCGAAGGGCCGAATGGCCTACTCCTGCACCTATTGTCTATTAGATCTTCCCCCATTCACCTTAAACCTATGTCCTCTGGTCCTCGATTCAACCACCCTGTGATAGGAGCAGAATTAGGCCTTTCAGCCCATCAAGTCTACTCTGCCATTAAATCATGGCTGATCTATCTTCCCCTCTCAACCTCATTCTCCTGCCTTCTCCCCATAACCCTGACACCCGTACTAATCAAGAATCTATCTATCTCTGCCTTAAAAATCACCATGATCACATTGAATGGCGGTGCTGGCTCAAAGGGCCGAATGGCCTCCTCCTGCACCTATTGTCTATTGTCTATAAAATATTAATTGCCTTGGCCTCCACAGCCTTTTGTGGCAATGAATTCCACAGATTCACCCTCTGATTAAGGAAAAGCCTCAACTTCCTAAAGGAACGTCCTTTAATTCTGAGGCTATGACCTCTGGTCCAAGACTTCCACAAGTGGAAACATCCATTCTATCCAAACCTTCCACTATTCGATTATCCATTCCCCTACTCTGGGCAAGAGACTGTGCATCTACCCGATTTATTCCACTCATGATTTTATACGTCTACTCTGCCTTGCCATCCTGGCTGATCGATCTTTCCCTCTCAACTCCATTCTCCTGCCACTTTTGTGGACAATAACAGATTGTAAACGTACAAAGTATAGATATGAAGGAACTGCAGTTGCTGGTTTAAACCGAAGATAGACACAAAATGCTGGAGTAACTCAGCGGGACAGGCAGCATCTCTAGAGAGAAGGAATGGGTTAGGAGAACTTCTTCCAGGTAGACATGCCTTGAGTAGATTTTCGCAGTGGAGCAGACAAAATGTGTATGAAGGAACTGTAGGTGCTGGTTTAAATGGCACGGTGGCGCAGCGGTAGAGTTGCTGCCTTACAGCGAATGCAGCGCCGGAGACTCAGGTTCGATCCTGACTACGGGCGCCATCTGTACGGAGTTTGTACATTCTCCCCGTGGCCTGCGTGGGTTTTCTCCGAAATCTTTGGTTTCCTCCCACACTCCAAAGACGTACGGGTATGTAGGTTAATTGACTGGTAATATGTAAAAATTGTCCCTAGTGTGTGTAGGATAGTGTTAGTGTGCGGGGATCGCTGGGCGGCGCGGACTCGGTGGGCCGAAGGGCCTGTTTCCGCGCTGTATCTCTAAATCTGAAAAATCTAAATCTAAAACAGAAGATAGACACAAGTCTGAAGAAGGGTCTCGACCCCGAAAAGTCACCCATTCCTTCTCTCCAGAGATGCTGCCTGTCCCGCTGAGTTACTCCAGCACTTGGTGTCTGTATGCAAAGTATGGGCGATGGCTGGTAGATGATACGATTATCAAGAAAGGCCATGTGGTTGGCCACGGTGGTGCAGCGGTAGAGTTGCTGCCTTACAGTGCTGGCAGAGCCAGAGACAGTTGGAGTAGATTACATTTTCAGTAAAATATCTATTCCTATTAGATAGATTTAATCAGCTTGTAGGCTTGTGATCGCTTTACTGAACTGGAGGCTTAATTTCCTCTGGTCGAGGCATTTTATTTTTACAGATGGGTTTTGAAAGATACAACCCTCCAAACCTGTCCTATCCATGTACCTAGCTAACTGTCTCTTAAATGATTGGATAGTCCCAGCCTCAACTACCTCCTCTGGCAGCTTGTTCTATACACCCACCACCCTTTGTGTGAAAAAGTTACCCCTCGGATTCCTATTGAATCTTTTCCCCTTCACCTTGAAACTATGTCCTCTGGTCCTCGATTCCCCTACTCTGGGTAAAAGACTCTGTGCATCTACCCGATCTATTTCTCTCATGATTTTGTACACCTCTATAAAATCTCCCCTCATCCTCCTGCGCTCCATGGAATAAAGACCCAGCCTACTCAACCTCTCCCTACAGCTCACACCCTCTAGTCCTGGCAACATCCTCGTAAATCTTTTCTGAACCCCTATAACATGGTGCCCAGAACTGAACACAATATTTCAAATGCGGTCTCACCAACGTCTTGGACAATAGCAACATGACCTCCCAACTTCTGTACTCAATACTCTGACTGATGAAGACCTGCAACTCGACATTCAAGGAACCATGCACCTGTACTCCTAGATCCCTCTGCTCTACAACATTACCCAGAGGCCTACCATTCACTGTGTAGGTCCTGGCCTTGTTTGACATTCCAAAATGCAACACCTCACACTTCTCTGTATTAAATTCCATCAACCATTCCTCCGCCACCTGGCCAATCGATCCAGATCCCGTTGCAATCTTTCATAACCATCTTCACTATCTGCAAAAAAACAAACTTTAGTATCATCAGCAAATTTGTTAATCTTTGCCCTGTATGTTCTCATCCAAATCATTGATGTAGGTGACAATTAGATTTGTACTTGCAGCGGAACAACAGCTTTGTAAACGGGACTGATGGTAGGAAACGAGGAGGAATTCCTTTAGTCAGAGGGTGGTGAATCTGTGGAATTCTTTGCCACAGACAGTGGACACAAAATGCTGGAGTATCTCAGCGGGTCAAGCAGCATCTCAAGATTATTTTAGATTTAGAGATACAGCGTGGAAACAGGCACTTCGGCCCACCGAGTCCGCGCCGCCCAGCGATCCCCGCACATTAACGCTATCCTACACACACTAGGGACAATTTTTACATTTACCCAGTCAACTAACCTACATACCTGTACGTCTTTGGAGTGTGGGAAGTAACCGAAGATCTCGGAGAAAACCCACGCAGGTCACGGGGAGAACGTACAAACTCCGTACAGACGGCGCCCGTGGTCGGGATCGAACCTGAGTCTCCGGCGCTGCGTTCGCTGTAAGGCAGCAACTCTACCACTGTGCCGCCCGGTGCATGGAGAAAAGGAATGGGTGACGTTTCGGGTTGAGACCCTTCTTCAGACTGATGACGAGGTTTACATGGGTTTACATTTGTGTCTACCTTCGATTTAAACCAGCATCTGCAGTTTTTTTTCCTACACATCTTGCAATCTCCCGAGATGCTGCCTGACCCGCTGAGATACTCCAGCATTTTGGGTCCACCTTTGATTTAAACCAGCATCTGCAGTTTTTTTTCCTACACATCTTTCTCCTGAGATGCTGCCTGACCCACTGAGATACTCCAGCATTTTGTGTCTACTTTCTGTTTAAAGCAGCATCTGCAGTTTTTTTCCCTCCAAGTCAGGAAGGATATTCTTGCTATTGAGGGTGTGCAGCGTAGGTTTACTAGGTTAATTCCCGGAATGGCGGGACTATCATATGTTGAAAGACTGGAGCGACTAGGCTTGTATACACTGGAATTTAGAAGGATGAGAGGAGATCTTATCGAAACGTATAAGATTATTAAGGGGTTGGACACGTTAGAGGCAGGAAACATGTTCCTAATGTTGGGGGAGTCCAGAACAACGGGCCACTGTTTAAGAATAAGGGGTAGGCCATTTAGAACTGAGATGAGGAAAAACTTTTTCAGTCAGAGAGTTGTGAATCTGTGGAATTCTCTGCCTCAGAAGGCAGTGGAGGCCAATTCTCTGAATGCATTCAAGAGAGAGCTAGATAGAGCTCTTAAGGGCAGGGGGTATGGGGAGAAGGCAGGAACGAGGTACTGATTGAGAATGATCAGCCATGATCACATTGAATGGCGGTGCTGGCTCGAAGGGCCGAATGGCCTCCTCCTGCACCTATTGTCTATTGTCAGTGGACATTTTTAAGGCAGAGATGGATAGATTCTTGATTTGTACGGGTGTTAGAGGTTGTGGGGAGAAGGCAGGAGAATGGGGTTAGGAGGGAGAGATAGATCAGCCATGATTGAATGGCGAACTAGACTTATTGGACCGAACGGCCGAATTCTGCTCCTGTCACTTATGAACGTGAAAACTGGAGCTGCCAAGCAGTCAGAGAGAGAGAGAGAGAGAGAACAAGCAAACCTCAACGGTACCAGAGGGCAGTATCGAACTGGGTCCCTGGAACTGTGAGGCAGCAACACCACCTGTTGTGCCACCGTGCCGTCACGAGGTCATAACTGAGCGGGAGCAGAATTAGGCCATTCGGCCCATCAAGCCTACTCCGCCATTCAATCGTGGCTGATCCATCTCTTCATCCTAACCCCATTCTCCTGCCTTCTCCCTGTATCCACGGGTGGTCACGGTGGCGCAGCGGTAGAGTTGCTGCCTTAGAGCGAATGCAGCGGGTTCGATCCCGACTACGGGCACTGTCTGTACGGAGTTTGTACGTTCTCCCCGTGACCTGCGTGGGTTTTCTCCGAGATCTTCGGGTTTTCCCCCCACACTCCAAAGACGTACAGGTTTGTAGGTTAATTGGCTGGGCAAATGTTTAAAAAAAATTGTCCCTAGTGGGTGTAGGATAGTGTTAGTGTGCGGGGATCGCTGGTCGGCACGGACCCGGTGGGCCGAAGGGCCTGTTTCCGCGCTGCATCTCTAAACTGAAAAACCCCTGACACCCGCCCCGTGTTACCTGTGTCGTGGGACATGTGTACTGGAGCGGAGAGGCACGGATAAGGGTAGACAGTCAGCACCTTTTTCCCAGGGTGGCAATATTGAATACCAGAGGGCATAGCTTGAAGGTGAGAAGGTACAAATGTTATGGATGTGTGGGGCAGGTGTTTTTACACTGAGGGTGGTGGGTGCCTGGAACGCGCTGCCAGGGGTGGTGGTGGTGGTGGTGAAGGCAGATACGATAGTGGCGTTTAAGAGCCTTTCGGATAGGCACACGGACGTGCAGGGAATGGAGTGACATGGATTATGTGCGGACAGATTAAAGTTGCTCTTGGCATCGTTTAACACAGAGATTGTGGGCCGAAGGGTTTGTTCCTGTACTGTACACTATTGCTCGGTGCATTGGACTAGAGGTCACGGTCTCAAAATAAAAGGACGCACCTTTAGAAAGGAGATGAGGAGGAATTCCCTTCGCCAGAGGGTGGCGACTCTGTGGAATTCATTGCTGTGGAGGCCAAGTCAATGGGTTAATTTCTAAAGCGGAGATAGACAGGTTCTTGATCGGTACGGGTGTCAGAGGTTATGGAGAGAAGGCAGGAGAATGGGGTTTGGAGGCAGCCATGATCGAATGGTGTTGACTTGATGGGCCAAATGGTCTAATTCTCCTCCTGTGTGCAAGGAGATAAAAGTTGGTCTTGGCATCACGTTTGGCACAGACTTTGTGGGCCGAAGGGCCTGTTCCTGCGCTATACTTTTCCTCGTTCTAAATGGGAACCTCCAGCTACACTACCCTAGTCCCACCTGCCCCCCCCCCCCCCCCTTTGACCCATATCCCTCTAAATCCCTCCCATCCATGCACCCATCTAATTGCCTCTTAAACCTTGCAATAATCCCTGCCTCAACTACGTCCTCCGGCAGCTCGTTCCATACACCCACCAGTCTCTGTGTGCAAAAGGTACCCCTCAGATTCCTATAAAATCACCCTGAACCCTCTGGTTTCTTGACTCCCCTACTCTGATAGAGCTCTTAAGGATAGCGGAGTCAGGGGGGTATGGGGAGAAGGCAGGAACGGGGTACTGATTGAGAATGATCAGCCATGATCACATTGAATGGCGGTGCTGGCTCGAAGGGCCGAATGGCCTCCTCCTGCACCTATTGTCTATTGTCTCTGGGCAAGAGAACATGGACAGGTGACGTTTCAAGTCGGGCCCCTTCGTCAGTCACTTCTTCAGTCCCGACCTGAAACGTCACCTATCCATGTTCAAGAGCAATGCTGCCTGACCCGCTGGGTTACTCCAGCGCTCTGTGAAACGTCACCTGTCCATGATGACCAGAGATGCTGCCGGGTCATGCTGGGTTACTCCAGCACCTTCTGGAATTTTTTGAGGATGTGACAAGTAAAATGGATGAAGCAGAGCCAGTGGATGTAGTGTACCTGGACTTTCAGAAAGCCTTTGATAAGGTCTAACACGGGAGATTAGTGGGAAAAATTAGAGCACACGGTATTGGGGGTGGGGTATTGACATGGGTAGAGAATTGGTTAGCAGACAGGAAGCAAAGAGTAGAAATAAACGGGTCCCTATCAGAATGGCAGGCAGTGTCGAGTGGAGTGGAGTGCCGCAAGGTTTTGTGCTGGGACCGCAACTATTCAAATATTAATGTTTTGGATGGTGGATTTAAAAGTAACACTTTGCAGATGACACAAAGCTGGGTGGCAGTGTGAAGTGCAAAGAGGATGTTAGGAGGTTGCAGGGTGACTTGGGCAGGTTGAGTGAGTGGGCAGATGCAGTAGAATTATAGATAAATGTGAGGTTATCCACTTTGGCGGCAAAACAAGGAGGCAGATTATTATCTCAATGGTGTCAGATTAGGAAAAAGATAAGTGCAACGAGACCTGGGTGTCCTTGTATACCAGTCACTGAAAGTAAACATGCAGGTACAGCAGGCAGTGAAGAAAACTAATGGCATGTTGGCCTTTGTAACGAGAAGATTTGAGTATAGGAGCAACGAGGTCCTTCCGAGGCCTGACCTGCTGAGTTACTCCAGCATTTTGTGAATAAATCGATTTGTACCAGCATCTGCAGTTATTTTCTTATACTACTTGAGGTCCTTCTGCAGTTGTATGAGGAAAGATTAGAAAGACTGGGCTTGTATTCACTGGAATTTAGAAGGATGAGAGGGGGCCATAGAAACGTATAAAAGCTAGATACAGGAAAAATGTTCCCAAAGTTAGGGGAGTCCAGAACCAGGGGCCACCGTCTAAGAATAAAAGGGAGGCCATTTAAAAATGAGATGAGAAAATAACTTTCACTCAGAGAGTTGTGAATTTGTGGTATTCTCTGCCACAGAAGGCAGCGGAGGCCAATTCACTGGATGAATTTAAAAGAGAGTTAGATAGAGCTCTAGGGGTAGTAGAATCAAGGGGTATGGGGAGAAGGCAGGCACGGGTTACTGATTGTGGATGATCAGCCATGATCACAATGAATGGCGGTGCTGGCTCGAAGGGCCGAGTGGCCTCCTCCTGCACCTATTTTCTGTGTTTCTATGTGTCCACAAAATGATGTTGTTGGCTTCACTCGTCAGTATTGCTGCTTGAAGGGGCCCCTTTCTCAGATCCGGAGGTGCCTCTTCCTGTTGAGGATTGTGCGTGGACCTTTGGCAGGGTCTCTAATGAGATTACGAGCAGCAGACCCATCTGAGCAGTGGAGTTATGTCGCGTTAATGGAGTATTTTATGATCTGCCCATCTGCTTGCCATGGATTTGATACTTGTGTTTCAGTGCACGTTCCAATAATAAACCTCTACCGTATCGCTGCCCCACTGTTATTCCCTTTATCCTATATCTGTACACTGTGGACGGCTCGATTGTAATCATGTATAGTCTTTCTGCTGACTGGATTTCTCTAACGTCAAGTAACCCTTGCACCCCCCCCCCCCTCTCTCCGCCCCACCCCCACCCAAGCCGTGCTGGAGAGTCTATCTGTAGTTCCTTCCTGTACCTCCCATCCCCCCACCCTCCCCCCAATCGGAGACCCTTTGACAATCTTTAATCGGAGTTTTCTGGACTTTACGTTGCACTAAACATTGTTCCTTTTATCCTGTATCTGTCCACTGTGGACGGCTCGATTGTAATCATGGATTGTCTTTCTGCTGACTGGTTAGCACGCAACAAAAAGGACAATAAACTAAACTAAACTATAACTAAATTGATCACATCAGCCTGCACCTGATCCGTATCCCTCTATTCCCTGCACTTTCACGTGCCTATCTAAAAGCCTCTTAAACGCCACTGCCTCCATCACCACTCCTGGCAGCACGTTCCAGGCCCCCACCACCCTCTGTGTAAAAAAAGACTTGACCACACAGGTCCATCTACCCTCCAATGCCTCCAAACAATGCTCCCCCACCCCCCCCAGCTTATAGCTGGACTCTGGGAAATAGCTCCCGGGGAGTTAATAAGTTCCAGGAGCAGAATTAGGCCATGCGGCCTAGCAGGTCTACTCCGCCATTCAATCATGGCTGATCTAGCTCTCCCTCTCAATCCCATTCTCCTGCCTTCTCCCCATGACCCCTGACGCCCGTACTAATCAAAAAAAGTTCGCACTGTCGATGCTATCTCTGCGTCCCATAATTTTATACACTTCTATTAAATCTCCCATCAATTTTATCACTGTATTTTAATACACCTGCCATAAATAAACCAATACTGTCATCCGCCACCTCCATTAGAGGGGAGATTGAGGGGAGACTTGATAGGAGTACATAAAAAAACTGTACATGATTTACAATTGAGCCGTCCACAGTGTACAGAGACAGGATAACGAGAATAACGTTTAGTTTTAGCATAGTTTGGAGATACAGCGTGGAAACTGGGCCCTTCAGCCCGGTGAGTCCGCACCGACCAGCGATCCCCGCAAACTACACACACAAGGGACAATTTTACATCTATACCAAGGCAATTAACCTGCAGCGCAGCACGTCTTTGGAGTGTGGGAGGAAACCGAAGATCTCAGAGAAAACCCATGACGAACATCATAGCCTCGGTTTAGTTTAGTTTAGTTTAGTTTAGAGATACAGTGCGGAAACAGGCCCTTCGGCCCACCGGGTCCGCGCCGAACAGCGATCCCCGCACATTAACACCATCCTACGCCCACTAGGGACAATTTTTACATTTACCAAGCCAATTAGCCTACAAACCTGTACGTCTTTGGAGTGTGGGAGGAAACCGAAGATCTCGGAGAAAACCCACGCAGGTCACGGGGAGAACGTACAAACTCCGTACAGACAGCACCCGTAGTCGGGATCGAACCCGGGTCTCTGGCGCCGCGAGGCAGCAACTCTACCGCTGCGCCACCGTGTGTTTAGATCAGTTTAACTTGCCATTACGATCGGCACAGACATTGTGGGCCGAAGGGCCTGCTCCTGTGCTGTACTGTTCTTTGTTCTATACACATCTCTCTCCCCTTGCTACCTCTCTCCCGTCTCTTGGCCTCCTCCCCCACCCATCTACTCTGGGCTGTGCCTGCCCTGGGTTTAATATTTCTGCGGTTACATTTTTTTAAGCACATTTCCTGTTTCGGATCTTGCACGTGCTCGATGCCTGAAATAACAACAAGCTGTTGGGAACATAGATCAGAACAAAAAAAAACGTAATCCGTGTTTTAGCTCAACAACGATCTCTACAGAAAGTCATTGACTTGCAATGTTAACTCTGCTACTCATTACACGGATGCAGCCTGACCTGCTGGGTATTTCTACCAGCTCCTGTTTACCCCTAAGGTCATAAGTGATAGGAGCAGAATTAGGCCATTCGGCCCATCAAGTCTACTCCACCATTCAATCATGGCTGATCTATCTATCCCTCCTAACCCTATTCTCCTGCCTGCTCCTCATAACCTCTGACACCCGTACTAATCATGACTCTGTCTATCTCCGCCTTAAAAATATCCACTGACTTGGCCTCTACAGCCTTCTGTGGCAAAGAATTCCACAGATTCACCACCCTCTGACTAAAGAAATTCCTTCTCATCTCCTTCCTAAAGCAACGTCCTTTAATTCTGAGGCTATGACATCTAGTCCTTTCAATGACCCCGCCCCCCCTCAACCTTCTAAACTCCAGCGAGTGCAGGCCCAGTGCTGACAAACGCTCATCATAGGTTAACCCACTCATTCCTGGGATCATTCCCGTAAATCTCCTCTGGAACCCATTCCAGAGCCAGCACATCCTTCCTCAGATTTGGGGCCCAAAATTGCACACAACACTGCAAATGCGGCCTGACCAGTGCCTTATAGAGCCACAGCATTACATCCCTGTTTTTGTTTTGCGTTCCTAGCATTGTGTTTGTCTTCTTTACTGCCGATTCGACTTGAGGATTAAGTTTTATGGGGATCTTGTACCAGCACTCCCAAGTTTAGTTTAGTTTAGTTTATTGTCATGTGTACTGAGGTACAGTGAAAAGCTTTTGTTGCGGGCTGTACAGTCAGTGGAAAGACGATACGTGATTACAATCGAACCATTCACAGTTTACAGACACATGATAAGGGAATCACGTTTGGTGCAAGGTAAAGCCAGCGAAGTCCAATCAAGGATAGTCCCAGAGTCACCAAAGAGGTAGATAGTAGTTCAGCACTGCTCTCTGGTTGTGGTAAGATGGTTCAGTTGCCTGATAACAGCTGGGGAGAAACTGTCCCTGAATCTGGAGGTGTGCGTTTTCACACTTCTATACCTTTTGCCCGATGGGAGAGGGGAGAAGTGGGAGTGGCCAGGGTGCGACTGGTCCTTGATTATGCTGCTGGCCTTGCTGAGGCAGCGTGAGGTGTAGATGGAGTCAATGGAAGGGAGGTTGGTTTGTGTGATGGTCTGGGCTGCGTCCACAATTTGTTGCAATTTCTTGCGGTCTTGGGTGGAGCTATTGCCAAACCAAGCTGTGATGCATCCTGATAAAGTGCTACTATTTTCATCCACTTTTAGTGTTGGGTGTATTTACTCTTTAAGAGGTATATTTTCTCTTTCCGTGGGGAGTACTTACTCCCTAAGACTGTGCACCCCGTTCAGACCATGCCCAAGTGTTCTCATTATTGAGGCAGCTATTCATAGGAGTATAGGAGCAAAGAGGTCCTTCTACAGTTGTACCGGGCCCTGGTGAGACCGCACCTGGAGTACTGTGTGCAGTTTTGGTCTCCAAATTTGAGGAAGGATATTCTTGTTATTGAGGGCGTGCAGCGTAGGTTCACTAAGTTAATTCCCGGAATGGCGGGACTGTCGTATGTTGAAAGGCTGGAGCAATTAGGCTTGTATACACTGGAATTTAGAAGGATGAGGGGGGATCTTATTGAAACATATAAGATAATTAGGGGATTGGACACATTAGAGGCAGGAAACATGTTCCCAATGTTGGGGGAGTCCAGAACAAGGGGCCACAGTTTAAGAATAAGGGGTAGGCCATTTAGAACAGAGATGAGGAAGAACTTTTTCAGTCAGAAAGTGGTGAAGGTGTGGAATTCTCTGCCTCAGAAGGCAGTGGAGGCCAGTTCGTTGGATGCTTTCAAGAGAGAGCTGGATAGAGGTCTTAAGGATAGCGGAGTGAGGGGGTATGGGGAGAAGGCAGGAACGGGGTACTGATTGAGAGTGATCAGCCATGATCGCATTGAATGGCGGTGCTGGCTCGAAGGGCTGAATGGCCTCCTCCTGCACCTATTGTCTATAAGGTCTTAAGTGATACGAGCAGAATTTAGGCCATTTGGTCCATTAAGCCTACTCTGCCATTCAATCATGGCTGATCTCTCTCTCCCTCCTAACCCTATTCTCTTGCCTTCTCCCAATAACCCCTGACACCCATACTGATCAAGAATCTATCTATCTCTGCCGCAAAAAAATATCCACTGACTTGGCCTCCACAGCCGTCTGTGGCAAAGAATTCCACAGATTCACCACCCTCTGACTGAAGAAATTCCTCCTCATCTCCTTCCTCTAAAAGAACGTCCTTTAATTCTGAGGTTATGACCTCTAGTCCTATATTCACAAAATGCTGGAGTAACTCAGCAGGTCAGGCAGCATCTCAGGAGAGAAGGAATGGATGACGTTTCGGGTCGAGACCCTTCTTCAGGCTGATGTCAGGGGGGCGGGACAAAGGAAGGATATAGGTGGAGACAGGAAGATAGAGGGAGGTCTGGGAAGGGGGAGGGGAAGAGAGGGACAGAGGAACTATCTAAAGTTGGAGAAGTCAATGTTCATACCGCTGGGCTGTAAGCTGCCCAAGCGAAATTACACTACCTCTAGTCCTATACTCTCCCACTAGTGGATACATCCTCTTCACATCCACTCTATCCAAGCCACTCTACATTGTATAGCCATGAGTTTGCCTGGTTAACCGTATACATCAGTGTGCTTACGGGCGGCACGGTGGCGCAGCGGTAGAGTTGCTGCCTCACAGGGCCAGTGACCCGGGTTCGATCCTGACCACGGGTGCTGTCTATATGGAGTATGTACGTTCTCCCCGTGACCGCGTGGGTTTTCTCACGGTGCTCTGACTTCCTCCTACACTTCAAAGACGTGCAGATTAGTAGGTTAATTGGCTTCCGTACATTGTCCCTGCTGTGTGTAGGATAGAACTGGTGATCAGTGATTGTATACACTGGAATTTAGAAGGATGAGAGGGGATCTTATCGAAACGTATAAGATTATTAAGGGGTTGGACACGTTAGTGGCAGGAAACATGTTCCCAATGTTGGGGGAGTCCAGAACAAGGGGCCACAGTTTAAGAATAAGGGGTAGGCCATTTAGAACTGAGATGAGGAAAAACTTTTTCAGTCAGAGAGTTGTGAATCTGTGGAATTCTCTGCCTCAGAAGGCAGTGGAGGCCAATTCTCTGAATGCATTCAAGAGAGAGCTAGATAGAGCTCTTAAGGATAGCGGAGTCAGGGGGTATTGGGACAAGGCAGGAACATTGAATGGCGGTGGTGGCTCGAAGGGCCAAATGGCCTCCTCCTGCACCTATTGTCTATTGATTGTTAGTCAGCCCAGACTTGATGGGCTGAAGGGCCTCGTTCCACGCTGTATCTCTAAACTAAACTCCTGGCTGTGGTGTAGAGATCACAAGACATAGGAACAGAATTAGGCCATTCAGCCCTTCGAGTCTGCTCCACCATTCGATCATGGCTGATCTAGTTTTCCCCCTCAATCCCATTCTCCTGCCTTCTTCCCATAACCTTTGATACCCATAGTAATCAAGAACCTATCAATCTCCACGTTAAAAATATATCCAATGACTTGGCCTCCCCTGCCCTCTGGCAATGAATTCCACAGATTCACCACTGAAGAAATTCCTCTTCATCGCTATTCTAAAGAAACGTCTTTTTATTCTGAGGCTGTGCCCTCTGGTCCTAGACTCTCCCACTTTTGGGCATGTCAGAACAGGAGCAAGGGTGGAGATCGGACTTGAACAGTGAAGGCAAGAACAGAACGATCAACCTTGAAAAGTACTGGAGACTCAAGAGACTGCAGCAGCTGGAATCCTGAACAAAACACAAAGTGCTGGAGGGACCCAGCAGGTCAGGCAGCATCTGTGAAGAGAATGTGTATGAAGAACCGAAACGTCACCCATTCCTTCTCTCCTGAGATGCTGCCTGACCCGCTGAGTTACTCCAGTTTTTTGGGATTCTTTCAAAGAACTGCAGATGTTGGTTTACACCGAAGACAGACACAAAAATGCTGGAGTAACTCAGCGGGACAGGCGGCATCTCTGGAGAGAAGGAATGGGTGACATTTCGGGTCGAGACCCTTCTTCAGACCTGATCTCGACCCGAAACGTCACCCATTCCTTCTCTCCAGAGATGCTGCCTGTCCTGCTGAGTTACTCCAGCGTTTTGTGTCTACCTTCGACCTGAAAGATGTTGGCATCACAGTCTCGCACAGCATGGAAACGGGCTCGTCAGCCCAGCGCCCATGCCCACCAAAATGCTCCATCTTCCATAGAGAGACAATGGAGAGAATCTCTCCGCAGATGCTGCCTGACCTGCTGAGTTCCTCCAGCACTTTGTGTTTTAGTTCAAGATTCCAGCATCTGCAGTCTGTTGTGTCCCCAGTACTTTTCCATGTTGATAGTTTAGACCGGTACTACAATCTCCGGTACTACAGTCATGTACAATACAATACAATACAACACGATACAGTCAGTACAATACAACCGGCACTACAGTCATGAGGACAGGTTCAGAGGGATACGGGCCAAACGCAGGCAGGTGGGACTAGTGTTACTGGGACAAGTTGGCCGGTGTGGGTAAGATGGGCCGAAGGGTGTGTATCACTTCTCTGACTCTAATTGATAGAGGACAATTTACCTACAAACCTGCTCGTCTTTGGAGTGTGGGAGGAAACCGGAGCACCTGGAGAAAACCCACGCAGGTCACGGGGAGAACGTACAAACTCCGTACGGACACGAACTCGTGGTCAGGATCGAACCTGGGTCCCTGGCGCTGTTGAGGCAGCAGCTCTACCGCTGCGCCACTGTGCTGCCCAACACTGTGTGGTGGGCCGGTGGATCCAAGCGAGGAAGGGGCGGAGACAATAGACAATAGACAATAGGTGCAGGAGGAGGCCATTCGGCCCTTTGAGCCAGCACCGCCATTCAATGTGATCAGACAGAGTCTTTGAGGCAACAGGCTGAGAACAGGCAAGGAGAGAGGAAAGTTCAGGCAGATGAAACGGGGTGTGGGAGGGTGAAGCAAAGACTGGCAGAAGCAGATAAGGGAGGTATGACGGGAGGTTGGGGGAAGTGTAAGAAAATAACTGCAGATGCTGGTACAAATCGAAGGTATTTATTCACAAAATGCTGGAGTAACTCAGCAGGTCAGGCAGCATCTCAGGAGAGAAGGAATGGGTGACGTTTCGGCTCGAGACCCTTCTTCAGACTGATGTCAGGGGGGGCGGGATAAAGGAAGGATATAGGTGGAGACAGGAAGATAGAGGGAGATCTGGGAAGGGGGAGGGGAAAAGAGGGACAGAGGAACTATCTAAAGTTGGAGAAGTCAATGTTCATACCGCTGGGCTTCAAGCTGCCCAGGCGAAATATGAGGTGCTGTTCCTCCAATTTCCGGTGGGCCTCACTATGGCACTGGAGGAGGCCCATGACAGAAAAGTCAGACTGGGAGTGGGAGGGGGAGTTGAAGTGCTCAGCCACCAGGAGATCAGGTTGGTTAACGCGGACTGAGCGAAGGTGTTGAGCGAAGCGATCGCCGAGCCTGTGTTTGGTTTCGCCGATGTAAAGAAGTTGACATCTAGAGCAGCGGATGCAATAGATGAGGTTGGAGGAGGTGCAGGTGAACCTCTGACTCACCTGGGAAGACTGTTTGGGTCCTCGGTTGGAGTTGAGGGGGGAGGTAAAGGGACAGGTGTTGCATCTGAGGTTGGGGGAAGGTGAAGAATCTCGGTCACAGGGCTAGGGTTGCAAGAAGTAGATGAGGGCTGATCTCATCATGACGTCATACAGCTTGGCCAAAAGGTTGAGGGGAATGAAGTGGGGAGAAAGAGGGGGAAAGGAGGGGGAGGGGGATGAGGGAGGTAGGGGGAAGGGGGGAGGGGGGAAGGAGAGGGTGCTGCACCAATGCAGGAAAAGTTTGGGTCCAACGGGTCCACTTGGTCTAGTATTCCTCTAAACCTGTCCTATCCATGTAGCTGTCTAAGTGTTTCTTAAACTTTGCAATGGTATCTAGAGGACATAGGTTCAAGGTGAAGGGGAAAAAATTTAATAGGAATCTGAGGGGTAACTTTTTCACACAGAGGGTGGTGAGTGTATGGAACAAGCTGCCAGAGGAGGTAGTTGGGGCAGGGACTATCACAACGTTTAAGAAACATTTAGACAGGTACATGGATAGGACAGGTTTGGTGGGATAGATATCCATGTTGACAGTTCTGTTTAAACAGCTTCTTGCCTTTACCGTTGACTCTGATCTCCACCCTTGCTCCTTCTGTTCTGACATGCCCGAGGAAATGTCAATAGATTCCCGTGCAACTGAACACGCCTCAGATCCAAGCCAGCCTCCATCAGACACAGAGTCATAGTCTTGCAGCATGGAAACAGGCCCTTCAGCCCAACTTGCCCACATCGACTAACATGTTCCATCTACACTAGTCCCACCTGCCTGCGCTTGGCCCATATCCCTCCAAACCTGTCCTATCCGTGTACCTGTCCAATAGCTCTTAAACATTGGGATAGTCTCTGCCTCAACTACCACCTCTGGCAGCTCGTTCCATACACCCACTACTTTCTGTGTGAAAAAACCCCTCAGATTCCTGTAAAATCTTTCCACCCTTACCTTAAAGCTATGCCTTCTGGTTCTCGATTCACCTGCTATGGGCAGGAGACTCCTTGTGTTTACCCGATCTATTCCTCTCATGATTTTGTACACCTCTGTAAGATCGCCCCTCATCTTCCTGCATTCCAGGGAATGGAATCCCGGCCTACTCAGCCTCTCGCTATAGCTCAGGCACTCGAGGTTTGGCCACTTTACTCTGGGTAAAAGTCTCTGTGCATTCAGCCAATCTATTCAGCTCTTGATTTTATACACCTTGGTAAAATCATGAGAGGAACAGATCGGGTAGACGCACAGTCTCTTGCCCAGAGCAGGGGAATCGAGGACCAGAGGACATAGGTTTCAGGTAAGGGGTGAGCCACTTCCGAATCTTCTCTATACCCTTTCCAGCTTGACAATATCTTTCTGAAAACATGTTGCCCAGAACTGAACACAATACTCTAAATGCGGTCTCACCCACGTCTTATACAACTGCAACATGACCTCCCAACTTCGTACTCAATACTCTGGCTGATGAAGGCCAATGTGCCATAAGCACATAGTCAAATAATCCAATGAAGGGGAGCACCCCAAGACCCTCTCCCACCCCCACTAGTCCACACACACCCGCTCTCCCTAAGGATCACTTTGAGTCAGTGTCAAACAGCACAGGAAAGCACGGCACGGTGGCGCAGCGGTAGAGTTGCTACCTCACAGCGCCAGAGACCCGGGTTCCATCCCGACTACGGATGGTGTCTGCGCTGAAGTTTGTACGTTCTCCCCGTGACCTGCGTGGGTTTAGTCCGGGTGCTCCGGTTTCTTCCCACATTCCAAATCCGTACAAGTTTGTAGGTTAACTGGCATTGGTAAGTTGTAAAATTGTCCCCAATATGTGGCTGTGGTGAAGAGATCATAAGACATAGAGGCAGAGGGGAACCAAGGGATATGGGGAGAAGGCAGGCACGGGTTACTGATTGTGGATGATCAGCCATGATCACAATGAATGGCGGTGCTGGCTCGAAGGGACGAATGGCCTCCCCCTGCACCTATTTTCTATGTTTCGATGTTTCTATGTGTAGATCGCTGGGTGGCACGGACTGGATTGTGTGTGTAATGTATGTGTAAATTCTAATACACAGAAGTAGGTCCTTTGGCCCAACTTATCCATGTCGACCGACATTTAAGCTAGTCGCATTTTCCCACATTTGGCCCATATCCCTCTCAATCGTTCCTATCCATGTATCTGTCCTGGTGCCCTTTAATTGTTGTTTTAGTCCCAGCCGCAACTACCTCCTCCGGCAGCTCGCTCCATACACCCCCAACCCAATGTTGTGAAAAAGTTACCTCTCAGGTTCCTATTAAATCTTTACCCCCCTCACCTGAAACCTATGTCCTCTGGTCCTCGATTCCCCTGCTCTGGGCAAGAGACTCTGTGCGTCTACCCGATCTGTTCCTCTCATGATTTTACCAAGGTGTATAAAATCAAGAGCTGAATAGATTGGCTGAATGCACAGAGACTTTTACCCAGAGTAAAGGATTCAAGAACCCAAGGACATAGGTTTAAGGTGAGAGGGAAAAGGTTTAAGGGGAACCTGAGGGGTAACTTTTTCACAACAGGCGGCACGGTAGCGCAGCGGTAGAGTTGCTGCTTTACAGCGAATGCAGCGCCGGAGACTCAGGCTCGATCCTGACTACGGGTGCTGCACTGTAAGGAGTTTGTACGTTCTCCCCGTGACCTGCGTGGGTTTCCTCCGAGATCTTCGGTTTCCTCCCACACTCCAAAGACGTACAGGTATGTAGGTTAATTGGCTGGGTAAATGTAAAAATTGTCCCTAGTGGGTGTAGGATAGTGTTAATGTGCGGGGATCACTGGGCGGCACGGACTTGGAGGGCCGAAAAGGCCTGTTTCCGGCTGTATGTATATGATATGATATGATATTGGGTTGGGGGTGTATGGAGCGAGCTGCCGGAGGAGGTAGTTGCGGCTGGGACTAAAACAACAATTAAAGGGCACCAGGACAGATACATGGATAGGAACGATTGAGAGGGATATGGGCCAAATGTGGGAAAATGCGACTAGCTTAAATGTCGGTCGACATGGATAAGTTGGGCCAAAGGACCTACTTCTGTGTATTAGAATTTGCACATACATTACACACACAATCCAGTCCGTGCCACCCAGCGATCTACACATAGAAACATCGAAACATAGAAAATAGGTGCAGGAGGAGGCCATTCGGCCCTTCGAGCCAGCACCGCCATTCATTGTGATCATAGCTGATCATCCACAATCAGTAACCCGTGCCTGCCTTCTCCCCATATCCCTTGGTTCCCCTCTGCCTCTATGTCTTGTGATCTCTTCACCACAGCCACATATTGGGGACAATTTTACAACTTACCAATGCCAGTTAACCTACAAACCTGTACGGATTTGGAGTGTGGGGAGAAACCGGAGCACCCGGACTAAACCCACGCAGGTCACGGGGAGAACGTACAAACTTCAGCGCAGACACCATCCGTAGTCGGGATGGAACCCGGGTCTCTGGCGCTGTGAGGTAGCAACTCTACCACTGCGCCACCGTGCCGTGCTTTCCTGTGCTGTTTGACACTGACTCAAAGTGATCCTTAGGGAGAGCGGGTGTGTGTGGACTAGTGGGGGTGGGAGAGGGTCTTGGGGTGCTCCCCTTCATTGGATTATTTGACTATGTGCTTATGGCACATTGGCCTTCATCAGCCAGAGTATTGAGTACGAAGTTGGGAGGTCATGTTGCAGTTGTATAAGACGTGGGTGAGACAGCATTTAGAGTATTGTGTTCAGTTCTGGGCAACATGTTTTCAGAAAGATATTGTCAAGCTGGAAAGGGTATAGAGAAGATTTACAAGGAAGTGGCCAAGACTCGAGTGCCTGAGCTATAGGGAGAGGCTGAGTAGGCCGGGACTCTATTCCCTGGAATGCAGGAGGATGAGGGGCGATCATACATAGGTGTACAAAATCATGAGAGGAATAGATCGGGTAAACACAAGGATTTATTCACAAAATGCTGGAGTAACTCAGCAGGTCAGGCAGCATCTCGGGAGAGAAGGAATGGGTGACGTTTCGGGTCGAGACCCTTCTTCAGACTGATGTCGGGGGTGGGACAAAGGAAGGATATAGGTGGAGACAGGAAGATAGAGGGAGATCTGGGAAGGAGGAGGGGAAGGGAGGGACAGAGGAGCTATCTGAAGTTGGAGAAGTCGACGTTCATACCACCGGGCTGCAAACTGCCCAGGCGAAATATGAGGTGCTGCTCCTCCAATTTCCGGCGGGCCTCACTATAAACACAAGGAGTCTCCTGCCCATGGCAGGTGAATCGAGAACCAGAAGGCATAGCTTTAAGGTAAGGGTGGAAAGATTTTACAGGAATCTGAGGGTTTTTTTCACACAGAAAGTAGTGGGTGTATGGAACGAGCTGCCAGAGGTGGTAGTTGAGGCAGAGACTATCCCAATGTTTAAGAGCTATTGGACAGGTACACGGATAGGACAGGTTTGAAGGGATATGGGCCAAGCGCAGGCAGGTGGGACTAGTGTAGATGGAACATGTTAGTCGATGTGGGCAAGTTGGGCTGAAGGGCCTGTTTCCATGCTGCAAGACTATGACTCTGTGTCTGATGGAGGCTGGCTTGGATCTGAGGCGTGTTCAGTTGCACGGGAATCTATTGACATTTCCTCGGGCATGTCAGAACAGAAGGAGCAAGGGTGGAGATCAGAGTCAACGATAAAGGCAAGAAGCTGTTTAAACAGAACTGTCAACATGGATATCTATCCCACCAAACCTGTTCTATCCATGTACCTGTCTAAATGTTTCTTAAACGTTGTGATAGTCCCTGCCTCAACTACCTCCTCTGGCAGCTTGTTCCATACACCCACAACCCTCTGTGTGAAAAAGTTACCCCTCAGATTCCTATTAAATCTTTTCCCCTTCACCTTGAACCTATGTCCTCTGGTTCTCGATTCCCCTACTCTGGGCAAGAGATTCTGTGCATCTACCCGATCTATTCCTCTCATAATTTTTATACAACTCAATAAAATCACCCCTCATCCTCCTGCGCTCCAGGGAATAGAGACCCAGCCTACTCAACCTCTCCCGATAGCTCACACCCTCGAGTCCTGTCAACATCCTCGTAAATCTTCTCTGAACGCTTTCAAGTTTGACAATATCTTTTCCTATAACGTGGTGATGCCATCAGGTTACACCCTTTTTCTTTGCAGCTTAGACAATAGACAATAGGTGCAGGAGTAGGCCATTCGGCCCTTCGAGCCAGCACCGCCATTCAATGGATAGATCTGCACCTCTTCAACTGTGTGTGTGTGACGCTGGCTGCCTATTTGAGGCAGTGGCTCCTGTAGATCCCTTTGATGATGGGGAGGTCAGTACCTGCGATGGGCCGGGCAGTGTCCGGAGTGTACTGGTGGGCTTGCGAGGGGGAATGGGTGACAGATGGGATTGCTCTGAGAACTGGGCTCAAGTTGGATATCTTTCATCCGTGTCATGAGAATCGGACAAAGTTAGAGGGTCGGGAGGACAGCCTTGACAATGATGCCTGTCTCCTGAGCATTTAAAGTGGTCACAGAACACAAGTGACCACATGTAAGAGTCATACAACGTGGGAACGGGCCTTTCGACCCGACTTGCCCACACATCTATACACATTTACACACATATACGCAGACACACACACGCATGTCCGTCTGAAGAAGGGTCTCGATCTGAAACGTCACCCATTCCTTTTCTCCAGAGATGTTGTCTGTCCCACTGCGTTACTCCAGCATTCTGTATCCATCTTTGGTTTAAACCAGCATCCACAGTTCCTTCCTACACACATAATGTATGCTATACATACAGACACACACATATAAACACACACATATATCCATACATGCATACACACATATATACATAAGAGTCATAGAGTGATACAGTGTGGGAACAGGCCCTTCGACCCGAGTCGGCCACACCGGCCAACAATGTGGTCAGATACACTAGTCCCACCTGTCTGCGCTTGGTCCATTTCCCTCCAAACCTGTCCTATCCATGTACCTGTCTAACTGTTTCTCAAACGTTGCGATAGTCCCTGCCTCAACTACCTCCTCCGGCAGCTCGTTCCATATACCCACCACCCATTCCTTACAACCAACACTCTCTAGGGCTCTACCGTTTACTGTACAAGTCCTAGACTTAGCCGAGGCTCTACAAGGCGCTGGTCAGGCCGCATTTGGAATATTGTGAACAATTTTGGGCATCATATCTGAGGAAGGATGTGCTGGCTCTGGAGAGGTCCAGAGGAGGTTTACAAGAATGATCCCAGGAATGAGTGGGTTAACATATGATGAGCGTTTGACAGCACTGGGCCTGTACTCGCTAAACTTAAGGTGAATGAGGGGGGACCTCATTGAAACGTAGAATAGTGAAAGGCTTGGATAGAGTGGATGTGGAGAGGATGTTTCCACTGGTGGGAGAGTCTAGGACCAGAGGGCACAGCCTCAGAATTAACGGACGTTCTTTTAGGAAGGAGATGAGGAGAAATTTCTTTAGTCAGAGGGTGGTGAATCTGTGGAATTCTTTGCCACAGAGGGCTGTGGAGGCCAAGTCAGTGGATATATTTAAGGCAGATATAGATAGATTCTTGATTAGTACGGGTGTCAGAGGTTATGATGAGAAGGCAGGAGGATGGGTTAGGAGGGAGAGATAGATCAGCCGTGGCAGAGTAGACTTTGATGGGCCAAATGGCCTAATTCTGCTCCTATCACTTATGATCTTATGATGTAAGCTGGTTTAACATAGTGCAATAGCTCGTAAATGTCCGAGTTTAATCCCATTTGCCATTCCCTGGCCCATTTCCCAACTGATCCAGATCCTGTTGTAAACTTAAATATCCTTCCTCACTCTCCACTCTATTGCCAAATTTGGTGTCATTTGCAAATTTATCGACGATGTTAACCACATTGTCACGGTGGTGCAGGGGTAGAGTTGCTGCCTTACAGCGCCAGGGACCAGGGTCTGATCCTGACTATGGGCGCTGTCTGTACGGAGTTTGTACGTTCTCGTAGGGTTTCTCCGGTTTCCTCCCACATCTCAAAGACTTACAGGTTTGTAGGTTAATTGGCTTCTGTAAATGAGCCCTAGTGTGTCAGATGGAACTAGTGTTCATTGGACAGCGTGGACTTGGTTGGATGAAGTGCTTGTTTCTACGACGTATCTCTAAACTAAACTAAACTAAATGGGTGTGCACGGCGGGGGGGGGAAGTGGGGGGGGGGGGGGGGGGCAGGAAATAGGTGAAAGGCGGATGTTCATTAAAATCGGAGAATTCAGTGTTCATACCATTAGATTGTAATATTGGGTTGAGTTGCAAGGCCAGTTTAGTTTAGAGATACAGCGCTGAAACAGGCCCCTTGGCCCACCGAGTCCACACCGACCAGCGATCCCCGTACATCAACACTTCCCTACACAAACTTGGGACAATTTTTGATATTTATACCAAGCCAATTAACCTACAAACCTGTACGTCTTTGGAGTGTGGGAGGAATTTAAGAGAGAGTTAGATAGAGCTCTGGGGGCTAGTGGAATCAAGGGATATGGGGAGAAACTGGGCACGGGTTACTGATTGTGGATGATCAGCCATGATCACAATGAATGGCGGTGCTGGCTCGAAGGGCCGAATGGCCTCCCCCTCCTGCACCTATTTTCCAAGTTTCTATGAAACCGAAGATCTCGGAGAAAACCCACGCAGGTCACGGGGAGAACGTACAAACTCCGTACAGACGGCGCCCGTAGTCAGGATTGAACTCGGGTCTCAGGCGCCACCGTGGCCACCAGTTGATGCTTTGCTTTCTGTGGAGTTGAGCTCAAGTCTCATTGCCCCACAGGTCAGTAATTGGTACATTTAACCAATTACTGAGCTGGAATTGAATAGAGGAGCCAGCATGTGAAATGTTCACCAGCTGATTCTCATTGAACAGATTCTCATTGAACAGATTCTCATTAAACAAGCACATCTGCTTCACTGACGGCCTTAAGGTCACATTAGCCCCATGGTTAAGTGGGTTGAATGGAAGCCAGCGTTTGGAGCTGTTGATCCAGAGACTTGAGTTCAGATCCCTCCAAGGGAGATGAAGCACTTGGATTCAAAGGAGGAAAAAAATCTGGAATTTTTAATGGTCAATTACTGTGACCATGAAATCAATGGAATGACATCAAATCCTAGCTGGTTCCCAGAGGTTCTTTGTGTAGCAGCAGTGGTTGCTGCCTTACAGCGCCAGAGACCCGGTTTTCGATCCTGACTATGGGAGTTTGTACGTTCTCCCTGTGACCTGCGTGGGTTTTCACCGGGATCTCCGGTTTTCTCCCACACTCCAAAGACGTGCAGGTTTGTAGGCTAATTGGCATCGGTAAAAATTGTAAATTGTCCCTAGTGTGTGTGTGTTGTGGGATTTGATTTAGAGATACAACGCGGAAACAGGCCCTTCGGCCCACCGGGTCCGCGCCGCCCAGCGATCCCCGCACGTTAACACTATCCTACACACACCAGGGACAGTTTTTTACATTTGCCCAGCCAATTAACCTACATACCTGTACGTCTTTGGAGTGTGGGAGGAAACCGAAGATCTCGGAGAAAACCGACTAGGGACAATTTTTTTCACATTTACCAACCCAATTAATCTCCAAACCTGTACGTCTTTGGAGTGTGGGAGGAAACCAAAGATCTCGGAGGAAACCCACGCAGGTCACGGGGAGAACGTACAAAGTACATACAGACGGCGCCCGTAGTCAGGATCGAACCTGAGTCTCCGGCGCTGCATTCGCTGTAAGGCGGCAACTCTACCGCTGCGCCACCGTGCCGCCACGATGGTGTTAGTGTATGGGGATCGCTGGTCGGCGCGGACCGCAGTGGCTGTATCTGCGCTGTATCTCTAAACTAAACTAAAAAGAGCAGAGAGGTTGTCTTGGATGACAATGGATCCTCCCCTGGAAAGAACTGGAGAAGAATCGCCATGTTCCTGCACCATTCAGTTCAGTGTAGTTTATTATCACGTGTACCGAGGTACAGTGAAAAGCTTTTGTTGCGTGCTAACCGGTCAGCGGAAAGACAACACACGATTACAATTACAATCATGTATTTGATTGTAAGGAATTTAGGAAGGAATTTAAAATTTCCAATTTAGGAAGGCATGGTTTGCGCAGTGATAGAGTTGCTGCCTCACAGCGAATGCAGCGCCGGAGACCCGGTTTGATCCTGACTATGGGCGCCGTCTGTGCGGAGTTTGTACATTCTCCCCGTGACCTACGTGGGTTTCCTCCGAGATCTTCGGTTTCCTCCCACACTCCAAAGACATACAGGTTTGTAGGTTAATTGGGTAAATGTGAAAAAAATTGTCCCTAGTCGGTGTAGGATGGTGTTGGTGTGCGGGGATCGCTGGGCGGCACGGACCTGATTGGGCTGTACCTCTAAACTAAACTAAACTAAATCGAGCCGTCCACATTGTTCAGATACAGAATAGAGAATAAATAGTGTGAAGCGATTGTAATGTGTATTTGTCGATCTGTAGTCGCCTGGTTTGGGCGCCATCTTGGAAGCTTCTTTCTTTCTTTCCTCACTGCAGTTGGGAGCCCATAGTACTGTGGGTTGCTGTATTCTGTAGACTCACAATACTCTGAGCAAGAATATTCCACCTCATATCAAAACTAGATGGTCCACCCATCCATCACCCTTGCATCCACATTCTCCATAAGCTACAGGGAGAGGTTGAGTAGGCCGGTACTCTATTCCTTGGAGTGCAGGAGGATGAGGGTCGATCTTATAGAGGTGTGTAAAATCATGAGTGGAATAGATCGGGTAGACGCACAGCGTCTCTTGCCCAGAGCAGGGGAATCGAGGTCCAGAGGACAGAGGTTCAAGGTGAAGGGGAAAAGATTTAATAGGAATCTGAGGGGTAACTTTTTCACGCAAAGGGTGGTGGGTGTAGGGAACAAGCTGCCAGAGGAGGTAGTTGAGGCAGGGACTATCCCAACATTTAAGAAACAAAGTTAGGCAGATACATGGATAGGACAAGTTTGCAGGGATATGGACCAAACGCAGGTAGGTGGGACTAGTGTAGCTGGGACATGTTGGCCGATGTGGGCAAGTTGGGCCGAAGGGCCTGTTTCCACACTGTCTCACTCTAAAATGCTGGAATAACTCAGCAGTTCGAGCAGAGAGGGAATGGGTGACGTTTCAGGTCGAGACCCTTCTTCAGACTGATGTGAAGAGGACTGATGTGATGTGATGTGTCGAGACCCTTCATCAGTCTGCTAGCCTCCTCAGATGTAGACACGCCCCTCTTCGTATCAAATCCCACCTTCCAAAGTGCAGACTAGTAGAAACTAGAAATATTAAACATGGCCATAATATAATAACAGTAACTAATTTAAGCGTAAATGGCTCCTACAGAGATGTAGGAAAATAAATGCAGATGTTGCTATAAATCGAAGGTATCACAAAATGCTGGAGTAACTCAGCAGGTCAGGTCAGCATGTAGGAGAGAGGGAATGGGTGACGTTTCTTCAGTCAGAAGAAGGGTCTCGACCCGAAACGTCACCCATTCCCTCTCTCCTAGATGCTGCCTGACCTGCTGAGTTACTCTAGCATTTGGTGATAGCTCCTAGAGTGATGATCGCTGGTCGGCGCGGACTTGGTGGGCCGAAGGGGCCTGTTTCCACACTGCGCTAAAGTCTAAATCCAGGGGAAACTGCATTGGATCCATTCACTCAGGGAATCCTGCTCAGAATTCTGAACATCTCACTGCAATCTGCCTTCTTGTCTCTGCCTTGTTGTACACATGGAAGCCACTCAGCACTGCAGAGCAAGTTGTCTGACATCTGTTTAATACTTGTCATCTAATTTAACACTCAGTTAATTTTCGGTCCTCTTTCTAAACGGGCTCCATGTAGAACTGATCCCCCGTCGCCTCGGGAGAAGATGATGAGCTTTCAGTTCAATTATTATGGAGATGGCAGTAGGTTTCAATTAGCTGGAAGCAAATTGTTTGTGGAGTTTAGTTTAGTTTAGAGATACAGCGCGGAAACAGGCCCCTCGGCCCACCGAGTCCGCGCTGACCGTCGATCCCCGTACATTAACACTGCCCTACGCACACTAGCGACAATATTTTACATAGAAACATAGAAAATAGGCGCAGGAGTAGGCCATTCGGCCCTTCGAGCCAGCACCGCCATTCAATATAAGCATGGCTGATCAAACACAATCAGTACCTCGTTCCTGCTTTCTCCCCACATCCCTTTGATTCCGTAAGCCCAAAGAGCTATATCCAACTAAATTGCATTTATACATTGATCCCAAGCCAATTAACCTACAAACCTGTACGTCTTTGGTAGAAACATAGAAAATAGGTGCAGGAGTACGCCATTCAGCCCTTCGAGCCAGCACCGCCATTCAATGTAATCATGGCTGATCATCTAAAATCAGTAACCCGTGCATGCCTTCTCCCCATATCCCTTGATTCCACTAGCCCCCAGAGCTCTATCCAACTCTCTCTTAAATTCATCCAGTGATTTGACCTCCACTGCCCTCTGTGGCAGAGAATGCCACAAATTCACAACTCTCTGGGTGAAAAAGTTCCTTCTCACCTCAGTTTTAAATGGCCTCCCCTTTATTCTAAGACTGTGGCCCCTGGTTCTGGACTCGCCCAACATTGGGAACATTTTTCCTGCATCTAGCTTGTCCAGTTCTTTTATAATTTTTATATGTCTCTATAAGATCCCCTTTCATCCTTCTAAACTCCAGTGAATACAAGCCCAGTCGTTCCAATCTTTCCTCATATGTCAGTCCCGCCATCCCAGGGATCAATCTCGTGAACCTACGTTGCACTGCCTCAATTACTTTCAGGTTTTTGGAAAGGTTGTTGGTAGCTTCGGGCTTGGAGCGCTCTCAGATTAGGGCTGATGTGATTTACGGTCTGTTTCTCCTCTCATTTGTTTCTGGCATTTGTTAATTCGGTTAACAGCATCCGTTTCCTCCCGCACTCTAAAAACGTACAGGTTTGTCGGTTAATTGGCTTGGTATAAATGTATAAATGTTAAAAGTTGTCCCCAGTGTCCCTGTCTTTGATTGGACTTTACTGACGTTATCTTGCCCTCAGGGCTATTCACATTATTCTCATATCCTGCATCTGTAGGCTGTGAAAGGCTGGATTGTAATCATGTATTGTCTATCCGCTGACTGGTTAGCACGCAACTAAAGCCTTTCACTGTACCTCGGTACACGTGACAATAAACTAAACTTCAACTAATCTTCAAAAATAAACTGAAAGGTAGACACAAAATGCTGGAGTAACTCAGCGGGTCAGGCAGCATCTCGGGAGAGAAGGAATGGGTGACGTTTCGGGTCGAGACCCTTCTTCAGACTGATGTCGGGGGGGGGCGGGACAAAGATAGGATGTAGTCGAACACAGGAAGACAGTGGGAGAACTGGGAAGGGGGAGGGAATAGAGAGGTTTTCAAGAGAGAGTTAGATATAGCTCTTAGGGCTAACGGAATCAAGGGATATGGGGAGAAGGCAGGAACGGGGTACTGATTTTAGATGATCAGCCATGATCACATTGAATGGCGGTGCTGGCTCGAAGGGCCGATTGGCCTAATCCTCCACCTGTTTCTAACCTAACTTAAAGTCGTTGATGAGACCAGACTCGGAATACTGTGTGTCATAATGGTCGCCCAGCTATAGAAAGAATAGCTCCTATCTTATGGTGACATTCGGCCTGTACTTGTGGAGTATTGTGAGCAGTTTTGGGCCCCTATATGTGAGGAAGGATGTGCTGGAGCTGGAGAGGGTCCAGAGGAGGTTTACAAGAATGATCCCAGGAATGAGTAGGTTAACCTATTATGAGCGTTTGACGGTGCTAGACAATGGACAATAGGTGCAGGTGTAGGCCATTCGGCCCTTCGAGGCAGCACCGCCGTTCACTGTGATCATGGCTGATCATTCACAATCAGTACCCCGTTCCTGCCCTCTCCCCATATCCCTTGACTCCGCTATCATTAAGAGCTCTATTGGCACGGTGGCGCAGCGGTAGAGTTGCTGCCTTACAGTGAATGCAGCGCCGGAGACTCAGGTTCGATCCTGACTACTGGGGCTGTCTGTATGGAGTTTGTACGTTCTCCCCGTGACCTGCGTGGGTTTTCTCTGAGATCTTCGGTTTCCTCCCACACTCCAAAGACGTACAGGTTTGTACGTTAATTGGCTGGGCAAATGTAAAAATTGTCCCTAGTGGGTGTAGGATAGTGTTAATGTGCGGGGATCGCTGGGCGGCGCGGACCCGGTGGGCCGAAGGGCCTGTTTCTGCGCTGTATCTCTAAATCTAAATCTAAATCTAAAAATCTAACTCTTGAAAGCATCCAGTGAATTGGCCCCCACTGCCTTCTGAGGCAGAGAATTCCACAGATTCACAACTCTCTGGATGAAAATGTTTTTCCTCGTCTCCGTTCCAAATGGCCTACCCCTTATTCTTAACCGTACTGGGCCTGTACTCGCTGGAGTTTGGAAGACTGAGGGGGGACCTCATTGAAACATACAGAATAATGAAAGGCTTGGATAGGGTGGATGTGGAGAGGATGTTTCCACTGGTGGGAGAGTCTAGGACTGGAGGCTAAACTCAAAACTGAACTCAAAATGAAAATCTGCTTCTTCTTTGCAAATCTCCAGGCGCGAAGCCCAAAGTCGGGGGTGTTCGCTTCAAGCCCGAGAGTCACGAGGGGACAACCAACCATGTTCACTTCGAGGAGAAGCTGCACGACTCCGTTGTCATGGTGATCCCAGAGGAAGATGGAAGTTTTTTAGTGAAGGTGAGGTAACGAAATGCTTGACCGGTTGATTTATTTCTTTTAACGTTTCTTTAGTCAGAGAGTGGTGAATCTGTGGAATTCTTTGGCACGGACAGGTGTGGAGGCCAAGTCTGTGGATATTTTTACGCCGGAGATTGAGAGATTCTTGATTAGTGCGGGTGTCAGGGGATATGGGGAGATGGCAGAAGAATGGGGTCAGGAGGGAGAGATAGAACAGCCATGATTGAATGGGGAGTGGACATGATGGGCCGAATGCCCTAATTCTGCTCCTATGACTTATGAATTTATCAAAAGTTCTTGATCGAGAACTATCAAATGGGCCTACCTTAGGTGGGGCATCTTAATTGGCATGGTCGGGTTAGGCTTGGCTTAGCGGCCTGTTTCCGTGTTGTTTGACTCTCTGGTGATGATGATACTTTATTGTCACTTGTACCTAGCTAGGTGCTAAGGTTGCCAACTGTCCCGCATTAGCCGAGGCATCCCGTATTTTCGGCTAAATTGGTTTATCATATCATATCATATCATATATATACAGCCGGAAACAGGTCTTTTTGGCCCACCAAGTCCGTGCCGCCCAGCGATCCCCGTACATTAACACTATCCTACACCCACTAGGGACAATTTTTACATTTACCCAGCCAATTAACCTACATACCTGTACGTCTTTGGAGTGTGTGAGGAAACCGAAGATCTCGGAGAAAACCCACGCAGGTCACGGGGAGAACGTACAAACTCCTTACAGTGCAGCACCCGTAGTCAGGATCGAACCTGAGTCTCCGGCGCTGAATTCGCTGTAAAGCAGCAACTCTACCGCTGCGCTACCTTGCCGCCCAGTACGGGACCGGCCTTGTTCCGTATTAGGCCCAGACGGTGCCATAGGCTCGGACACAATGTAGGCCCAGAAGCCCGGGCGCCGCCTAACGGAGGTTGCGTACCAACCTTCCCCCCAGCCCGGGCGGCCGCCATTGGTGGAGCGGGAGCACGTGGCTGGGTGAGGTCATGTGGGGCGCGGGGCGGTGATGTCACCTTTTGTCCCTTATTTGGGAGTGAGAAAGTTGGCAACCCTAGGTGCAGTTAAATTGTTTTGCATGGGAAATACACAAAAGAGTCATCATAAAGACACTGACAAAGTTACAAAAAGTACTCCTCTCTACTTCGTCTCTTCCCCCCCCCCCCCAAACCGGGCCCCTCTTAGTTTCTTGTTTTAGTTTAGAGATACAGCGAGGAAATAGGCCCTTCGGCCCACCGAGTCCGCACCGACCAGCGATCCCCGCACATTAACATTACCCTGTGCACACACACGAAGGACAATTTAGAAACGCACCAAGGTAATTAACCTACAAACCTGCACGTCTTTGTAGTGTGGGAGGAAACCGAAGATCTCGGAGAAAACCCACGCAGGTCACGGGGGGAACGTACAAACTCCGTACAAACAGCACCCGTAGTCGGGATTGAACCCGGGTGTCTGGCGCTGTGAGGCAGCAACTCTACCGCTGCGCCACCGTTCTCAGCGGTGCAGCTCGTCAACCTCGGCCCGACAGAGTTGGAGACTCCAACCCATCCCCGAGGCTCGGTCCGATTGATTGAAAATAATACAGCATGCAAACAGGCCCTTCGGCCCACCGAGTCCATGCCGACCATCGATCACCCACCCACGCTGGTTCTGCATTGTCCCCGTTTTCCCATCCACTCCCTATGTATTTTTTTCTCCTTTTCACCTCATGTGCGTACATGTATACATGTTTGTGTGTGTGTGTGTGTCTATATATATATATATATGTATATATAGACACACACATATACATGCATATCTATATATATATATAGGATGTGTAGGAAACAACTGCAGATGCTGGATCAAATCGAAGGTAGACCCAAAATGCTGGAGTAACTCAGCGGGTCAGGCAGCATCTCTGGAGAGAAGGAATGGGTGACCTTTCTGGTCGAGACCCTTCTTCAGACTGATGTCAGGGCAGTGGGCGGAACAGATAGAATGTAGTCAGAGACAGTACGACTGGTGGGAGAACTGGGAAGGGGGAGGGAAGGGGGAGGGAATGGAGAGAGAGAGAGAGAGAGAGAGAGAGAGAGAGAGAGAGAGAGAGAGAGAGAGAGAGAGAGAGAGAGAGAGAGAGGAAAGCAAGGGCTATCTGAAGTTAGAGAAGTCAATGTTCATACCGCTGTGGTATAAGCTACCCACATATATATACCGATCAGCCAAAACATCATGACCACTGACAGGTGAAATGAATAACATTGATTATCTTGTTGCAATGGCACCTGTCAAGGGGTGGGATATATTAGGCAGCAAGTGAACAGTCAGTTCTCGAAGTGATGTGTTGGATGCAGGAGAAATGGGCAGGAGTAAAGACATGAGCGACTTTGACAAGGGCCAAATTGTTATGGCCAGACGACTGGGTCAGAGCATCTCTGAAACGGCAAGGCTTGTGGGGTGCTCCCGGCCAGCAGTGGTGAGTACCTACCGACAGTGGTCCGAGGAGGGACAAACCACAAACCGGCGGCCAACAGCATATTAGGCAGGTGGTCATAATGTTGTGGCTCATCAGGTCATGTTGTTTTAGCTGATCGGTGTATATATGTCTAGCATTAGCAAATTTGCAGATGATACTAAGCGGGGGAAAGTGTGAATTGTGAGGAAGATGCAATAAGGCTGCAGGGTGACTTGGACAGGTTGTGTGAGTGGGCGGATACATGGCAGATGCAGTTTAATGTAGATAAGTGTGAGGTTATTCACTTTGGAAGTAAGAATAGAAAGGCAGATTATTATCTGAATGGTGTCAAGTTAGGAGGAGGGGGAGTTCAACGAGATCTGGGTGTCCTAGTGCATCAGTCAATGAAAGGAAGCATGCAGGTACAGCAGGCAGTGAGGAAAGCCAATGGAATGTTGGCCTTCATAACAAGAGGAGTTGAGTATAGGAGCAAAGAAGTCCTTCTACAGTTGTACCGGGCCCTGGTGAGACCGCACCTGGAGTACTGTGTGCAGTTTTGGTCTCCAAATTTGAGGAAGGATATTCTTGCTATGGAGGGCGTGCAGCGTAGGTTCACTAGGTTAATTCCCGGAATGGCGGGACTGTCGTATGTTGAAAGGCTGGAGCGATTGGGCTTGTATACACTGGAATTTAGAAGGATGAGGGGGGATCTTATTGAAACATATAAGATAATTAGGGGATTGGACACATTAGAGGCAGGAAACATGTTCCCAATGTTGGGGGAGTCCAGAACAAGGGGCCACAGTTTAAGAATAAGGGGTAGGCCATTTAGAACGGAGATGAGGAAGAACTTTTTCAGTCAGAGAGTGGTGAAGGTGTGGAATTCTCTGCCTCAGAAGGCAGTGGAGGCCAGTTCGTTGGATGCTTTCAAGAGAGAGCTGGATAGAGCTCTTAAGGATAGCGGAGTGAGGGGGTATGGGGAGAAGGCAGGAACGGGGTACTGATTGAGAGTGATCAGCCATGATCGCATTGAATGGCGGTGCTGGCTCGAAGGGCTGAATGACCAACTCCTGCACCTATTGTCTATTGTCTATTTCACCTCTTTCCTCCTTATCTGACAAGCTTTTATCACCTTTTCATCTCTCATGTTTATAGTCATATGTATAATAATATATATATCATAATAATATGTCTATATATGACAATGACTATGCATAAAGCGCTAGCATACACTTGGCATCTTGGCTGGCAATCCTGCTTCGCTGTACAACTTGCCAACGTATAATTTATGGAGGTGTTTTGGATCTGAGTGATGTTTGTATGCTGGAAAGGGCAATAAACTCAACGTGAATGATTCTCAGTGGAAGAGCTGTGATCGGGCAAGATCTGCTGCACACTTGTCAGAGAAAAAGAGTCATAAATTCTGTGGGGATTTGATCAGTCAGTTATGCCGTGCCCTGCATTTATGATCACAGCAGTGAACAGAGTTAGTGAATTTAAGCATGGTTACTTTCGACTTCACAGATACAGTGTGGAAACCGGCCCACCGAATCCGCGCTGACCATCGATCGAGCCGCACACTAACACTATCCTACACACACTAGGAACAATTTACAACTTTACCGAAACCAATTCATCTACAAACCTGCACGTCTTTGGGATGTGGGAGGAAACCAGAGAACCCGGAGAAAACCCCAGGCAGGTCACACGGAGAACATGCAAACTCCGTACAGATAGCTCCCGTAGTCGGGATCGAACCCGGGTCTCTGGCGCTGTGAGGCAGCAACTCCACCGCTGCGCCACCGTGTCGGATTTTACATCGTAGCAAATCTGAATCGAGTTGCTGGTGGCAGCAACGTTTGTTTTGGATTTTCAATCAAGCGTGAAGAGAGCAAAGCTCAAAGTTTAGTTTTGCTTAGAGATACAGCACGGAAACAGGACTACAGTGTCCGGGCCTACACTGTCCAGGCCTACGGTGTCCGGGCCTACAGTGTCCGGGCCTACGGCGTCCGGGCCTACGGCGTCCGGGCCTACAGTGTCCGGGCCTACAGTCTCTGGACCTACACTGTGGTCTACAGGCCACCCCGGGCCTAATACGGGACAAGTGTGGTCTCGTACAGGACAAATCAATTTAGCCCAAACTACAGGGTTCCCGGCTAATACGGGACAGTTGGCAACCCTAATTCTAACGGCCGGATGTGTCATCCACTAAGGGCCGGTGGAACTCCCTATGTGTAGGAACGAACTGCAGATGCGGGGTTTACACCGCTCAGTCCGCCAAGGCCTACCTGATCTCCCGGTTTCTAAACACTTTTAACTCCCCATCCCATTCCCACACTGACCTTTCTGTCCTGGGCCTCCTCCATTGTCAGAGTGAGGCCCAGCGCAAATTGGAGGAACAGCACCTCATATTTTGCTTGGGCAGCTTACACCCCAGCGGTATGAACATCGATTTCTCTAAATTCAAGTAACCCTTGGTTTTCCCACTCTCCATCCCTCCCCCATCCTAGTTCTCCAAATAGTTCTATAGTCCGAAGATAGTTTGGTGCTGGGCCCATTACTCTTTGCAATCCACATCAATGATTTGGATGAGAACAAGATTAGCAAGTTTGCTGATGATACAAAATCGGGTGGTTTTGCAGATAGTGAAGATGGTTGTGAAAGATTGCGGCAGGATCTTGATCGATTGGCCAGGTGGGTGGAGGAATGGTTGATGGAATTTAATACAGAGAAGTGTGAGGTGTTGCATTTTGGGATGCCTAAAAGGGCAGGACCTACACAGTGAATGGTAGGCCTCTGGGTAGTGTTGTAGAGCAGAGGGATCTTGGAGTGTAGGTGTATGGTTCCTTGATGGTCGAGTTGCAGGTAAATAAGTTGGTCAAAAAGGCTTTTGGCACTTTGGCCTTCATCAGTCAACGTATTGAGTATAGAAGTTGGGAGGTCATGTTGCAGTTTTATAAGACATTGGAGAGACCGCATATAGAATACTGTGTTGAGTTCTGGGCACCGTGTTATAGGAAAGATTTTGTCAAGCTTGATAGGTTTTTGAAAAGATTTACGAGGATGTTGCCAGGACTAGAGGGTGTGAGCTACAGGGAGAGGTTGAGTAGGCTGGGTCTCTATTCCTTGGAGCGTAGGAGGATGAGGGGTGATCTTATAGAGGTGTATAAAATCATGAGAGGAATAGATCGGGTAGATGCATGGAGTCTCTTGCCCAGAGTAGGGGAATCGAGGACCAGAGGACATAGGTTCAAGATGAAGGGGGGAAAAGATTTAATAGGAATCCGAGGGGTAATTTTTTCCATACAAAGGGTGGCGGGTGTATGGAATGAGCTGCCAGAGGAGGTAGTTGAGGCTGGGACTATCCCAACGTTTAAGAAACAGTTGGACGGGTACATGGATAGGACAGGTTTGGAGGGGTACTTGAAGTTGGAGAAGTCAATATTCATGACGCTGCCCAAGCGAAATATGAGAAAGACAAAGGTTCATTTATGCTGCGACCTGGTAGTGTTCGTTCATTAACGACAGACAGTAAATGCTGGAGTCACTCAGCAGGGCAGGACGGAGATCAAAGGAAAATGTACACTGGAATTCAGAATCAGAATAACCTTTATTGTCATCTAAAAAAACAAGTCTTTTGGACAAAATTCCGTCACCCACAGTCCAACAATAAGAGCACAATAGACAATAGGTGCAGGAGGAGGCCATTCGGCCCTTCGAGCCAGCACCGCCATTCAATGTGATCATGGCTGATCATTCTCAATCAGTACCCCGTTCCTGCCTTCTCCCCATACCCCCTCACTCCTTAAGAGCTCTATCTAGCTCTCTTTTTAATGCACTCAGAGAACTGGCCTCCACTGCCTTCTGAGGCAGAGAATTCCACAGATTCACAACTCTCTACTGAAAAAGTTTTTCCTCATCTCAGTTCTAAATGGCCTACCCCTTATTCTTAAACTGTGGCCCCTTGTTCTGGACTCCCCCAACATTGGGAACATGTTTCCTGCCTCTAACGTGTCCAACCCCTTAATAATCTTATACGTTTCGATAAGATCTCCTCTCATCCTTCAATCACACAATCACAAACACAAACCAACACAAAACAAAACAAAAGAAACATCCATCACAGTGAGTCTCCTCCAGTCACCTCCTCGCTGTGATGGAAGGCCAGAATGTCTTTTCTCTTCCCCTGCCGTCTTCTCCCGCGGTCAGGCTGTTGGAGTTGCCACGTCGGGGCGGTCGGGATTGAAGCCCTCGCCGGGCGGTGGAAAATCCAGAGGCCTATTTTAGGCCGCGCCGGACAGTGAAAGGTCCGCAGCGGGCCAACCCAAGCCCCGCGATTCGGGGCGGGCGAAGATGCTGCCGCTGCCGGAGCTCCCGATGTCGGCCCCCACCCAGGGACCTGCGAGCTTCCGACGTCCCCGCGGCCCGCGGCCGAAGCCTCTGGAGCCTCCGAAGGCGAGTCGCAGCCTCTCCCGCGGCACCACCACAACCTCCGAAGACAGCCTGCTCCGCAGTTGGTAAGTCCGGTCCGCGGGCTCTGCGAACCAGAGCCCCAGGTGGAGGCCGCCAGCTTCAGGTGTTTGGCCGATGGTAGGCCGCAGCGTGAACGGAGACATGACCCAGAAAAGAAAGGTCGCGTCTCCGTTCGGAAGAGACAATTTTACAGTTCCTCCCCCCCCCCACACATAGTACAGAACCACAAAAACCACCACATCACATCTAAACACTACAATTAAGACAAAAAACAACAAAAAACACAAAAGACAAACGAACTACAGGTGAGCCCCAGCTGCTGCACAGCGCCACCACTTCCTGTTTTTTTCCCCTGGTTATTATTGCCTCGCGCTGCTTCGGCAAGGCCAGCAGCATAATCGAGGACCAGCCTCGCCCCGCTCACTCCCTCTTCTCCCCTCTCCCGTCAGGCATGAGGTACAACAGCAGCCGGAAGAGGTAGTTGAGGCAGGGACGATCGCAACGTTTAAGAAACAGTTAGACAGGTACATGGACAGGAAAGGTTTGGAGGGATATGGACCAAACGCAGGCAAGTGGGACTAGCGTAGAAGGGACATGCTGGCCAATGTGGGAAAGTTGGGCCCAAGGGCCTGTTTCCATGCTCTATGACTCGAAGAAGCGACTTGTTTGGGAACCATTTTGTGACCTTGTAAGAGCTGGATACATTGCCAGAGTAATGATGTTTTGTGCGTTGCAATGTGTGGGATTACCATCATCTGTTCACTTGACACTTTCTTGGCTCAGAGACCTGGAGTAGGCACAGTTTGTCTTTGATTGATGCTGATTTGTTGTTGCAGCCAAGGACTTGAGCGAAACGCAGTAAATATTGAACGTTGGATGTTCAAAGTGAGCCACGTTTCACCCGCTGTGTGTACAGGTTGATAGACACAAAATGCTGCTGTAACTCAGCGGGACAGGCAGCATCTCTGGAGAGAAGGACTGGGTGCCCTATCGGATCGAGACCCTTCAGCCTCAAAACGTCACGCATTTCTTCTCTCCAGAGATGCTGCCTGCCCCACTGAGTTACTCCAGCATTTTAGAGTCATAAAGTGTGGAAACAGGCCCTTCAGCCCAACTTGCCCACATCGGCCAACAATGTCCCAGCTACACTAGTCCCACCTGCCGGCATTTGGTCCATATCCCTCCAAACCTGTCCTAGAAACATAGAAGCATAGAAAATAGGTGCAGGAGTAGGCCATTCGGCCCTTCGAGCCTGCACCGCCATTCAATATGATCATGGCTGATCATCCAACTCAGTATCCTGTACCTGCCTTCTCTCCATACTCCCTAATCCCTTTAGCCACAAGGGCCACATCTAACTCCCTCTTAAATATAGCCAATGAACTGGCCTCAACTACCTTCTGTGGCAGAGAATTCCACAGATTCACCACTCTCTGTGTGAAAAAAAAATCTATCTATCTCTGCTTTAAAAGCATCAATTGACTTGGCCTCCACAAAAAAAACGTTCTCATCTCGGTCCTAAAAGACTTCCCCCTTATCCTTAATGTCTATCTGTTTCTTAAACGTTGGGATAATCCCTGCCTCAACTACCTCCTCTGGCAGATTGTTCCATACACTCACCACCGTTTGTGTGAAACAGTTACCCCTCAGATTCCTATAAAATCTGTATTAAATTCCATCCACCATTACCTCGGCCCAACGGCCAACCGATCAAGAGCCTGCTGCAATGTTTCGCTACCAGCTTCACTATCTGCGTGTCTATCTTTGTTGCAAACAGCATCTGCAGCTCCTTCCTGCACATTTTGTGTAAACAGGTTGTTCAACTTGCTGTGACATTCAGATTCATACAAGTTAACCATGGGAGGGGGTGGCACGGTGGCACGGTGGCACAGCTGGTAGAGCCACTGCCGCCTCACCGCGCCAGAGACCCGGTCTCGATCCTGACCTTGGATCGATGCTGTCTGTGTGGAGTACGTACGTTCTCCCTGCGACCGCGTGGGTTTCCTCCGGGTGCTCCGGTTTCCTCCCACATCCTAAAGACATCTGGATTTGTAGGCCTTTGTGCGTTGCCCCCTATTATGTAGGGAGTGGATGAGAAATTAGGATAACATAGAACTAGTGTGAACGGGTAGGCACAATGTTCTGGAGAAACTCAGTGGGTCAGGTTGCATCTTATCGAAACATATAGGATTATTAGGGGGTTGGACACGTTAGAGGCAGGAAACATGTTCCCAATGTTGGTGGAGTCCAGAACCAGGGGCCACAGTTTAAGAATAAGGGGTCGGCCATTTAGAAAGGAGATGAGGAAAAACTTTTTCAGTCAGAGTGTTGTCAAACCGGTGGAATACACTGTCTCAATAGACAATAGACAATAGGTGCAGGAGGAGGCCATTCGGCCCTTCGAGCCAGCACCGCCATTCAATGGCTGATCATTCTCAATCAGTACCCCGTTCCTGCCTTCTCCCCATACCCTCTGACTCCACTATCCTTAAGAGCTCTATCTAGCTCTCTCTTGAATGCATTCAGATAATTGGCCTCCACTGCCTTCTGAGGCAGAGAATTCCACAGATTTACAACTCTCTGACTGAAAAGGTTTTTCCTCATCTCAGTTCTAAATGGCCTACCCCTTATTCTTAAACTGTGGCCCCTTGTTCTGGACTCCCCCAACATTGGGAACATGTTTCCTGCCTCCAACATGTCCAACCCCTTAATAATCTTATACGTTTCGATAAGATCTCCTATCATCCTTCTAAATTCCAGTGTATACAAGGCAGTCTCAGAAGGCAGTCGAGGCCAATTCTCTGAATGCATTCAAGAGAGAGCTAGATAGAGCTCTTAAGGATAGCGGATATGGGGAGAAGGCAGGGACGGGGTACTGATTGAGAATGATCAGCCATGATCACATTGAATGGTGGTGCTGGCTCGAAGGGCCGAATGGCCTCCTCCTGCACCTATTGTCTATTGACTATCGCAGGAGAAAATGTCTGGGTGACGTTTCTGATCGGCACGCCTCCAGACCCCCTCGTAGGAAGAGTCCAGACCCCGAAATATAGCCAATGAACTGGCCTCAACCCATTCCTTTTTCTCCAGAGATGCTGCCTGAGCCGCTGAGTTACTCCAGCACTTTGCGTGTCTATCTTTGGTGTAAAGCAGCATCTGTAGCTCTTTGCCTCTACCAGTGGAACAGATGATTGATGGTCGGCGTGGACTCGGCGGGTCGAAGAGCCCGTTTCCATGTGCGGTTCACTTTAGTTTATTGTCACGTGTACCGAGGTACAGTGAAAAGCTTTAATTGCGTGCTAACCGCTGTACCTTAATTGGTACATGTGACAATAGACTGACCTTGAAATCTTAACCAGTCAGCGGAAAGACAATACATGATTACAAGCGAGCCTTCCACAGTGTACAGTTACATGATAAAGGGAATGTCGTGAATCATATTTTGTGCAAGACAAAGTCCAGTAAAAGGAACAGTTTTAAGGTGAGAGGGGCGGAGTTTAAAGGAGATAAGCGGGGCAGGTTTTTTACAGAGGGTGGCGTGTGAATGGAACAAGCTGCCGGTGATAGTGGTGGAGGCAGATACAATAGCTTTATTTCATATGATGAAAGAATGGATCGACTGGGCTTGTATTCACTGGAATTTCTGATGAGAGGCAATCTTATAGAAACATGTAAAATTCTTAAGGGATTGGACAGGCTAGATGCTGGAAAAAATGTTCCCGATGTTGGGGGAGTCCAGAACCAGGGGTCATTGTTTAAGAATAGGGAGGTAGGTCATTTAGGACTGAGATGAGGAAAATCATTTTCACCCAGAGAGTTGTGAATCTGTGGAATTCTCATACACAAAAGGCAGTGGAGGCCAATTCACTGGATGTTTTCAAGAGCGGGTTAGAAATAGTTCTTCGGGCTAAAGGAATCGAGGGATATGAGGAGAATGCAGGAACTGATCCTGGATGATCAGCCATGATCATATTGAATGGCGGTGCTGGATCGAAGGGCCGAATGGGGATCTTATCGAAACATATAAGATTATTAAGGGGTTGGACACGTTAGAGGCAGGAAACATGTTCCCAATGCTGGGGGAGTCCAGAACCAGGGGCCACAGTTTAAGAATAAGGGGTAGGCCATTTAGAACGGAGATGAGGAAAAACTTTTTCAGTCAGAGAGTTGTGAATCTGTGGAATTCTCTGCCTCAGAAGGCAGTAGAGACCAATTCTCTGAATGTATTCAAGAGAGAGCTAGATAGAGCTCTTAAGGATAGCGGGAGAAGGCAGGAACGGGGTACTGATTGAGAATGATCGGCCATAATCACATTGAATGGTGGTGCTGGCTCGAAGGGCCGAATGGCCTCCTCCTGCACCTATTGTCTATTGTCTATGTTTCTATGTTGTTATTTTAGAGACTTTTGTGTTGGCATATGGATATGGAGGCATATGGTTCATATGCAAGCAGATAAGTGATAGTCTTGGCATCATGTACAGCACAGGCATTGTGGACCGAAGGGCCTGCTTTTCTGCTGTACTGGTCAATGTTCCTTGTTCTGCATACCGGCATAGACAGTCAGAACCTTTTTCCAAGGATTGAAAAAATCAAATACTAGAGGGTATCGGGATTAAGGTGAGAGAGGCAGAGTTCAAACATGTTGGGCAGGGCGAGATTTTTTTACACAGAGGATGATGACTGCCTGGTATGCACTTACTGGAGCAGGTGGTTGAGGCCGATAGAATAGTGGTGTTTCAGAGACTTTTGCAATGGCCTATGGGCGGGCACGGTGGCGCAGCGGTAGAGTTGCTGCCTTACAGCGAATGCAGCGCTGGAGACTCAGGTTTGATCCCGACCACGAGCGCCGTCTGTACGGAGTTTGTACATTCTCCCCGCGACCTGCGCGGATTTTCTCCGAGATCTTCGGTTTCCTCCCACACTCCAAAGGCGTACAGGGTTGTAGGTTAATTGGCTCGGTAAATGGAAAAATTGGCCCTCATGGGTGTAGGATAGTGTTAATGTGTGGGGATCGCTGGGCGGCACGGACTTGGAGGGCCGAAAAGGCCTGTTTCCGGCTGTATATATATGATATGATGATGATAAGGACCTGTTTTTTTCTTTGCGCTGTGTCTCTAAACTAAACTAAAAATAAGGATATGGAGGGATATGGATAGGAATAGGATAGGAATATTTTATTGTCACATGTGACTAGGCACAGTGGGATTCTTTGCTAGCATACACAATGTATACGAATAGTGGCCACCTATGGCGCTGACAACATTACAAAGCACGCCGGCTCTTTCTTTTGTTCTCCCCCCCCCCACAGCAGTCCTCCCCACGCCGAGTCCCCATTATCCTTTGTGCCCCCCTCCCCCATTTCCATTGTTCTTCTCCCCCACCTCCCCCGCTCACGACGGTCCCCCCCACGCCGGGTCCACCATTGTTCTTCCCCCCCCCCCTCTCCGTGGTCGTCCACTCTCTCGTCGACCCGCCAGGCACCGTCGTCGCCGCGAGGCTTCACCACCGTCGAGGCCCCATCATCGCGAGGCCTCCCCGCTTCTCCCGCCGCCCCACCTCACGCCTCCGTGGTGCCAACACAGACCCCGGCCACAGGCTACATGGGCAGGGTAGGTTTAGGGGGATACGGGCCATAAGCAGGCAGGTGGGACAAGTGTGGATGGGGCATGTTGTCCTGTGTCGGAAGGTTGGGCCAAATGCCTGTCTGACTCTATGACTACGTGCAGGCAGATGAGAGATGGTCTCAGCATCATGTTCAGCACAGACATTGTGGGCCGAATGGCCTGTTCCTGTGCTGTACTTTTCTCAGTTCGTTGTTGGGTTTGTTCTGAAATACCGAAAACTGAAATAACAGCACGGTGGCGCAGCGGGAGAGTTGCTGCCTCACGGCACCAGTGACCCGGGCTCGATCCTGACTGCGGGTGCTTGTCTGTACGGAGTTTGTACGATCTCCCCGTGAACTGCGTGGGTTTTCTCTGGGGGCTTCGGTTTCCTCCCACACTCCAAAGAGGTACAGGTTTGTAGGTTAATTGACTGGGTAAATGTAAAAATTGTCCCTAGTGTGTGTAGGATAGTGTTAATGTGCGGGAATCGCTGGAGTTTGTACGATCTCCCCGTGACCGGCGTGGGTTTTCTCTGGGAGCTCCGGTTTCTTCCCTCACTCCAAAGAGGTACAGGTTTGTAGGTGAACTAATTAGCTTCAGTAAAAATTGTAAACCGTCCCTAATGTGTGTAGGATAGAGCTAGTGTAAAGGGGACCACTGGTCAGCACGATCTCGGTGGGCCGAAGGGCCTGCTTCTGCCGAAGATAGGCACAAAAAGCTGGTGAGAAGGAATGGGTGATGTTTCTGATTGAGACCCTTCTTCAGACTGAGAGTGACGGTTTACATGCTGTATAAGGTCATAAGGAATAGGAGTAGAATTAGGCCATTCGGCCCATCAAGTCTATTCCGCCAGTCCATCATGGCTGATCTAACCCTCCCTCCTAACCCCATTCTCCTGCCTTCTCCCCATAACCCCTGACACCCGCACTAATCAAGAATCTATCAATCTCTGCCTTCAGAATATTCACTGACTTGGCCTCCACAGCCTTCTGTGGCAAAGAATTCCACAGATTCACCACTCTCTGACTAAAGACATTTCTCCTCATCTCCTTCCTAAAAGAATCTCCTTTAATTCTGAGGCTGTGTCCTCTAGTCCTAGACTCTCCCACTAGTGGAAACATCCTCCCCACATCCACTCTATCCGAGCCTTTCACTATTCTGCACGTTTCAATGAGGTCCCCCATCCCCTCCCCTCCTCATTCTTCTAAACTCTGAGCTAAAAACTAAACTGAATCTCTTGCCTTATTTGTTCCAGGTGGGGTTCTTGAAGATTAGCCACAAATATGAGATTACGTTCCTGCTGCCGATGTCGCAGAACCTGGGCCCGGACTCCTGCTGTGCTCCACTGCCCAGCCTCTACCTGAGGGTGGTCGACATCACCCCAGTGCCCGAAGGTAAGGTTTGTCTCCAAGTTAGTGCACAGCGGTAGAGTCGCTGCCTTACAGCGAATGCAGCGCCGGAGACCCGGGTTTGATCCCGACCGCGGGTGCCGTCTGTACGAGAGTTTGTACGTTCTCCCCGTGACCTGCGTGGGTTTTCTCCCAGATTGCCTCTGTGGGTATCAGTAATCAGTTATTGGGTGGCATGGTGGGGCAGTAGTAGAGATGGTGCCATCAGTACTGGCAGCCTATCCAACGGTCTGTCTGTCTTTTCTTTGTGTTAATGTTCTCTGGTTTGTTTTTTGTGGGGGGTGGGTGGGTCGGGGGAAACTTTTTTCTCTTACCTTGCCGGAGATGCGATTGTTTTCCGGATCGTATCTCCCGTCGCTCTGCGGCCTAACATCATGGAGCTGGCGGCCTTGCTCGAGACTGACTCTGAGCCCCACCGCAGGGGCATGGACTTACCATCGGAGCCTGCGATCACTTGCCTGGGATCGACGCTCCAACCGCGGCCTGCGGATTTCAACGTCGAGGAGCTCGCAGTCTCAGGTAGTGGCTGATGTCGGGAAGCTCCAAAGTCGTAGGAGGTTCGACAAGCCCCGACCCGGGGTCCGATCCCCCGGCGCGGGGGGAGCTGCGATCCTCCCGATGCAGGAGCTTGATCGCCCCGACGCGGAGTCCTTGACCGATGGCTCCGGGAGCCAAGATCGCCCTGACATCAGAAGGCTCGAGGCCCCCGATTGTGGGAGAACAAAGAAGGGAAGAAGGTTGAACTTTTCTTCGCCTTCCATCACAGTGAGGAATGTGGGGGAGTCGCTGTGGTGGATGTTCATGTTAAAAATTTATTTGGGTGTCTTGTTGCTCTTTATTGGTGTGACTGTGTGGCAAATCAAATTCCTCGTATGTTGCAAAACATACTTGGCTAATAAAGTACTGCTTAGGGAAGAACTTTGGACTTGGTGTGTAAGAAGGAACTGTAGCGCAGCGGTAGAGTTGCTGCTTTACAGCGAATGCAGCGCCGGAGACTCAGGTTCGATCCTGACTACAGGTGCTGCACTGTAAGGAGTTTGTACGTTCTCCCCGTGACCTGCGTGGGTTTACTCCGAGATCTTCGGTTTCCTCCCACACTCCAAAGACGTGCAGGTATGTAGGTTAATTGGCTGGGTAAATGTAAAAATTGTCCCTAGTGGGTGTAGGATAGTGTTAATGTACGGGGATCACTGGGCGGCACGGACTTGGAGGGCCGAAAAGGCCTGTTTCCGGCTGTATGTATATGATATGATATGATATGTAGATGCTGGTGTACACCGAAGATGGCCACAAAATGCTGGAGTAACTCAGCGGGACAGGCAGCATCTCTGGAGAGAAGGAATGGGTGACGTTTTGGGTCGAGACCCTTCTTCAGACCCAACCCTCGAACCGAATTCCTTCTCTCCAGAGTCACCCATTCCTTCTCTCCAGAGATGCTGCCTGTCCCGCCGAGTTACTCCTGCATTTTGTATCTAACTTTGGACTTGGGATGTGGCTCCAAGTGATGGCAAAGGCACAATGGGGCTTCATAGCCACCTGCGAAGTATACCTCACTTTAAACCAAGGTATTTATTCACAAAATGCTGGAGTAACTCAGCAGGTCAGGCAGCATCTCAGGAGAGAAGGAACGGGTGACTTTTCGGGTCGACACCCTTCTTCAGATTGATGTCAGGGGGGTGGGACAAAGGAAGGATATAGGTGGAGACAGGAAGATAGAGGGAGAACTGGGAAGGAGGAGGGGAAGAGAGGGACAGAGGAACTATCTAAAGTGGGAGAAGTCGATGTTCATACCACTGCCCAGGCGAAATACGAGGTGCTGTTCCTCCAATTTCCGGTGGGCCTCACTATGGCACTGGAGGAGGCCCATGAAACCACGAGGCAGAAGATGGAGGGGCAGGCAAGTCCCAAGAAAGCAGATGTGGCTGTGTAGCGAGTCTGGGTCAAAATGTGGTCGTAGGGTAGGAGGGCAGGAGAAATCACAGAGGAGCAGCGAGAGAGCATGTTGCTAAACTCTCGTCGAAGAGAGGAGGAGAACTTCTTCAAAGTGGACATACCTTGAGGAGAAATCGCAGTGGAGCAACAGGTAGTGTAAGACAATAAGACAATAAGACAGTAAGGCGGCACGGTAGCACAGCGGTAGAGTTGCTGCTTTACAGCTAATGCAGCGCCGGAGACTAAGGTTCGATCCTGACTACGGATGCTGCACTGTAAGGAGTTTGTACGTTCTCCCCGTGACCTGCGTGGGTTTTCTCCGAGATCTTCGGTTTCCTCCCACACTCCAAAGACGTACAGGTATGTAGGTTAATTGGCTGGGTAAATGTAAAAATTGTCCCTAGTGGGTGTAGGATAGTGTTAATGTACGGGGATAACTGGGCGGCACGGACTTGGAGGGCCGAAAAGGCCTGTTTCCGGCTGTATATATATGATATGATATGAACTGCTAAACCAACGTCTTCTGGTTCTCATCTAATTCAACAAGCTTTGGGGAGCCTCCCGGTCAGTGTAACCTGACCTTGTAACATATTTACCAAGGTGTCAATGAGGAAGAATTATTGAGTTAAGACGTGTGAGGGATGGAATCTTTAATCTGTCACCTCCACTGGCCTAACAACCTTCCGAGAACCTTCCACCTTTGCCGCCACTTGCTGCCCTTTGTTGGTCTCTGTATCTCCAGATCCCAAAGTTTAGTTTAGTTTAGTTTGGAGACACAGCGCAGAAACAGGCCCTTCGGCCAACAGAGTCGGAACCGACCAGTGATCCCCGCACACTAACACTATCCTACACACGAGGCATTTAAACCAAGCCAATTAACCTACAAACCTGTACGTCTTTGGAGTGTGGGAGGAAACCGAAGTTCTCGGAGAAAACCCACGCAGGTCACGGGGAGAACGTACAAACTCCGTACAGACGGCGCCCGTAGTCGGGATCGATACCGGGTCTCTGGTGGTGCAAGGCAGCAGCTCTACTGTTGCACCACCAGGCGACTTCAGGAAGTTCTTCCCTAAACCAGTACATGTCAGTAGGTTGGGACTCTATTTCATGGAGCGCAGGAGGTTGAGGGGTGACCTTATAGAGGTGTATGAAATCATGAGGGGAATAGATCAGGTGGATGCACAGAGTCTCTTGCCCAGAGTAGGGGAATCAAGGACCAGAGGACATAGGTCTAAGGTGAAGGGGGAAAGATTTAATAGAACCTGAGGGGTAACCTGTTCATGTGAAGGGTGGCGGGTGTATGGAACGAGCTGCCAGAGGAGGTCGTTAAGGCTGGAACTATCCCAACGTTTAAAAAACTGTTAGACAGGTACATGGATAGGGCAGGTTCAGAGGGATATGGGCCAAACGCACGCAGGTGGGACGAGTGTAGATGGGACATGTTGGTCAGTGAGGGCAAGTTGGGCCAAAGGGCCTGTTTCCACGCTGTGTGATTCTATGTCTCTATGCTCAGAGGAGTTTTGTTGGAATCACTCCCATAACGACCCATATCAATGTTCAGTCCGATTACGCTGTTAAGTGCTTTGGGACTGTTTCCTCCATGAAACGATGATTGTTGTTGATGTGGGTACTTAATCAAAGCTTGTTCTCTCGACTCTAACCAGTCTATATTACTGCTGACCACAATGTTTCCAGTCATAATTACTCAGAGGGACATTAGAAGCTCTTTAAAGTAGCCAAACTCAGTGATTTGGTTTAGTTTATTGTCAGGGCCTATAAAAAACATCAGCTGATGGAACTGTAGAAGGTCAACACTTCACTGCAATCAACTCTCAGGAAAAAAGTGGATCCTTCGCTCTGTTTATCAACTGGTAAAAGTTAGAAGCAACATGTGCGGTCACGGTGGCGCAGCGGTAGAGTCACTGCCTTACAGCGCTTGCAGCGCCGGAGACCCAGGTTCGATCCCGACTACGGGTGCTGTCTGCACGGAGTTTGTACGTTCTCCCCGTGACCTGCGTGGGTTTTCTCCGAGATCTTCGGTTTCCCCCCACACTCCAAAGACGTACACGTTTGTAGGTCAATTGGCTTGGGTTTGTACACTTGATATAAGTGTAAATTGAGCGTAGGCTTGTGTTAATGTGCGGGGATGGTTTGGTCAGTGGGCCGAAGGGCCTGTTTCCGTGCTGTATCACTAAACAAAACTAAACTGAACAGCAAATCTCAAAGCAAGGAAGAGGCTATTCATGCCATCCTGCCCTTGCTGGCTAGTCTGTCCAGCCTTAGAAAGCTGAGGAAGTTCAGCACGTCCCAAACAACTCTCACCATCTTCAGGAAGTGAAGCGGTACACATACTTCAGTCTGCCTTGACGGCGCCAAAGTAAAGATGGTTGAAAACTTCCTCGGAGTCAATATCACCAACGACTTATCCTGGACCACCCACATTGACCAAGGAAGCTCACCAACGCCTCTACTTCCTTAGAAGGCTTAGGAAGTTAGGAAGATCGAAAAGACTAGGCTTGTATTCACTGGAGTTCAGAAGGATGAGAGGGGATCTTATAGTGACATATAAAATTATAAAAGGACTGGACAAGCTGGATGCAGGAAAAATGTTCCCAATGTTGGGGGAGTCCAGAACCAGGGGCCACAGTCTTAGAATAAAGGGGAGGCCATTTAAAACTGAGGTGAGAAGGAACTTTTTCACCCAGAGAGTTGTGAATTTGTGGAATTCTCTGCCATGGAGGGCAGTGGAGGCCAAATCACTGGATGGATTTAAGAGAGAGTAGATAGAGCTCTAGGGGCTAGTGGAATCAAGGGATATGGGGAGAAGGCAGGCACGGGTTATTGATTGTGGATGATCAGCCATGATCATAATGAATGGCGGTGCAGGCATGAAGGGCCGAATGGCCTCCTCCTGCACCTATTTTCTATGTTTCTATGTCCCCAACAACTCTCACCAACTTTCACAGATGCGCCTTAGAAAGTGTTTTATTGGGATGCATCACAGCTCGGTTTGGGAACAGCTCCATCTAAGACCACGAGAAATTGCAGAGAGTTGTGGACACAGCCCAGACCATCACACAAACCAACCTCCCTTCCATTGACTCCATCTACACCTCACGCTGCCTCGCAAGGCCAGCAGCATCATCAAGGACCAGTCGCACCCTGTTCAATCCCTCTTCTCCCCTCTCCCTACAGGCAAAAGATACAGAAATGTGAAAACGCACACCTCCAGATTCAGGGACAGTTTCTTCCCGGCTGTTATCAGGCAACTGAACCGTCCTACCACAACTAGAGAACAGTCCTGAACTACCGCGGCACGGTAGCGCAGCGGTAGAGTTGCTGCTTTACAGCGAATGCAGCGCCGGAGACTCAGGTTCGATCCTGACTACGGGTGCTGCACTGTAAGGAGTTTGTACGTTCTCCCCGTGACCTGCGTGGGTTTTCTCCGAGATCTTCGGTTTCCTCCCACACTCCAAAGACGTACAGGTTTGTAGGTTAATTGGCTGGGTAAATGTAAAAATTGTCCCTAGTGGGTGTAGGATAGTGTTAATGTACGGGGATCGTTGGGCGGCACGGACTTGGTGGGCCGAAAAGGCCTGTTTCCGGCTGTATATATATGATATGATATGATATGATATGATACCTTCTACCTCATTGGAGACCCTATGAAAAGCTTATTTTCGACCAGTCAACAGAAAGACTTAATTGGGAGGAATTGGGAGGAAAACTTAATTTGAGGAAGGATATTCTTGCTATTGAGGGCGTGCAGCGTAGGTTTACTAGGTTAATTCCCGGAATGGCGGGACTGTCATATGTTGAAAGACTGGAGCGACTAGGTTTGTATACACTGGAATTTAGAAGGATGAGAGGGGATCTTATCGAAACGTATAAGATAATTAGGGGGTTGGAGATGTTAGAGGCAGGAAACATGTTCCCAATGTTGGGGGAGTCCAGAACCAGGGGCCACAGTTTAAGAATAAGGGGTAGGCCATTTAGAACAGAGATGAGGAAAAACCTTTTTTAGTCAGAGAGTTGTGAATCTGTGGAATTCTCTGCCTCAGAAGGCAGTGAAGGCCAATTCTCTGAATACATTCAAGAGAGAGCTAGATAGAGCTCTTAAGGATAGCGGAGTCAGGGGGTATGGGGAGAAGGCAGGAACGGGGTACTGATTGAGAATGATCAGCCATGATCACATTGAATGGCGGTGCTGGCTCGAAGGGCCGAATGGCCTACTCCTGCACCTATTGTCTATTGTGGAGCTGTTTAGTTTATTGTCACGTGTACCGAGGTACAGTTTGTTGCGTGCTAACCAGTCAGTGGAAAGATTTACATGATTACAATGAAGCCATTTACACTGTACAGATACGTGATAAGGGAATAACGTTTAGTGAAAGGTAAGGCCATCAAGGATAGTCCGAGGGTCACCAATGAGGCAGGTAGCAGTTCAGCACTGCTCTCTGGTTGTGGTAGGATGGTTCAGTTGCCTGATAACAGCCAGGAAGAAACTGTCCCTGAATCTGGAAGTGTGCGTTTCCACACTTCTGTACCTCCTCTAGCAAAGCCAGGCAGCAACTCATGACTGCATTCAAGAGAGAGCTAGATAGAGCTCTTAAGGATAGCGGAGTCAGGGGGTATGGGGAGAAGGCAGGAACGGAGTATTGATTTAGAATGATCAGCCATGATCACATTGAATGGCGGTGCTGGCTCGAAGGGCCGAATGGCCTCCTCCTGCACCTATTCTCTATTGTCTATGACAATCATAACTGCAGATGTCAGCTAAGAAGCAGCTCAGAGGAGTTTTGTTGGACTCAGTCCGATAACGACCCATTATCAATTTTCCGTCCAATTTTGCTGTTAAGTACTTTGGGACCCATTCCTCCTTGAAGTAATGATTGTTGTTGATGTGGGTACTTAATCGAAGCTTGTTCTCTCGGCTCTAATATTACTGCTGACCACATGCTTATGAAACGATTAGACAGGTACATGAATAGGACAGGTTTATTAGGGTGATATGGGCCAAACGCAGTCAGCTTTTTTTTTAGTTTAGTTTAGAGATACAGCGCAGAAACAGGCCCTTCGGCCCACCGAGTCTGCACCGACCGGCGATCCCTGCACATTAACACCACCCTCCACACACTGGGGATATTTTGGATGCATACCAAGCCAATTAACCTACAAGCATGTACGTCTTGGGAGTGTGGGAGGAAACCGAAGATCTCAGAGAAAACCCACGCAGTCACGGGGAGAATGTACAAACTCCGTACAGACAGCACCCGTATTCGGGATCGAACCCAGGTCTCCGGTGCTGCAAGCGCTGTAAGGCAACAACTCTACCGCTGCGCCACCGTGCTGCACTACTGGGTGGGACTAGTGTAGCTGGGACATGTTGGTCGGTGTGGGCAAGTTGAGCCGAAGGGCCTGTTTCCATACTGTATCACTCTATGACTATGAGATAATGTCTGTCAGACTGGTTCAGCATTGGGTAGACATGGTCACACAAACAGAAACAGGCCGCTCGGCCCAACTTGTCCATGCCGACCAAGATGCCCCAACTGAGCTAGTTTCCATTTGCCCGCACTTGGCCCATCTATATACTAAAACTCTCGTTTGTTATCTTATTTGTGACTGAACTTCAGGCAAATTGGCACAACAATTTTAGGCCCACCTTACTCACCATTGTCACTTTAGTGATAATGCAAGTAGTTTTATTGAAATGGGTGTTATATATTTTTAAGTTATTCACATTTTAAAGCTTAAAAGGAAGGGAGGGGGAGGGAGGAGGGTGGGGGGAAGGAGGGAGTGGGGGAGAAGGGATAGGGGAGGGGGGGTTAAGGAGAGAGGGGAGGGGGGGAGGACAGGGTGCTGCACCAATGGAGGAGAGGTTTGGGCCCAACGGGTCCACTTGGTCTAGTATTCTTCTGAGCTTTTCCTACCCATTTACCTATCTATGTGTCTTTAAAATGCCGTTATAATGCCAATAGACAATAGGTGCAGGAGGAGGTCATTCAGCCCTTCGAGCCAGCACCGCCATTCAATGTGATCATGGCTGATCATTCTCAATCAGTACCCCGTTCCTGCCTTCTCCCCATACCCCCTGACTCCGCTATCCTTAAGAGCTCTATCTAACTCTCTCTTGAATGCATTCAGAGAAGGTGTGGAATTCTCTGATACTAAGCTGGGGGGTAGTGTGAATTGTGAGGAAGATGCAATAAGGCTGCAGGGTGACTTGGACAGGTTGTGTGAGTGGGCGGATACATGGCAGATGCAGTTTAATGTAGATGTGTGAGGTTATTCACTTTGGAAGTAAGAATAGAAAGGCAGATTATTATCTGAATGGTGTCAAGTTAGGAGGAGGGGGAGTTCAACGAGATCTGGGTGTCCTAGTGCATCAGTCAATGAAAGGAAGCATGCAGGTACAGCAGGCAGTGAAGAAAGCCAATGGAATGTTGGCCTTCATAACAAGAGGAGTTGAGTATAGGAGCAAAGAGGTCCTTCTACAGTTGTACCGGGCCCTGGTGAGACCGCACCTGGAGTACTGTGTGCAGTTTTGGTCTCCAAATTTGAGGAAGGATATTCTTGCTATGGAGGGCGTGCAGCGTAGGTTCACTAGGTTAATTCCCGGAATGGCGGGACTGTCGTATGTTGAAAGGCTGGAGCGATTGGGCTTGTATACACTGGAATTTAGAAGGATGAGGGGGGATCTTATTGAAACATATAAGATAATTAGGGGATTGGACACATTAGAGGCAGGAAACATGTTCCCAATGTTGGGGGAGTCCAGAACAAGGGGCCACAGTTTAAGAATAAGGGGTAGGCCATTTAGAACGGAGATGAGGAAGAACTTTTTCAGTCAGAGAGTGGTGAAGGTGTGGAATTCTCTGCCTCAGAAGGCAGTGGAGGCCAGTTCGTTGGATGCTTTCAAGAGAGAGCTGGATAGAGCTCTTAAGGATAGCGGAATGAGGGGGTATGGGGAGAAGGCAGGAACGGGGTACTGATTGAGAGTGATCAGCCATGATCGCATTGAATGGCGGTGCTGGCTCGAAGGGCTGAATGGCCTACTCCTGCACCTATTGTCTATTGTCTATTGTCTATTGTCTAATTGGCCTCCACTTCCTTCTGAGGCAGAGAATTCCACAGATTCACAACTCTCTGACTGAAAAGGTTTTTCCTCATCTCAGTTCTAAATGGCCTACCCCTTATTCTTAAACTGTGGCCCCTTGTTCTGGACTCCAGAACTTGTTCTGCCTGCCCCTTGCACCTTAAAGCTACGACTTCTAGTGTTAGATCCTTGCATCCTGAAGAAAGATTCAATCTGTTTACCATATCTATGCCACTCATCTATATACTAACACTCTCGTTTGTTTGTTTGTTTGTTTGTTCCTGAACTACAGCCAAAACGGTACACGATAGCGCGACAATTTTAGGCCCACCTTACTCACCGTCATCCCTTTGGTGCTAATGGAAGATTTTTCGTTGAAATCGGTGTCATACTTTTAAAGTTATTCGCATTTTAAAGTTTAAATCCATCTCCTAGAGAGGGAGAAGGGAGGGAGGGAAAGAGGGGGGAAGGAGAGAGGATAAGTGGGGTTGAGGGGGATGGAGTGGGGAGGAGGAGGGGGGGGGAGAGGGGAGGGGGGGAGGGGGGGAGGAGAGGGTGCTGCACCAATGCAGGAGAGGTTTGGGCCCAACGGGTCCACTTGGTCTCGTAATATTATATACCTCTGTCAGGTCTCCTACAACATCATAGACAATAGACAATAGGTGCAGGAGGAGGCCATTCGGCCCTTCGAGCCAGCACCGCCTTTCAATGTGATCATGGCTGATCATTCTCAATCAGTACCCCGTTCCTGCCTTCTCCCCATACCCCCTGACTCCGCTATCCTTAAGAGCTCTATCCAGCTCTCTCTTGAATGCATTCAGAGAATTGGCCTCCACTGCCTTCTGAGGCAGAGAATTCCACAGATTCACAACTCTCTGACTGAAAACGTTTTTCCTCATCTCAGTTCTAAATGGCCGACCCCTTATTCATGCGTTTAAACGAAAACAATCCAGGTCTGTCCAACCTCTCCCCGTAGCTAACACCCGCTAATCCAGGCATCATTGTAAACCACCATCTGCAGTTCCTTCCTACACATAGTATAAGAAAATAACTGCAGGTGCTGGTACAAATCGATTTATTCACAAAATGCTGGAGTAACTCAGCAGGTCGGGCAGCATCTCAGGAGAGAAGGAATGGGTGACGTTTCAGACTGAAGGGTCTCGACCCGAAACGTCACCCATTCCTTCTCTCCCGAGATGCTGCCCGACCTGCTGAGTTACTCCAGCATTTTGTGAATAAATCCTTCCTACACATTCTTGTTACCGCGCTGGTACTTTTTGATCTGCACTTACTCTAGCTGAAACGTTCAATTTCACCCTGTTTCCTTTCTCTTCTTGCTCCACCTGTTTAGTTTTTTGGTTTAGTTTGGTTTAGGGATACAGCGCGGAAGCAGGCCCTTCGGCCCACTGAGTCCGTGTCGGCCGGCGATCCCGACAATCTAACACTATCCTACACACACTGGGGGCAATTTACTTTTTTTACCGAGCCAATTAACCTGCAAACCTGCACGTCTTTGGAGTGTGGGAGGAAACCGAAGGTCTTGGAGAAAACCCACGCAGGTCACGGGGAGAACGTGCAAACTCCGTATGGACAGCACCTGTGGTCGGGATCGAACTCGGGTCTCTGGCGCTGAAAGCACTGTAAGGCAGCAACACTACCGTGATCATGTGTGGTGTAGGAAGGAACTGCAGATGCTGGTTTAAACTGAAGATGCTGGAGTTGGAGTAACTCAGCGGGACAGGCGGCATTTCTAGAGAGAAGTTTCGAGGGTGACGTTTCGGGTCGAGAACCTTCTTCAGTGATAGGAAAACGAGAGATATGGACGATGATGTGGAGAGATATGGAACAAATGAATGAAAGATATGCAAGGAAGTAAGGATGACAAAGGACTGTAGCTAGGTGAGAACGAGAAGCTGGTGCGACTTGGGTAGGGGAGAGATGGAGAGAGAGGGAATGCTGGGGTTACTTGAAATCAGGGGCCTGTCCCACTTAGGCGATTTTTTAGGCGACTGCCGGCGACTGTCAAAGTCGTACCAGATCAATAGACAATAGACAATAGGTGCAGGAGTAGGCCATTCAGCCCTTCGAGCCAGCACCGCCATTCAATGCGATCATGGCTGATCACTCTCAATCAGTACCCCGTTCCTGCCCTCTCCCCATACCCCCTCACTCCGCCATCCAATAGACAATAGACAATAGGTTTTACCCTTTTACCCTACGACAATGCCGAGTCAGGTCGATACAAGTTACTTTTTTTGTGAAACTAGCACCTGGCTAAGAGATTACAGCGTCTTCGAAAACACCGCCAAATTCCCACGCTGTCAATGCTTCTCCGGCGTCCTAATTTTCGCTGAAATCACTGACAAGTCTGTACTGATTTGAGAGTTTTGAAATATAACATCTTGCCCGGGTTTCTTGAAAACCAAGCTTCACGGTGACAAGGCATAAACTGGATTGACTTCCAGTTTACTAATAGCAGTATTAAGAAATTTAATTTTAAACATGGTTAAATGGATTTTTGTGCGGAGTGTGGGCGTTCTTTGAAAATGTACGGGAGATGCATACCTGGTTTCTGGGTTGCATATCTGGGTTGGGAGCCTACTTTAAAAGTAATCGCTGATGGCTATAAACATCGCAAAATTCCCACGCTTACCTGACCGTCAAACTGTCGCCTCCAATCTACCTGTCAAATGTCCTGACGGTAAATAAATTGGTTAAACACAAGTATTTTACGGTATCTTCAAATGACTTTACTTAATTTAATATTATGTCCTTCTAAATGCATCTGCGACAACCTAGCAAACCTGGGGACAGACAGCGTGCGACAGACAGCGCCCGCAATAAGCAACGATACCTGGCGACAAGCCAGCTGTCGCCGAGAAATTTCTGTCTGGAAAATTTTTCCGCGACGCGCTGAGATCCACTACGATTCATTGAAGACTCCTCACAATCATGCCCGCAACACCCCGGCCTATGTTTGGCGACAGCCTAGTCGCCGGCAGTCGCCTTAAAATCGCCTAAAGTGGGACAGGCCCTTAAGAGAAATCAATATTCAGACCACTGGGTTGTAAGCTGCCCAAGCAAAATATGAGGTGCTGAATGAGATGATGGATACCTGTTATCCAAGGTATGATCTGCTTGGACAACACACAAAGTAAAGCTTTTCACAGTGCCTGGGTACACCTCAGAAGGTCATAAGTGATAGCAGAATTAGGCCATTCGGCCCATTAAGTCTGCTCTGCCATTCAATCAGGGCTGATCTATCTCTCCCTCCTAACCCCATTCTCCTGCCTTCTCGCCATAACCCCTGACACCTGTACTAGTCAAAAATCTATCTATCGCTGTCTTAAAAATATCCACTGATTTGGCCTCCACAGCCTTCTGTGGCAAAGAATTCCACAGATTCACCACCCTCTGACGAAATCAAGCTGTTGCCAACTGTTATCAGGTGACTGAACCATCTTACCAGCGACAGAGAGCGGTCCTGCGCTACCGGCTACCTCATTGGAGACCCTCGGACTATCTTTGATAGTCTTTGAGTCTGAAGAAGGGTCTCGGCTCGAAACGTCGCCCATTCCTTCTCTCCAGAGATGCTGCCTGTCCCGCTGAGTTGCTCCAGTATTTTGTGTCCGCAGTGTAAACCAGCAACTGCAGTTCCTTCCGATACTTTGGTCGGACTTTACTGGATTTTACCTTACACTAAATGTTATTCCCTTTATCACGCATCTATACACAGTGGACGGCTCGATTGTAATCATGTATTGTCTTTCCACTGACTGGACAGCACGCAACAAAAGCTTTTCACTGTACCTCGGTACACGTGACAATAAACTACAGTGAACTTTTTAATTTATTTTATTACAATTTTTTTTTAGAGATACAGCACGGAAACAGGCCCTTCGGCCCACCGGGTCCGCGCCGCCCAGCGATCCCCCATATTAACACTATCCTACACGCACTAGGGACAATTTTTACATTTACCCAGTCAATTAACCTACATACCTGTACGTCTTTGGAGTGTGGGAGGAAACCGAAGATCTCGGAGAAAACCCACGCAGGTCACGGGGAGAACGTACAAACTCTGTACAGACGGCGCCCGTAGTCAGGATCGAGCCTGAGTCTCCGGCGCTGCATTCGCTGTAAGGCAGCAACTCTACCGCTGCGCAACCGTGCCGCCCTAGTGTCTAACGTGTCTAACGACTCGATACCAACTCAGTTGGCTTGGAGGAATTTGGCCAAAGGCCCTGTTTCCATGCTGGATAGCCGTGTGGCTCGGTGACCTTGAAGTTTATGTGAAGTGTGTGTGAGAGAGATAGATGCAGTCGATAATCAAAAGCTTTTCCCATGGTAAGCTATAAAACAGGGCATGGGTTTGAGGAGAGAGATAGGAATTATAAAGACGAACTAAAGGAGGATCTCGATCCGAAACATCGCCTCTTCGTTCAGTCCAGAGATGCTGCCTGTCTTGCTGAGTTACTGCAGCATTTTGTGTCTACCTTCAATACCAAAGGCACTGAGCGCCTTTACCACCTCAGACAGCTGAGGAAATTCAGAGTGTCTCTGAGGATCCTTCATTGCTTCTACTCTGGGGCTGTAGAAAGCATCTTGTCCGGCAACATCACAGTCTGGTTTGGGAACAGCTCTTCCCAGGACAGGAAGGCTCTGCGGAGAGTAGTGCATTCGGCAGAACGCACTATGGGAACTACACTCGTCCCCCTGCAGGACCTATACATCAGGAGGTGCAGATCCAGAACCAGCAACATTATGGGGGACCCCTACCACCCCAGCAACGGACTGTTCCAGCTGCTACAGTCAGGCAAACGCCTCCGCTGTCACGCTGTGAAAACAGAGAGGATGAGACGGAGTTTCTTCCCACAGGCCATCAGGACTGTTAACTCTTATATCTCCAGGGACTACATTTTTTTCTGTATTCATTTTAATTTTTATGCTGTAATTGTAATTTTTTGCACAATCCGCAGGCGTTGCCACTTTCATTTCAGTGCACATCGTGTATGTGTATGTGACAAATAGACTTGACTTGAAAGATGATTAGGGGCTATGACGGAAATATTTCAAACGTCATTAGAAACGGGGATGGTGCCGGAAGATTGGCGCATTGCGCATGTTGTGCCCTTGTTTAAAAAAGGTTCTAAAAGTAAACCTAGCAATTATAGACCTATTAGTTTGACGTCTGTGGTGGGAAAATTAATGGAAAAGATACTTAAGGACAATATATATAATTATTTGGATAATCAAGGCCTGATTAGAAACAGTCAACATGGATTTGTGCCTGGAAGGTCATGTTTGACTAATCTTCTTGAATTTTTTGAAGAGGTTACCAGGGAAATTGATAAGGGCAAGGCTGTGGATGTTGTCTATATGGACTTCAGTAAGGCATTTGACAAGGTTCCACATGGAAGGTTGATTAAGAAGGTTAAATCGTTGGGTATTAATAGTGAGGTTGCAAGATGGATTCAACAATGGCTGAATGGGAGATACCAGAGGGTAACGGTTGACAATTGTATGTCAGGTTGGAGGCCAGTGTCTAGTGGAGTACCCCAAGGATCTGTGTTGGGTCCACTGTTGTTTGTCATTTACATTAATGATCTGGATGATGGTGTGGCAAATTGGATTAGTAAATATGCAGATGATACTAAGATAGGTGGAGTAGTTGATAGTGAGGTAGATTTTCAAAGTCTACAGAGAGACTTGGGCCTTTTGGAAGGGTGGGCTGAAAGATGGCAGATGGAGTTTAATGCTGATAAGTGTGAGGTGCTGCATTTTGGTAGGACAAATCAAAATAGGACGTACAGGGTAAATGGTAGGGAATTGAGGAATGCAGTGGAACAGAGGGATCTGGGAATAACTGTGCATTGTTCCCTGAAGGTGGAATCTCATGTGGATAGGGTGGTGAAGAAGGCGTTTGGTATGCTTGCCTTTATAAATCAGAGCATCGAGTATAGAAGTTGGGATGTAATGTTAAAATTGTACAGGGCATTGGTGAGGCCGAATCTGGAGTATGGTGTGCAGTTCTGGTCGCCAAATTATAGGAAGGATGTCGACAAAATGGAGAGGGTACAGAGGAGATTTACCAGAGTGTTGCCTGGGTTTCAGCACTTAGGCTACAGAGAGAGGTTGAACAGGTTGGGTCTTTATTCTTTGGAGCGTAGAAGGTTGAGGGGGGACTTGATAGTGGTTTTTAAAATTTTGAGAGGGACGGACAGAGTTGACGTGGGTAGGCTTTTCCCTTTGAGAGTGGGGAAGATTCCAACAAGGGGACATAGCTTCAGAATTGAGGGACAAAGGTTTAGGGGTAACATGAGGGGGAACTTCTTTACTCAGAGGGTGGTGGCTGTATGGAATGGGCTTCCGGTGGAAGTGGTGGAGGCTGGCTCGATTTTATTATTTAAGAGTAAATTGGATAGGTATATGGATAGGAGGGGATTAGAGGGTTATGGTCTGAGTGCAGGTAGATGAGACTAGGTCAGGGAGAATGGTCGGCGTGGACTGGTAGGGCCGGACAGGCCTGTTTCCATGCTGTAGTTGTTATATGTTATATGTTATATGTTATCGTCATAGTCTCATACTGCACGGAAACAAGCTCTTCAGCCCAGCACCCGTGCCATGCCGACCAAGATGCTCCATCTACCCTAGTCTACCCTACCCTAGCGGTTGAGTTGCTGCCTTACAGTGAATGCAGCGCCGGAAAACCGGGTTCGATCCCGACTATGGGTACTGTCCGTACGGAGTTTGCACGTTCTCTCTGTGACCTGCATGGGTTTTCTCCAAGATCTTCGGTTTCCTCCCACACTCCAAAGATGTACGGGTTTGTAGGTTAATTGGCTTGGTATAAATGCAAAAATTGTCCCAGGGATCGCTGGGCGGTTCGGACTCTGTGGGCCGAAGGGCCTGTTTCCGCGCTGTATCTCTAAACTAAACTCTAAAACACCTGCAGCAATTGGCCCATATCCCTTTAGCGATACAGCGTGGAAACAGGCCCTTTGGCCCAGCGAGTCCGCAAGGACCAGTGATCAGCCCGTACACTAGTTCTATCCTACCCACACCAGGGACAATTTATATAAGCCAGTTAACCTCCAAACCTGTATGTCTTTGGTGTGTGGGAGAAAACCGGAGCACCTGGTGAAAACCCACGCGGTCCCGGGGCGAACGTACAAACTCCACACAGGCAGCACCCGTAGTCAGGATCGTACACGGGTCTCTGGCGCTGTGAGGCGGCAACTCTACCGCCGCGCTACCGTAACGCCCTGATGCTGTTGAAAGGGGGAGAGTTTTGAGACACAGTGTGGTAAACAAACCCTTCGTCTCACTGAGTCCGCGCCGACCTCTGATCCCCTACACTAGTTCTATCCTACACTAGGAACAATTTGCAGAACCTCCAAACCTGCACATCTTTGGAATATGGTAGGAAACTGGAGCACCCAGGGAAATCCCATGCGGTCACGGGGAGAACGTACAAACTCCTTGCAGACAGCACCCGTAGTCGGGATCAAACCCTGTTCTCTGGCGCTGTGAGGCAGCAACTCTACCCCTGCGCCACCGTGCTGTTCCATTAATCGGTTTCCGTAAATTATCCTGAGTGTGTAATATAGAACGCCGATCGATGGCCGGCCTTGACTTGATGGACCGAAGGGCCTGCTTACACGCTGTATCTCTTAAAATAACAACGAAAAAGTTTGATCCCTCTCAGCCTGTTTCCAACACACCGAGAGAGATGAGAAAACATTTCTTCACACAGAGAGTGGTGAATCTGTGGAATTCTCTGCCACAGAAGGTAGTTGAGGCCAGTTCATTGGCTATATTTAAGAGGGAGTTAGATGTGGCCCTTGTGGCTAAAGGGATCAGGGGGTATGGAGAGAAGGCAGGTACGGGTTACTGAGCTGGATGATCAGCCATGATCATATTGAATGGCTGTGCAGTAGGGCCGAATGCCTACTCCTGCACCTTTTTTCTATGTTTCTATGTAACCTTTCCTATCGATGTACCTGCCCAATTGCCTTTTAAATGTCGTTATAGTACCTGCCTCTCAACTATCTCCTCTGGCAGCTCGTTCAGTGTGCCTTCAGCCCTCTGTGTGGAAAATGTTGTCTCTCAGTTTCCTCTTAAATTGTTCCCCTCTCTCCATGTATCAAAGTATTTTACGCAGGGAAATGGTTGGCCTCTGGAAAGTGCTGCCGCAGGCGATGGGAGATTCAGATACCATTATCTCATTTATCAGGCATTTAGACAAGCACTTAAATAGGCAAGGAATCAAAGGATGCAGTCCATATATGGAGAAATATGCCAAGTGTGCAGATGCATATGGATTAGGCAGAGGAGATTGGAAAGACTGAGCTTGTATTCACTGGAGTTTAGAAGGATGAGAGGGGATCTTACAGAGGCGTATAAAAATTAGAAAGGGACTGGACAAGCTAGATGCAGGAAAGATGTTCCCTATGTTGGAGGAGTCCAGAACCAGGGGCCGCAGTCTAAGAATAAAGGGGAGGCCATTTCAAAAACTGCGATGAGAAAACAACTTTTTCACCCAGAGAGTTGTGAATTTGTGGAATTCTCTGCCACAGAGGGCAGTGGAGGCCAATTCACTGGATAAATTTAAAAGAGAGTTAGATGGAGCTCTAGGGGCTAGTGGAATCAAGGGATATGGGGAGAAGGTAGGCACGGGTTACTGATTGTGGATGATCAGCCATGATCACAATGAATGGCAGTGCTGGCTCATATTTTCTATGAGATTTGTTTAACTTAGAAATAGCAAATAGGTGCAGGAGTGGGCCATTAGGCCATTCGAGCCAGTATCGCTATTCAATTTGATCACGGTTGATCATCCAGAATCAACCATGATCATATTGTAACCCGTTCCTGCTTTCTCCCCATATCCCTTGATTCCGTTAGCCCGAAGACCTATATCTAACCCTCTTTTAAATTCATCCAGTGAATTGGCCTCCACTGCCTTCTGTGGCAAGGAATTCCACATATTCACAACTCTCTGGGTGAAAAAGTTTTTCCTCATCTCAGTCCTAAATGGCCTACCCCTTCTTCTTAAACTGTGACCCCTGGTTCTGGACTCCCCCAACATTTTTCCTGCATCTAGCCTGTCCAATCCTTCTGAAGAAGGGTCTCGACCCGAAACGTCACCCATTCCTTCTCTCCCGAGATGCTGCCTGACCTGCTGAGTTACTCCAGCATTTTGTGTCTACCTTAATAATTTTATGTGTTTAAGGGACTGGACAGGCGAGATGCAGGAAACATGTCCCTGAACTTGGCATTACATTCAGCCTGGGTATTATAGTCGGAAGGGCCGGTCCCTGTGCTGTGGTTCTATGATCCATGGGTGGAAAAGTCAGCATGGAAATGGTGGGCCGAAGGGCCAGTGGAGTCTCTGTGCTGGACGACCTTTGATTCTATGTCGATCTCACCTCCATTGACCCCATCTACACCTCATGCCTACCTTAGCAAGGCCAGCACCATAATAGAGGACGAGTCTCAGACCGGCCACTCCCTCTTCTCCCCTCTCCCATCAGGCACGAGGTACAGAAGTGTGAAAACGCACAGCTCCATATTCAGAGACAGTTTCTTCCCAGCTGTTATCAGGCAACTGTTATATCTAGAGCGGCACGGTGGCGCAGCGGTAGAGTTGCTGCCTTACAGCGCCGGAGACCCGGGTTCGATCCCGACTATGGGTGCTGTCTGTACGGAGTTTGTACGTTCTCCCCGTGACCTGCGTGGTTTTCTCCATGTGCTCCAGTTTCCCCCCACACTCCAAAGACGTACAGGTTTGTAGGTTAATTGGCTTCAGAAAATTTGGAAATTGTCCCTAGTGTGTGTAGGATAGTGTTAGTGTAAGGGGATCGCTGGTCGGCGCGGACTCAGTGGGCCGAAGGACCTGTTTCATATATAACAACTACAGCATGGAAACAGGCCTGTCCGGCCCTACCAGTCCACGCCGACCATTCTCCCTGACCTAGTCTCATCTACCTGCACTCAGACCATAACCCTCCAATCCCCTCCTATCCATATACCTATCCAATTTACACTTAAACAATAAAATCGAGCCAGCCTCCACCACTTCCACCGGAAGCCCATTCCATACAGCCACAACCCTCTGAGTAAAGAAGTTCTCCCTCATGTTACCCCTAAACCTTTGTCCCTCAATTCTGAAGCTATGTCCCCTTGTTGGAATCTTCCCCACTCTCAAAGGGAAAAGCCTACCCACGTCAACTCTGTCCGTCCCTCTCAAAATTTTAAAAACCTCTATCAAGTCCCCCCTCAACCTTCTACGCTCCAAAGAATAAAGACCCAACCTGTTCAACCTCTCTCTGTAGCCTAAGTGCTGAAACCCAGGCAACATTCTAGTAAATCTCCTCTGTACCGTCTCCATTTTGTCGACATCCTTCCTATAATTTGGCGACCAGAACTGCACACCATACTCCAGATTCGGCCTCACCAATGCCCTGTACAATTTCAACATTACATCCCAACTTCTATACTCGATGCTCTGATTTATAAAGGCAAGCATACCAAACGCCTTCTTCACCACCCTATCCACATGAGATTCCACCTTCAGGGAACAATGCACAGTTATTCCCAGATCCCTCTGTTCCACTGCATTCCTCAATTCCCTACCATTTACCCTGTACGTCCTATTTTGATTTGTCCTACCAAAATGCAGCACCTCACACTTATCAGCATTAAACTCCATCTGCCATCTTTCAGCCCACCCTTCCAAAAGGCCCAAGTCTCTCTGTAGACTTTGAAAATCTACCTCACTATCAACTACTCCACCTATCTTAGTATCATCTGCATATTTACTAATCCAATTTGCCACACCATCATCCAGATCATTAATGTAAATGACAAACAACAGTGGACCCAACACAGATCCTTGGGGCACTCCACTAGACACTGGCCTCCAACCTGACATACAATTGTCAACCGTTACCCTCTGGTATCTCCCATTCAGCCATTGTTGAATCCATCTTGCAACCTCACTATTAATACCCAACGATTTAACCTTCTTAATCAACCTTCCATGTGGAACCTTGTCAAATGCCTTACTGAAGTCCATATAGACAACATCCACATCCTTGCCCTTATCAATTTCCCTGGTAACCTCTTCAAAAAATTCAAGAAGATTAGTCAAACATGACCTTCCAGGCACAAATCCATGTTGACTGTTTCTAATCAGGCCTTGATTATCCAAATAATTATATATATTGTCCCTAAGTATCTTTTCCATTAATTTTCCCACCACAGACGTCAAACTAATAGGTCTATAATTGCTAGGTTTCTGCGCTGTATCTCTAAGCTAAAAAAAACTAAACTAAACGGAGCCATCCTGTCACCAACTAGTGTAAGAAAATAACTGCAGATGCTGGTACAAATCGAAGGTATTTATTTCACAAAATGCGGGAGTAACTCAGCAGGTCAGGCAGCATCTCAGGAGAGAAGGAATGGGCGACGTTTTGGGGCAAGACCCTTCTTCAGACCCGAAGTCTGAAGAAGGGTCTTGCCCCGAAACGTCACCCACTCTTTCTCTCCTGAGATGCTGCCTGACCTGCTGAGTTACTCCAGCATTTTGTGAAATAACTGTCACCAACTAGAGTAGATCTGACCTATTTTTAGTTTAGTTTAGAGATACAGCGCGGAACCAGCGATCCCTGCACATTGACACTATCCTACACCCACTAGGGACAATTTTTACATTTGCCAAGCCAATTAACCTACAAACCTGTACGTCTTTGGAGTGTGGGAGGAAACTGAAGATCTCTGAGAAACCCCACGCAGGTCACGGGGCGAACATACAAACTCCGTACAGACAGCACCCGTTATCTACCCCATTGGAGAATTGGACTACCTCTAATTGGACTTTACTGGACTTTATCTTGCACTGAACCTTATTCCCTTTATCCTGTATCTACACTGTGGACGGCTCAATTGTAATCACGTATTGTCTTTCCGCTGACCGGTTAGCACAACAAACAAGCTTTTCTCTGTACCTCGGTGCACGTGACAATAAGCTATCTAAACTAAACTAAATCTATGTAGGAAGGAACTGCAGATGGCTGGTTTAAATTGAAAATAGGCACAAAAAGCTGGAGTAATTCAGCGGGACAGGCAGCATCTCTGGAGAGAAGGAATGGGTAATGTTTCGGGTCGAGACCTTTCTTACAGACCAGAGGTCTGACGCAGGGTCTCGACCCGAAACGTCACCCATTCCTTCTCTCCAGCGATGCTGCCTGTGCGCTAAATCTCTGATGTAAGAGGGCTCTTTACAGAGGCACTCTCTTCCGCTGGGAACCTTCCCAAGTCCACTTTCTGATGGGAGCGTTGTGTGGGCGTTGTCAGGGTTTGGCTGCCGTCCATTCATGCACACCATAAACACTGGGAAAATAATCGTGCCAACGACATTTTTTCTTTCCATGAATGCATGGCAGGCAATAAACGGTGGTGGCTCCCCGGTTCCCATAAACATATTCTAAATATGGCATCCCTGCCTACTCTGCTGGTGTGAAGAGATCCTTAATCAGCTTTATGCATCCAGCCCCGGAATCTGCTTACAATTTCGTCGACAGTCAAAACATATTTCCTGGAACATAGAACACTACAGCACAAGAACAGACTGAAAAACGGTCCCGACCTACATGGATACATAGTGTAAGAAAATAACCACAGATGCTGGTACAAATCGAAGGTATTTATTTCACAAAATGCTGGAGTAACTCAGCAGGTCAGGCAGCATCTCAGGAGAGAAGGAATGGGTGACGTTTCGGGTCAGACTGAAGAAGGGTCTCGACCTGAAACGTCACCCGTTCCTTCTCTCCTGAGATGCTGCCTGACCCACTGAGTTACTCCAGCATTTTGTGAAATAAATACATGGATACATAGATACATAGACAATAGGTGCAGGAGGAGGCTATTCGGCCCTTCGAGCCGGCACCGCCATTCACTGTGATCATGGCCACCATCAGTACCCCCATCATTGCCTTCTCCCCATATCCCTTGATTCCGCTAGCACCAAGAGCTTTACCTAACCTGAAATGTAAATAGAAACCTGAGGGGTAACTTTACACTCAGAGGTTGGTGGATATATGGAACGAGATGGCTGCAAAGCACTGGATTAATTCATTGGATCAGGCAGCTTCTCTGGAGAACATGGATAGTTTGACATGGATAGAATGATAGCATTCAAGAGAGAGCTAGATAGAACTCTTAAGGATAGTGGAGTCAGGGGGTATGGGGAGAAGGCAGGAACGGGGTACTGATTGAGAATGATCAGCCATGATCACATTGAATGGTGGTGCTGGCTCGAAGGGCCGAATGGCCTCCTCCTGCCCCTATTGTCTATTGACCCCAACCAGAGAGCAGTGCTGAACTACTATCTACCTTTGTGGTGACCCTCGGACTATCCTTGATCGGACTTTGCTGGCTTTACCTTGCACAGAACTTTTTCAGTCAGAGAGTGGTGAAGGTGTGGAATTCTCTGCCTCAGAAGGCAGTGGAGGCCAGTTCGTTGGATGCTTTCAAGAGAGAGCTGGATAGAGCTCTTAAGGATAGCGGAGTGAGGGGGTATGGGGAGAAGGCAGGAACGGGGTACTGATTGAGAGTGATCAGCCATGATCGCATTGAATGGCGGTGCTGGCTCGAAGGGCTGAATGGCCTACTCCTGCACCTATTGTCTATTGTCTATTGTCTATTATTCACTTATCATGTATCTATACACTGTAAATAGACCGATTGTAATCATGTGTTGTCTTTCCGCTGACTGGATAGCACTCAACAAAAAGCTTTTCACTGTACCTCGGTACACGTGACAATAATCTGAACTGAACTGAACTAGACGATGTTTTGGGTCAAGACCCTTCTTCAGTCTGCCGAGGGATGAAGTAGAGGTAGATACTGTAAGATCATTTAAAAGACACTTGGACAGCTACTTGGATAGGAAAGTTTTAAACTTAGAAACAGTGAAGCATAAGAACAGGTCCTCTGCCCCCTATGTGACATTGGCCAAACGTGGGCAAATGGGACTCACTTAGATGGGGCGCCTTGATTGGCACGGACGGGATGGGCCAAAGGGCCTGTTTCCCTGCTGTATGACTGCAAGTGCAGGAGTAGGCCATTCGGCCCTTCGAGCCAGCACCGCCATTCAATATAATCATGGCTGATCATCCAAAATCAGTACCCCGTTCCTGCTTTCTCCCCATATCCCTTGATTGCGTTAGCCCTAAGAGCTAAATCTAACTCTCTCTTGAAAACATCCAGTGAATTGGCCTCCACTGCCTTCTGCGGCAGAGAGTTCCACAGATTCACAACTCTCTGGCTGAAAATGTTTTTCCTCATCTCTGTCCTAATTTGAAGAGGGACGTCCTTGCTATTGAGGCAGTGCAGCGTAGGTTCACGAGGTTAATCCCCGGGATGGCGGGACTGTCATAGGAGGAATGATTGGAAAGACTAGGCTTGTATTCACTGGAGTTTGGAAGGATGAGAGGGGATCTTATAGAAACGTATAAAATTATAAAAGGATTGGACAAGCTAGATGCAGGGAAAATGTTCCCAATGTTGGGGGAGTCCAGAACCAGGGGCCACAGTCTTAGAATAAAGGGGAGGCCATTTAAAACTGAGGTGAGAAGGAACTTTTTCACCCAGAGAGCTGTGAATTTGTGGAATTCTCTGCCACAGAAGGCAGTGGAGGCCAATTTACTGGATGAATTTAAAAAAGAGTTAGATAGAGCTCTAGGGGTTGCGGAATCAAGGGATATGGGGAGAAGGCAGGCATGGGTTCTGATTGTGGATGATCAGCCATGATCACAATGAATGGCGGTGCTGGCTCGAAGGGCTGAATGGCCTCCTCCTGCACCTATTTTGTATGTCTCTATGTTTCCTAATTGGTCGACCCCTTATTCTTACACTGTGACCCCTGGTTGTGGACTCCCCCAAGATGGGGAACATTTTTCCTGCATCTACCCTGTCCAATCCTTTACGGATTTTGTATGTCTCTATGAACATCTCCATAGATGCTGTCTGTCCCACTGAGTTACCCCAGCATTTTGTGTCGCGATGACGTGTTGCTCTAAGCACCTACTTGCACATCTGTCCTTATTAGGGGTGCCAACTATCTCACTCCCAAGTAAGGGACAAGGGACTATGTTCCTATACAGTGTTATAGCAGGGAAACAGGCCCTTTGGCCCACGTGACCTCACCCAGCCAGCGGCCACATGCTCCTGCTCCACCAATGGCAGCTGCCCGGGCTGAGAGGCGGGTTGCTAAGCAACCTCCATTAGCGGCACCCGGGCTTCCGGGCCTACACTGTCCGCACCTACACTGTCCGGGCCTTCAGCGTCTGGGCCTTCAGCGTCCGGGCCTACAGCGCCCCCTAGGCCTAATATGGGACAAGGGCGGTCCCGTATGGGACAAACCAATTTAGCCCAAAATACAGGATGTCCCGGCTAATACGGGACATTTGGCAACCCTAGTCCTTGTGTTACTTGAACGTGTGGAGATGGTGGGTGGGGAGAAGAATATCACACTGAGCCAAGGAAAATGCAAGTGACTCAAAACTGACATTTAAATGTCAGTTCAACGCAGAGTTTATATCAGGTCTGTGTACTTGGATGTAAGTTAACTTTATAAATACTGGGCATCTGCTCACCCTGTGTTTAGACTGTGTGGAGCGCAGGAGGATGAGGGGTGATCTTATAGAGGTGTGCAAAATCATGAGAGGAATAGATCGGGTAGATGCACAGAGCCTCATGCCCAGAGTAGGGGAATCGAGAACCAGTGGACATAGGTTTAAGGTGAGGGAGGAAAGATTTAATAAGAACCTGAGGGGGTAACTATTTTACACAAAGGGTGGTGGGTGTGTCGAACGAGCTGCCGGAGGAGGTTGTTGAGGCAGGGACTATCGTAACGTTTAAGAAACATTTAGACAGGTACATGGATAGGACAGGTTTAGAGGGATATGGACCAAGTGCAGGCAGGTTGGACTTGTGCAGCTGGGACATGTTAGACAATAGACAATAGGTGCAGGAGTAGGCCATTCGGCCCTTCGAGCCAGCACCGCCATTCAATGTGATCATGTCTGTTGTACTTCGTGGTCCGGTACCTGTTGTACCTTTAGTGACTCTGGACGGACCACAAGTACACGTGTATAAAAGGTTACAATGCTGGAGCTCAACTCCAGGCTGTTTATTCCGTGGTCATCTGGATCCAGAGTGACCACCCAATCACACCAACCTCTTATATACGCACTCCTGCACATGCAAACAAAGTAGTCCTTGGGATACACAAAGTGATCATTCTCAATCAGTACCCCGTTCCTGCCTTCTCCCCATACCCCCTGTTGGTCAGCATGTGCAAGTTTTTAATGAAATCTTTCTCCCCTCACCTTAAACCTATGTCCTCTGGTTCTCGATTCCCCTACTCTTTTTGTAGGGGATAATTTAGAGTATTATGTTCAGTTCTGGGCACCATACAATAGGAAAGCTGTTGTCAAGCTGGAAAGTGTACAGGGAAGATTTACGAGGATGTTGCCAAGGCTAGAGGTTCTGGGCTACAGGGAGAGGTTGAGCAGGCTAGGACGCTATTCCTTGGAGCGCAGGAGGATGAGGGGTGATCTTATAGAGGTTTAAGGTGAAGGGGAAAGGATTTAATAGGAATCTGAGGGGTAACTTTTTCACACAAAGGGCGGTGGGTGTATGGAACAAGCTGCCAGAGGAGGTAGTTGAGGCTGGGACTATCGCAACATTTTAGAAGCAGTTGGACAGGTACATGGATAGGACAGGTTTGGAGGGATATGGGCCAAATGCTGGCAGGTGGGACTAGTATAGCTGGGAGATGTTGGCCGGTGTGGGTGAGTTGCGCCGAAGAGCCTTTTTCCAATCTGTGACTCTATGACTCTTATCTGTCTCAGTATCACCACCCACAGTGAAAAAAAAAACCTTCCCCACACATAGAAACATAGAAAATAGGTGCAGGAGGAGGCCATTTGGTCCTTCGAGCCAGCACCGCCATTCAATGTGATCATGGCTGATCATCCACAATCAGTAACCCGTGCCTGCCTTCTCCCCATATCCCTTGATTCCGCTAGCCCCTAGAGCTCTATCTAACTCTCTTTTAAATTCATTTAAACTTTTAAACTTTAAGCATCACCTTTAAACTTTCCCCCTCTCATCTATAAGCTATGCCCTCTTAGTCTTTGACTTTTCTACTATGGGGAAAAGCCTCTGACTCTCTACCAATAGACAATAGACAATAGGTACAGGAGGAGGCCATTCGGCCCTTCGAGCCAGCACCGCCATTCAATGTGATCATGGCTGATCATTCTCAATCAGTACCCCGTTCCTGCCTTCTCCCCATACACCCTGACTCCGCTATCCTTACGAGCGCTATCCTTAAGAGCTCTACCCTATCTATGCCTCTCGTGATTTTATGTACTTCCGTCAAAACCTTCCTCAACTTCCAGCACTCCAGAGAAAACTCCAAGTTTGTCCTCATTGTCCCAGCTTCCTTTCCACCCCTATCCCCCCCTCCCCCCCCCCCCCCCCCCCCACAATCACTCTGAAGAAGGATCCCGACTTGAAACGTTACTCAACCAGAGATGCTGCCTGACCCGCTGAGTTGCTCCAGAACTTTGTGTCCAGGTTCGTCCAACCTTGGAGTGGCACGGTGACGCAGCGGTGGATTTGCTGCCTTACTGCGCCAGGGACCCGGGTTCGATCCTGACCACGGGCGCTGTCTGTATGGAGCTTGTGCGTTCTCCGTATAACCGCGTGCGTTATCTCCGGGTGCTCCGGTTTCCTCCCACACTCCAAAGACACGCAGGCTTGTAGGTTAATTGACTTGTGCAAATTGTCCCAAGTGTGTGGGATAGAACTAGTGTGCAGGTGATCGCTGGTCGGCGCGGACTTGGTGGGATGGGGCTGTTTATCTCTAAACTAAACTAAACTAAACTAAACCACACTACTCTCCTTATAGCTAATACCTCCTAATCCATCCCACAGATTTGGCCCTTATTTGACCACAATCAAACTGAAGATTTTAGAAGCAGTTAGACAGGTACATGGATAGGACAGGTTTGGCTATTTGTGTCCTCCTGAGATGCTGCCTGACCCGTCGAGTTGCCCCAGCACTTTGTGTTTTACCTAAACAACACAGATTGCACTTTGGAAACAACTCCTTGGAGTTGCACCTCTGGAGCTGCTGCATAACTGGAGATATGTTTTCATCCTTTGAGGCTCTGCCTGTGCTGTTTGTTCCTTTAGTTCAGAGGCTCAGCATTGCTAATCCCCGCCTCCGTTATCTTTGTGAAAGTGTGTCTGTCTTCTGCCTGGCAACGAGAGGCTCTATCTCCAGCGGCTGTTAGAACCATAGAAATAGGTGCAGGAGGAGGCCATTTCAAGTCAAGTCAAGTCGAGTTTATTTGTCACATACACACACAAGATCTGCAGTGAAATGAAAGGCCACCCACAGTCCAGCAATAGAGCAATAAAAATAAACAATTTCACACACAATCACAAACCAACACAAAAAAAAACAAAAAAAAACAAACATCCATCACAGTGAGTCTCCTCCAGTCACCTCCTCACTGTGATGGAAGGCCAGAATGTCTTTTCTCTTCCGTGCCGTCTTCTCCCGCGGTCAGGCTGTTGAATTTGCCACGTTCCAGGCCGCGCCAGACAGTGAAAGGTCCGCAGCGGGCCGACCCAAGCCCCGCGACTCGGGGCGGGCGAAGACACTGCCGCTGCACGTCGGGGCGGTCATGGATCCCGACATTGAAGGGCCACGCCGGGCAGAGAAAAATCCCGCGGCCTATTTCAGGCCACGCCGGACGGTGAAAGGTCCGCGGCGGGCCGACCCAAGCCCCGCGATCTGGGGCGGGCGAAGACGCTGCCGCTTCCGGAGCTCCCGATGTCGGCCCCCACCCAGGAGCCTGCGAGCTTCCGATATCCACGCGGCCCTCGGCCGTAGCCTCCAGAGCCTCCGAAGGCGAGTCGCAGCCGCTGCGCCAGCGCCACCACAGCCTCCGAAGGCAGCCAGCTCCGCAGGTGGGGAGTCCGGTCCGCGGGCTCTGCGAACCAGCGCCCAGGGGTCCCAGCTGGAGGCCGCCAGCTCCAGGTGTTTGGCCGATGGTAGGCCGCAGCGGGAACGGAGACACCACCCAGAGAAAAGTCAGGTCTCCGTTCGGGACAATTGTACAGTCCCCCCCCCCCCACACACACATAGTACACAAACACTACATCACATCTACACACTACAATCAAGACAAAAAACAACAAAAAACACAAAAGACAAATGGACTGCAGGTGAGCCGCCATTCATTGTGATCATGGCTGATCATCCACAATCAATACCCCGTGCCTGCCTTCTCCCCATATCCCTTGATTCCACTAGCCCCTGGAGCTCTATCTAACTCTCTCTTAAATCCATCCAGTGATTTGGCCTCCACTGCCCTCTGTGGCAGAGAATTCCACAAATTCACAACTCTCTGGGTGAAAAAGTTCCTTCTCACCTCAGTTTTAAATGGCCTCCCAAGTCAAGTCAAGTCAAGTCAAATTTATTTGTCACATACACATACTCGATGTGCAGTGAAATGAAAGTGGCAATGCCTGCGGGTTGTGCACAAAAATAATTACAGTTACAGCATATAAATAAAGTTAATAAGTTACTAAACATAGCACAAAAAGTGTCGACAAAAATATAGTCTCTGGGGTTATCAAAGTTGACAGTCCTGATGGCCTGTGGGAAGAAGCTCCGTCTCATCCTCTCCGTTTTCACAGCGTGACAGCGGAGGCGTTTGCCTGACCGTAGCATCTGGAACAGTCCGTTACTGGGGTGGCAGGGGTCCCTCATGATCTTGCTTGCTCTGGATCTGCACCTCCTGATGTATAGGTCCTGCAGGGGGACGAGTGTAGTTCCCATGGTGCGTTCTGCCGAACGCACTACTCTCTGCAGGGCCATCCTGTCCTGGGCAGAGTTGTTCCCAAACCAGACTGTAATGTTGCCGGACAGGATGCTCTCTACAGCCCCAGAGTAGAAGCAATGAAGGATCCTCAGCGACACTCTGAATTTCCTCAGTTGTCTAAGGTGGTAAAGGCGCTGCTTAGCCGTACCCACCAGTGCGGCAATGTGCGTTGCCCACGTCAGATCCTCTGCGATGCGGACTCCCAAGTATTTGAAACTGCTCACCCTATCCACAATAGACCCATTTATCTCCAGTGGCGTGTACGTCCTTGGATGTTTAGCCCTTCTGAAGTCCACAATCAGCTCCTTTGTTTTAGTGACATTCAAGAGGAGGCTATTGTCCTGACACCAGAGTGCCAGATCAGCCACCTCCTCCCGGTAGGCCTCCTCATCGTTGTTGGAGATCCGGCCCACCACCACAGTGTCATCAGCAAACTTGATGATGGAGTTTGAGCTGAACCTGGCCCTACAGTCATGTGTGTACAGGGAGTACAGTAGGGGGCTAAGGACGCAGCCCTGGGGGGATCCTATGTTCAGGGTGAGGGAGCTAGATGTGTGTTCCCCCATCCTGACCACTTGGGGCCTGGCAGTGAGAAAGTCCAGGACCCAGGCACCCCTTTATTCTAAGACTGTGGCCCCTGGTTCTGGACTCGCCCAACATTGGGAACATTTTTCCTGCATCTAGCTTGTCCAGTCCTTTTATAATTTTATATGTTTCTATAAGATTCCCTCTCATCCTAAACTCCAGTGAATACAAGCCCAGTCTTTCCAATCTTTCCTCATATGACAGTCCCGCCATCCCAGGGTTCAATCTCGTGAACCTACGCTGCACTGCCTCAATAGCAAGGATGTCCTTCCTCAAATTAGGAGACCAAAACTGCACACAATACTCCAGATGTGATCTCACCAGGGCCCCGTACAACTGCAGAAGAACCTCTCTACTCCTGTACACAAATCCTCTCGTTATGAAGGCCAACATGCCATTAGCTTTCTTCACTGCCTGCTGTACCTGCACCTGTTTGAAGTCCCGCGATCCCAGCATAGACCCGTCTCCCTGCCCACGCTTCACGGTCCTGATAACCCTCTGTCTCTCCCTGATTGCTCTCTCTTGCCTTCTGTCTCGTTTTCTCTCTCTCTCCCTCTCTCCCCTCCCTCTCCCCCCTTCCTCTCTCCCCCTCTCCCTCTTCCCCCCTTCCGCTCCCCCCTCCTTCTCCCTCCCCTTCTCCCTCCCTCTCCCTCTCCCCCATCTCTCTCTCCACCCCCCTCTCTCTCTCTCTCTCTCTCTCTCTCCCTCCCCCTCTCTCTCTCTATTTCTCTCTCTCTCTCTTTCCCTCCCCCTCCCCCTCTCTCTCTCTCCCCTGTGAAGTTTTGTTCCTTTGCTTTCCCCTCCTCCCCTGCACACACATCCTGTGTTGCCTTATCCAGGGTCAACAGATGTCCTTCGAACTTTGCACATGCATTCAATGGGAGTTGAAAAGGACTGTGCTAGTGCCGTCTCTGATTATTGTCATCCAACTGACCGCGAACTCGAACTCGACACTAGTTTTGCCGGGCGTAACACCACCACAAGCTAACCATGCAGTGATCACAACACAGCCGGCCAGACAGCATCTCGGGAGAAAAGGAAAAGGTGACATTTCGGGTCAGGACCCTTCTTCACACTTGACCCGAAACGCAGGCAAGTGAGACTAGGGCAGCTGGGACATTGTTGGCCGGTGTGGGCAAGTTGGGCCAAAGGGCCTGTTTCCACACTGTATCACTCTGTGACACTATCCTGCTCTATCACAGAGTCATAGTCACACAGAGTGGAAACAGGCCATTAGGACCAACTTGTCCACACTGACTAATTGATGAAGGGTTTCGACCCGAAACGTCACCCATTCCATCTCTCCAGAGATGCCGCCTGGCCCGCTGAGTTACTCCAGCATTTTGTATCATTTAGTTTAAAAGATGCTTCGGTTGAAACCGGCATCTGCAGTTCCTTCCAACACAATGCTACGTTGGTACATGCCTCAACTACCTCCTGTGGCAGCTCGTTCCAAATGACCCAGCAGCCTCTGAGTAAATGTTGACCAGGCAGCCAGCCTGCTCAACCTCTCCCTGTAGCTCACACCCTCTATTCCTGGCAACATCGTCGTAAATCTTTTCTGAAGCCTTTCAAGCTTGACAATATCTTTCCTATAACTTGTGGACAATATAGTCCTACAGGATCAAAGAGCTGCAGAAGTATTTTATATATTGCTGAGTAACATAACCTTCTTGTTATCGTAATGCGTGCTGTAGGCCACGTGACAGCGTGCTGCACATTCCCAGAGAGTTGGGACATGGAAAATGCCGTCACGAGGTTTGAGTGCAAGTCAAGCACGCACTGATGAACCTTCGGTGGGTCAGAGAAACATCAAAACATCATAAACAGGTGCTGAAGTGGGCAATCGGCCCTTCGAGCCAGCACCGCCATTCAATGTTATCATGGCTGATCATCCACAATCAGTACCCCGTTCCTGCTTTCTCCCCGTACCCCTTGATTCTGTTAGCCCTCAGAGAGTTGCAAATCTGTGGAATTCTCTGCCTCAGAAGGCAGCGGAGGCCAATTCTCTGAATGCATTCAAGAGAGAGCTAGATAGAGCTCTTAAGGATAGCGGAGTCAGGGGGTATGAGGAGAAGGCAGGAACGGGGTACTGATTGAGAATAGGAGGGAGAGAGAAAACGGGAAATTATAAACCAGTTAGTCTGACATCAGTGGTGGGGAAGATGCTGGAGTCAATTATAAAAGACGAAATTGCGGAGCATTTGGATAGTAGTAACAGGATCGTTCCGAGTCAGCATGGATTTATGAAGGGGAAATCATGCTTGACTAATCTTCTGGAATTCTTTGAGGATGTAACTAGGAAAATTGACAGGGGAGAGCCGGTGGATGTAGTATACCTTGACTTTCAGAAAGCCTTTGACAATGTTCCACATAGGAGATTAGTGGGCAAAATTAGAGCACATGGTATTGGAGGTAGGGTACTGACATGGATAGAAAATTGGTTGACAGACAGAAAGCAAAGATTGGGGATAAATGGGTCCCTTTCAGAATGGCAGGCAGTAACTAGTGGGGTACCGCAAGGCTCGGTGCTGGGACCGCAGCTATTTACAATGTGCATTAATGACTTGGATGAAGGGATTAAAAGTACCATTAGCAAATTTGCAGATGATACAAAGCTGGGTGGTAGTGTGAACTGTGAGGAAGATGCTATGAGGTTGCAGAGTGACTTGGACAGGTTGTGTGAGTGGGCGGATGCATGGAAGATGCAGTTTAATGTGGATTAGTGTGAGGTTATCCACTTTGGTAGTAAGAATAGGAAGGCAGAGTATTATCTGAATGGTGTCAAGTTAGGAAAAGGGGACGTACAACGAGATCTGGGTGTCCTAGTGCATCAGTCACTGAAAGGAAGCATGCAGGTACAGCAGGCAGTGAAGAAAGCCAATGGAATGTTGACCTTCGTAACAAGAGGAGTTGAGTATAGGACCAAAGAGGTCCTTCTGCAGTTGTACAGGGCCCTAGTGAGACCGCACCTGGAGTACTGTGTGCAGTTTTGGTCTCCAAATTTGAGGAAGGATATTCTTGCTATTGAGGGCATGCAGCGTAGGTTTACTGGGTTAATTCCCAGAATGGCGGGACTGTCATATGTTGAAAGACTGGAGCGACTAGGCTTGTATACACTGGAATTTAGAAGGATGAGAGGAGATTTTATCGAAACTTATAAGATTATTAAGGGGTTGGACACGTTAGAGGCAGGAAACATGTTCCCAATGTTGGGGGAGTCCAGAACAAGGGGCCACAGAGTAAGAATAAGGGGTAGGCCATTTAGAACTGAGATGAGGAAAAACTTTTTCAGTCAGAGAGTTGTGAATCTGTGGAATTCTCTGCCTCAGAAGGCAGTGGAGGCCAATTCTCTGAATGCATTCAAGAGAGAGCTAGATAGAGCTCTTCAGGATAGCGGAGTCAGGGGGTATGGGGTGAAGGCAGGAACGGGGTACTGATTGAGAATGATCAGCCATGATCACATTGAATGGCGGTGCTAGCTCGAAGGGCCGAATGGCCTCCTCCTGCACCTATTGTCTATTGTCTATTTTGCTACGTTACTGCCTTATTTTAAAATGGATTAAATTCTTTTTTTAAATTATCAATCTACACACAATACCCCATAATAAAAAAACGAAAACAGGTGTTTAGACATTTTTGCAAGGTAATTAAAAAGAATTAACTGGAATATCCCATTTACATAAGTATTCAGACCCTATGCTATGACACTCAAAATTGACCTTATGTTCATCCTGTTTCCATTGATTATCCTTGAGATGTTTCTACAACTTGATTGGAGTCCACCAGTGTTAAATTAAATTGACTGGACATGATTTGGAAAGGCACACGCCTGTCTATATAAGGTCCTACAGTTGACAGTGCATGTCAGAGCAAAAACCAAGCCATGAAGACGAAGGAATTGTCCATAGACCTCCGAGACAGGATTGTGTCGAGACACAGATCTGGGGAAGGGTATAAAACAATTTCTGCAGCATTGCAGGTCCCGTAGAGCACAGTGACCTCCGTCATTCTTAAATGGAAGAACTTTGGAACCACCAGGACTCTTCATAGAGCTGGCCGCCCGGCCAAACTGAGCAATCGGGGGAGAAGGGCCTTGGTCAGGGAGGTGAACAAGAACCCGATGGTCACTCTGACAGAGCTCTAGAGTTCCACTGTGAAGATGGGAGAACCTTCCAGGAGGACAACTATATCTGCAGCACGCCACCAATCAGGCCTTTATGGTAGAGTGGCCAGACGGAAGCCAGTCCTCAGTAAAAGGCACATGACAGCCCGCTT